>NC_068439.1:14151888-14349388 GCF_023373465.1 Oncorhynchus keta | reverse complement strand
ATGAGTTACTGTGAAGAATAAACTACCAACGGGACATTAACAACTGTAACATCTTATGCTTCACGGAGTCGTGTCTGGGCGACGACAATGTTAACATAGAGCTGGCTGGTTCCACGATGTGCCGGCAGGATAGAACAGAGGCTTCTGGTAAGAAAAGGGGCGGCGGTCTATGTATTTTTGTAAACAACAGCTGATCACGATATCTAATGAAGTCTCAAGTTATAACTTGCCTGATGTAGAGTTTCTCATGACAAGCTGTAGACCACACTACCTACAGAGAGAGTTTTCATCCCTATTCTTTGTAGCTGTTTACATGCCACCACAGTCAGAGGCTGGCACTAAGATAGCATTTAATGAGCTGTTTTCCGCATAGGCAAACAAGAAAACGATCACCCAGAGGCGGCGTTTCTATTAGCCGGGGACTTTAATGCAGGGAAACTTAAATCAGTGTTACCAAAAAAACTTACCAGCATGTTAAATGTTCAACCAGAGGGAAAATAACTCTGGACCACCTACAGTATACTCCACACACAGAGATGCGTACAAAGCTCTCCCTCGCCTTCCATTTGGAAAATCTGTCCATAATTCCGTCCTCCTGATTCCTGCTTACAAGCTAAACATTAATGCAGGAAGCACCAGTGACTAGATCAATAAAAAAGTTGTCAAATGAAGCAGATGCTAAGCTACAGCACTGTTTTGCAAGTACAGACTGGAATATGTTCCAGGATTCCTCCAATGGCATTGAGGAGTAAACCACATCTGTCATTGGCTTCATCAATAAGTGCATCGATGACGTCCTCCCCACAATGAACGTATGTACATACCCAACCAGAAGCCATGGATAACAGGCAGCAACCGCACTAAGCTAAAGGCTAAAGCCGCCGCTTTCAAGGAGTGGGATTCTAACCCGGAAGCTGATAAGAAATCCCACTATGCCATCTGACGAACCATCAAACAGGCAAAGCGTCATTACAGGACTAAGATCGAGTCGTACTACACCGGCTCTGACGCTCGTGGGATGTGGCAGGGCCTGCAAACCATTACAGACTACAAAGGGAAGCACAGCTGAGAGCTGCCCAGTGACACGAGCCTACCGGACGAGCTAAACTACTTCTATACTCGCTTCGAGGCCAATAACACTGAAACATGCATGAGAGCACCAGCTGTACCAGAAGACTGTAGGATCAATCTCTCCGCAGCCGATGTGAGTAAGACCTTTAGACAGGTCAGAATTCACAAGGCCACAGGGCCAGACGGATTACCAGCTCGTGTACTGCAAACATATGCTGACCAACTAGCAAATGTCTTCACTGACATGTTCAACCTCTCCCTGTCTGCGTCTGTAATACCAACATATTTTAATAAGCAGACCACCATAGTCCCTGTGCCCAAGGAAGTTAAGGCAACCTACCTAAATGACTACCTACACGTAGCACTCACATCTGTAGCCATAAAATACTTTGAAAGGCTGGTCATGGCTCACATCAACACCATTATCCCAGAAACGCTAGACCCACTCCAATTTGCATACCGCCCCAACAGATCCACAGATGATGCAGTCTCTATTGAATTCCACACTGCCCTTTCCCACCTGGACAAAAGGAACACCTATGTGAGAATGTTATTCATTCACTACAGCTCAGTGTTCAACACCACAGTGCCTTCAAAGCTCATAAATAAGCTAAGGACCCTGGGACTAAACACCTCCCTAAACACATTAACACCTACAACCAGACCCTGGACTGACAGGCCGCCCCCTAGGTAGTAAGAGTAGATAACAACACATCCGCTATACTGATTCTCAACACAGGGGCACCTCGGGTGCATTCTCAGTCGCCTCCTGTACTCCCTGTTCACTCATGACTGCACGGCCAGGCACGACTCCAACACCATCATAACATTTTCCGATGACACAACAGTGTCAGGCCTGATCACCAACAACGAGACAGTCTATAGGGAGGAGAACAGAAACCTGGCCGTTTGGTGCCTGGACAACAACCTCTCCCTCAAGGTGACCAAGACAAAGGAGATGATTGTGGACTACAGGAAAAAGAGGACAGAACACGCCCCCATTCTCATCGACGGGGCTGAAGTGGAGCAGGTTGAGAGCTTCAAGATCCTTGGTGTCCACATCACCAACAAACTAAGATGGTCCAAGCACACCATGATAGTCATGAAGAGGGCACGACAAATCCTATTCCCCATCTAGAGACTGAAAAGATTTGGCATGGGTCCTCAGATCCTCAAAATGTTCTACAGCTGCACCATCGAGAGCATGGTTGCATCACTGCCTGGTATGGCAACTGCTCGGCCTCCGACCGCAAGGCACTACAGAGGGTAGTGCAAACGGCCCAGTACATCACTGGGGACAAGCTTCCTCCCATCCAGGACCTCTATGCCAGGCGGTGTCAGAGGAAGGACCTAAAAATTGTCAAAGACTCCAGCCGCCCGAGTCATAGACGGTTCTCTCTGCTACCGCAAGACAAGCGGTACCGGCATACCAAGTCTAGGTCCAAGAGGCTTCTAAACAGCATCTAACCCCAAGCCATAAGACTCCTGAACATCTAGTCAAATGGCTACCCGACTATTTGTCCCTCCCCCCTCTCCACACCACTGCCATTCTCAGTTGTCATCTATGCATAGTCACTTTGATTAATTCTACCTAGATGTACATACTACCTCAACTAACCGGTGCCCCCGCACATTGACTCTGTACCCGGCACCCCCCTGTATATAGTCCCTTTAATAACTCTACCTACATGTACATACTACCTCAACTAACCGGTGCCCCCGCACATTTACTCTGTACCGGCACCCCCCTGTATATAGTCCCTTTAATAACTCTACCTACATGAACATACTAGCTCAACTAACCGGTGCCCCCGCACATTGACTCTGTACCGGCACCCCCCTGTATATAGTCCCTTTAATAATTCTACCTACATGTACATACTACCTCAACTAACCGGTGCCCCCGCACATTGACTCTGTACCGGCACCCCCCTGTATATGTTGTTCTTTTTTACTACTGCTCTTTAATTACTTGTTACTCTCATCTCTTATTTTTTTTTAACTGCACTGTTGGTTAGGGGCTCGTAAGGAAGCATTTCACTGTACCTGTTGTATTTGCATTTCACTGTACCTGTTGTATTTGCATTTCACTGTACCTGTTGTATTTGGTGCATGTAACTAATAAGATTTGATTTGATTTGATCAATGGCTGTCTTCACCACTGCAGAAAAGCCTTTGATTGAGACATATGCAATATAATATGGCCACAGAGAGAAAAGCCTCTATATGTCCCAGACGCTGAGGTGTTGTTCAATATACCCCTGATGGGGAGGTGTTGTTCTATATCCCCCTGACGGGGAGGTGTTGTTCTATATACCCCTGATGGGGAGGTGTTGTTCTATATACCCCTGATGGGGAGGTGTTGTTCAATATACCCCTGACGGGGAGGTGTTGTTCTATATCCCCCTGATGGGGAGGTGTTGTTCTATATACCCCTGATGGGGAGGTGTTGTTCAATATACCCCTGACGGGGAGGTGTTGTTCTATATCCCCCTGATGGGGAGGTGTTGTTCAATATACCCCTGACGGGGAGGTGTTGTTCTATATACCCCTGATGGGGAGGTGTTGTTCAATATACCCCTGATGGGGAGGTGTTGTTCTATATACCCCTGATGGGGAGGTGTTGTTCAATATACCCCTGACGGGGAGGTGTTGTTCTATGTCCCCCTGATGGGGAGGTGTTGTTCTATATCCCCCTGATGGGGAGGTGTTGTTCTATATCCCCCTGATGGGGAGGTGTTGTTCTATGTCCCCCTGACGGGGAGGTGTTGTTCTATGTCCCCCTGATGGGGATGTGTTGTTCTATATCCCCCTGACGGGGAGGTGTTGTTCTATATCCCCCTGACGGGGAGGTGTTGTTCTATATACCCCTGACGGGGAGGTGTTGTTCTATATCCCCCTGACGGGGAGGTGTTGTTCTATATCCCCCTGACGGGGAGGTGTTGTTCTATATCCCCCTGACGGGGAGGTGTTGTTCTATATACCCCTGACGGGGAGGTGTTGTTCTATATCCCCCTGACGGGGAGGTGTTGTTCTATATCCCCCTGACGGGGAGGTGTTGTTCTATATACCCCTGACGGGGAGGTGTTGTTCTATATACCCCTGACGGGGAGGTGTTGTTCTATATACCCCTGATGGGGAGGTGTTGTTCTATATACCCCTGACGTGGAGGTGTTGTTCTATATACCCCTGACGGGGAGGTGTTGTTCTATATACCCCTGATGGGGAGGTGTTGTTCTATATACCCCTGACGGGGAGGTGTTGTTCTATATACCCCTGACGTGGAGGTGTTGTTCTATATACCCCTGACGTGGAGGTGTTGTTCTATATACCCCTGATGGGGAGGTGTTGTTCTATATACCCCTGACGTGGAGGTGTTGTTCTATATACCCCTGACGTGGAGGTGTTGTTCTATATACCCCTGACGGGGAGGTGTTGTTCTATATACCCCTGATGGGGAGGTGTTGTTCTATATCCCCCTGTTGGGGAGGTGTTGTTCAATATACCCCTGATGGGGAGGTGCTGTTCTATATCCCCCTGACGGGGAGGTGCTGTTCTATATCCCCCTGACGGGGAGGTGTTGTTCTATATCCCCCTGACGGGGAGGTGCTATTTTATATCCCCCTGACGGGGAGGTGTTGTTCTATATCCCCCTGATGGGGAGGTGTTGTTCTATATCCCCCTGACGTGGAGGTGTTGTTCTATGTCCCCCTGATGAGGAGGTGTTGTTCTATATCCCCCTGATGGGGAGGTGTTGTTCTATGTCCCCCTGACGGGGAGGTGTTGTTCTATATACCCCTGACGTGGAGGTGTTGTTCTATATACCCCTGATGGGGAGGTGTTGTTCTATATACCCCTAACGGGGAGGTGTTGTTCTATATACCCCTGACGGGGAGGTGTTGTTCTATATCCCCCTGACGGGGAGGTGTTGTTCTATATCCCCCTGACGGGGAGGTGTTGTTCTATATCCCCCTGACGGGGAGGTGTTGTTCTATATACCCCTGATGGGGAGGTGTTGTTCTATATACCCCTGATGAGGAGGTGTTGTTCTATATACCCCTGATGGGGAGGTGTTGTTCTATATCCCCCTGACGGGGAGGTGTTGTTCTATATACCCCTGATGGGGAGGTGTTGTTCTATATCCCCCTGACGGGGAGGTGTTGTTCTATATCCCCCTGACGGGGAGGTGTTGTTCTATATACCCCTGATGGGGAGGTGTGGTTCTATATCCCCCTGACGGAGAGGTGTTGTTCTATATCCCCCTGACGGGGAGGTGTTGTTCTATATCCCCCTGATGGGGAGGTGTTGTTCTATATCCCCCTGACGGGGAAGTGTTGTTCTATATCCCCCTGACGGGGAGGTGTTGTTCTATATCCCCCTGATGGGGAGGTGTTGTTCTATATCCCCCTGACGGGGAGGTGTTGTTCTATATCCCCCTGATGGGGAGGTGTTGTTCTATATCCCCCTGATGGGGAGGTGTTGTTCTATGTCCCCCTGACGGGGAGGTGTTGTTCTATGTCCCCCTGATGGGGAGGTGTTGTTCTATATCCCCCTGACGGGGAGGTGTTGTTCTATATACCCCTGACGGGGAGGTGTTGTTCTATATCCCCCTGACGGGGAGGTGTTGTTCTATATACCCCTGACGGGGAGGTGTTGTTCTATATCCCCCTGACGGGGAGGTGTTGTTCTATATACCCCTGACGTGGAGGTGTTGTTCTATATACCCCTGATGGGGAGGTGTTGTTCTATATACCCCTGATGGGGAGGTGTTGTTCTATATCCTGACGGGGAGGTGTTGTTCTATATACCCCTGACGTGGAGGTGTTGTTCTATATACCCCTGACGGGGAGGTGTTGTTCTATATACCCCTGACGTGGAGGTGTTGTTCTATATCCCCTGACGGGAGGTGTTGTTCTATATCCCCCTGA
The DNA here is from genome assembly GCF_023373465.1 of Oncorhynchus keta. Classification (NCBI taxonomy): domain Eukaryota; kingdom Metazoa; phylum Chordata; class Actinopteri; order Salmoniformes; family Salmonidae; genus Oncorhynchus; species Oncorhynchus keta. The sequence goes on along the minus strand of NC_068439.1, from coordinate 14,343,389 downwards.
TGGGGAGGTGTTGTTCTATATCCCTGACGGGGAGGTGTTGTTCTATATACCCCTGATGGGGAGGTGTTGTTCTATATACCCCTGATGAGGAGGTGTTGTTCTATATCCCCTGATGGGGAGGTGTTGTTCTATATACCCCTGATGAGGAGGTGTTGTTCTATATCCCCCTGACGTGGAGGTGTTGTTCTATATCCCCTGACGGGGAGGTGTTGTTCTATATCCCCTGACGGGGAGGTGTTGTTCTATATCCCCTGACGGGGAGGTGTTGTTCTATATACCCCTGACGGGGAGGTGTTGTTCTATATACCCCTGATGGGGAGGTGTTGTTCTATATCCCCTGACGGGGAGGTGTTGTTCTATATACCCCTGATGGGGAGGTGTTGTTCTATATCCCCTGACGGGGAGGTGTTGTTCTATATCCCCTGACGGGGAGGTGTTGTTCTATATACCCCTGATGGGGAGGTGTGGTTCTATATCCCCCTGACGGGGAGGTGTTGTTCTATATCCCCCTGACGGGGAGGTGTTGTTCTATATCCCCCTGATGGGGAGGTGTTGTTCTATATCCCCCTGACGGGGAGGTGTTGTTCTATATCCCCCTGACGGGGAGGTGTTGTTCTATATCCCCCTGATGGGGAGGTGTTGTTCTATATCCCCCTGACGGGGAGGTGTTGTTCTATATCCCCCTGATGGGGAGGTGTTGTTCTATATCCCCCTGATGGGGAGGTGTTGTTCTATGTCCCCCTGACGGGGAGGTGTTGTTCTATGTCCCCCTGATGGGGAGGTGTTGTTCTATATCCCCTGACGGGGAGGTGTTGTTCTATGTCCCCTGATGGGGAGGTGTTGTTCTATATCCCCTGACGGGGAGGTGTTGTTCTATGTCCCCCTGACGGGGAGGTGTTGTTCTATATCCCCCTGACGGGGAGGTGTTGTTCTATGTCCCCCTGATGGGGAGGTGTTGTTCTATATCCCCCTGACGGGGAGGTGTTGTTCTATATCCCCCTGACGTGGAGGTGTTGTTCTATATACCCCTGACGGGGAGGTGTTGTTCTATATACCCCTGACGGGGAGGTGTTGTTCTATGTCCCCCTGACGGGGAGGTGTTGTTCTATGTCCCCTGACGGGGAGGTGTTGTTCTATGTCCCCCTGACGGGGAGGTGTTGTTCTATATCCCCCTGACGGGGAGGTGTTGTTCTATATACCCCTGACGGGGAGGTGTTGTTCTATATCCCCTGACGGGGAGGTGTTGTTCTATATCCCCTGACGGGGAGGTGTTGTTCTATATCCCCCTGACGTGGAGGTGTTGTTCTATATACCCCTGACGGGGAGGTGTTGTTCTATATCCCCCTGACGGGGAGGTGTTGTTCTATATACCCCTGACGGGGAGGTGTTGTTCTATATCCCCCTGACGGGGAGGTGTTGTTCTATATCCCCCTGACGGGGAGGTGTTGTTCTATATCCCCCTGATGGGGAGGTGTTGTTCTATATCCCCCTGACGTGGAGGTGTTGTTCTATGTCCCCCTGACGGGGAGGTGTTGTTCTATATCCCCCTGACGGGGAGGTGTTGTTCTATATCCCCCTGACGGGGAGGTGTTGTTCTATATCCCCCTGACGGGGAGGTGTTGTTCTATATCCCCCTGATGGGGAGGTGTTGTTCTATGTCCCCCTGACGGGGAGGTGTTGTTCTATATCCCCCTGACGGGGAGGTGTTGTTCTATATCCCCCTGATGGGGAGGTGTTGTTCTATGTCCCCTGACGGGGAGGTGCTGTTCTATATCCCCCTGACGGGGAGGTGTTGTTCTATGTACCCCTGACGGGGAGGTGCTGTTCTATATACCCCTGACTTGGGTTGATAAATACAGCAGGATGGAGATGCTTTCTACCTGACTTGATATGGACGTCTCAGACTGTCTCTCTCCATCATAGATTGACTAACATATTCATCGGAACTGTCAGGACCACTGCTTTGTGGCCATAGGTCTCTCTCTCTGTCTCTCTCTCGCTCTCTCTTGTGAGAAAGTGAAATAAAAAAACAATAGTCAGAAGAAACAAAAAAATAATAATAAGTACATTAAAAATCATTGCACTCAAAGGTTTCAAACAGATAAAGCTGTAAAATGTAAGTCTGTCCTGAGCTGCCAGAGCCGCCAGTCTGTCCTGAGCTGCCAGAGCCACCAGTCTGTCCTGAACTGCCAGAGCCGCCAGTCTGTCCTGAGCTGCCAGAGCCACCAGTCTGTCCTGAGCTGCCAGAGCCGCCAGTCTGTCCTGAGCTGCCAGAGCCGCCAGTCTGTCCTGAGCTGCCAGAGCCGCCAGTCTGTCCTGAGCTGCCAGAGCCGCCAGTCTGTCCTGAGCTGCCAGAGCCACCAGTCTGTCCTGAGCTGCCAGAGCCGCCAGTCTGTCCTGAGCTGCCAGAGCCGCCAGTCTGTCCTGAGCTGCCAGAGCCGCCAGTCTGTCCTGAGCTGCCAGAGCCGCCAGTCTGTCCTGAGCGGCCAGAGCCGCCAGTCTGTCCTGAGCTGCCAGAGCAGCCAGTCAGCCAGGAGCTGCCAGAGCCGTCAGTCAGCCAGGAGCTGCCAGAGACGTCAGTCAGCCAGTAGCTGCCAGAGACGTCAGTCAGCCAGTATCTGCCAGATCCGTCAGTCAGCCAGGAGCTGCCAGAGCCATCAGCCAGCCAGGAGCTGCCAGAGCCGTCCATCACGCCGACGCTGCCGGAATCTCCCAGATGGGAGACCAGATGGGATGGCATATCGCTGCAGAATGCTGTGGTAGCCATGCTGGTTATGTGTGCCTTGAATTCTAAATAAATCGCTGACAGTGTCACCAGCTAAGCTCCCCCACACCATAACATCTCCTCCTCCATGCTTCACGGTGGGAAATGCAGAGATCATCTGTTCACCCACACCGCGTCTCAAAAATACATGACTGTTGGAACCAAAAATCTCCAATTTGTACTCCAGACCAAATTACACATTTCCACCGATCTAATGTCCATTACTTGTATTTCTTGGCCCAAGCAAGTCTCTTCTTATTATTGGTGTCCTTTAGTAGTGGTTTCGTTGCAGCAATTCGACCATGAAGGCCTGAATCATGCAGTCTCCTCTGAACAGTTTATGTTGAGATGTGTCTGATAATTGAACTCTGTGAAGCATTGATATGGGCTGCAATTTCTGAGGCTGGTAACTCTAATGAACGTATCCTCTGCAGCAGAGGTAACTCTGGGTCTTCCATTCCTGTGGCGGTCCTCATGAGAGACAGTTTCATCATAGCACTTGATGGATTTTGCGACTGCACTTTCAAAGTTTTTGAAATGTTCCGTATTGACTGACCTTCACGTCTTAAAGTAATGATGAACTGTTGATTCTCTTTGCTTATTTGAGCTGTTCTTGCCATAATATGGACTTGCTATTTTACCAAATCGGGTTACGGTATCTTCTGATTACTCCCCCACCTTGTAACAACACAACTGACTGGCTCAAACGCATAAAGAATGAAAGAAATTGCACAAATTAACTTTTTAGAAGGCACACCCGTTAGTTGAAATGCATGACTACCTCGTGAAGCTTGTTGAGAGAATGCCAACAGTGTGGCATTTGCTCAGGACATTGTTTTCACTGAGGAAATGTTGGAGTATGCTGTTGAGGATATTGCAGAGGATTTTTCCAAGGTTAGTGTTCGCGCAGATTTGACAGTAAATTATTGGGGTCAAATTTGTCTCCACTTTTGTGGATTGGGGTGATCAGACCTTGGTTCCAAATACTGGGGAAGATGCCAGGGCGAAGGATAATGTGGAAGAGTTTAACAATAGCAAATTCTAATTTGTGGTCTGTATATTTCATCATTTCATTTAGGATACCATCAACATCACAGGCCTTTTTGTGTTGGAGGGTTTGTATTTTGTCCTGTAGCTCATCCAATGTAAATGGAGATTCCAGTGGGTTCCAGTGGGGTCCAGTGGTAGTCTTTAATAGCTGATTTTAAATTTTGATAATGATAATGTACAGTTGAAGTCGGAAGTTTACATACACCTTAGCCAAATACATTTAAACTCAGTTTTTCACAATTCCTGACATTTATTCCTAGTAAAAATTATCTGTCTTAGGTCAGTTAGGATCACCACGTTATTTTAAGAATGTGAAATGTCAGAATAATAGTAGAGAGAATGATATATTTCAGCTTTTATTTCATTCATCACATTCCCAGTGGGTCAGAATTTTTTCATACACTCAATTAGTATTTGGTAGCATTGCCTTTAAATTGTTCAACTTGGGACAAACGTTTCGGGTAGCCTTCCACAAGCTTCCCACAATAAGTTGGGTGAATTTTGGCCCATTCCTCATGACAGAGCTGGTGTAACTGAATCAGGTTTGTAGACCTCTTTGCTCACACACGCTTTTTCAGTTCTGGCCACATATTTTTTACGGGATTGAGGTCAGGGCTTTGTGATGGCCACTCCAATACCTAGACGTTGGTGTCCTTAAGCCATTTTTCCACAACTTTGGAAGTATGCTTGGGGTCATTGTCCATTTGGAAGACCCATTTGCGACCAAGCTTTAACTTCCTGACTGATGTCTTGAGATGTTGCTTCAATATATCCACATCCTTTTCCTACCTCATGATGTCATCTATTTTGTGAAGTGCACCAGTCCCTCTTGCAGCAAAGCACCCCCACAACATGATGCTGTCACCCCCGTGCTTCACGATTGGGATGGTGTTCTTCGGCTTGCAAGCCTTCCCCCCTTTTCCTCCAAACATAACGATGATCATTATGGCCAAACAGTTTTTAAAAAATTCATCAGACCAGAGGACATTTCTCCAAAGAGTATTATCTTTGTCCCCATGTGCAGTTGCAAACCATTGTCTAGCTTTTTTATGGTGGTTTTGGAGCAGTGGCTTCCTCCTTGCTGAGTGGCCTTTCAGGTTATGTCGATATAGGACTCATTTTACTGTGGATATAGATAATTTAGTACCTGATTCCTCCAGCATCTTCACAAGGAACTTTACTGCTGTTCTGGGATTGATTTGCACTTTTCGCACCAAAGTACGCACATCTCTAGGAGACAGATCTCCTTCCTGAGCGGTATGATGGCTATCTAGTCCCATGGTGTTTATACTTGCGTACTATTGTTTGTACAGGTGAACGTGGTACCTTCAGGAATTTGGAAATTGCTCCCAAGGATGAAACAGACTTTTGGAGGTCTCCAACTTTTTTTCTGAGGTCTTGGCTAATTTATTTGGATTTTCCCATAATGTCAAGCAAAGAGGCACTGAGTTTGAAGGTAGGCCTTGAAATACATCCACAGGTACACCTCCAATTGACTCAAATTATGTCAATTATCTTATCAGGAACTTCTAAACCATGACATGATTTTCTGGAATTTTCCAAGCTGTTTAAAGGCACAGTCACCTTAGTGTATGTAATCCCCTGACCCACTGGATTTGTGATACAGTGATATAATCTTTCGGTAAACAATTGTTGAAAAAATTACTTGTGTCATGCACAAAGTAGATATCCTAACCGACTTGCCTGTAACGGTTGTCATCGGGAGAAAGAGAGGACCAAGGTGCAGCGTGGTAGGTATTCATTGTAATTTCATAAAGAATGAATCCCGAAACCAAAAACAATACACGACAAAAGAAGAGCTCTGAACGGTGCAACAAAACACAGAACAGAAAATAAACATCCACAACTCAAAAGTGAAACCAGGCTACCTAAGTATGATTCTCAATCAGGAAACCAGGTATCTACCTAAGTATGATTCTCAATCAGGAAACCAGGTATCTACCTAAGTATGATTCTCAATCAGGAAACCAGGTATCTACCTAAGTATGATTCTCAATCAGGAAACCAGGTATCTACCTAAGTATGATTCTCAATCAGGAAACCAGGCTACCTAAGTATGATTCTCAATCAGGAAACCAGGCTACCTAAGTATGATTCTCAATCAGGAAACAAGGCTACCTAAGTATGATTCTCAATCAGGAAACCAGGTATCTACCTAAGTATGATTCTCAATCAGGAAACCAGGTATCTACCTAAGTATGATTCTCAATCAGGAAACCAGGTATCTACCTAAGTATGATTCTCAATCAGGGAACCAGGTATCTACCTAAGTATGATTCTCAATCAGGAAACAAGGTATCTACCTAAGTATGATTCTCAATCAGGAAACCAGGTATCTACCTAAGTATGATTCTCAATCGGGAAACCAGGTATCTACCTAAGTATGATTCTCAATCAGGGAACCAGGTATCTACCTAAGTATGATTCTCAATCAGGAAACCAGGTATCTACCTAAGTATGATTCTCAATCAGGGAACCAGGTATCTACCTAAGTATGATTCTCAATCAGGAAACCAGGTATCTACCTAAGTATGATTCTCAATCAGGAAACCAGGTATCTACCTAAGTATGATTCTCAATCAGGAAACCAGGTATCTACCTAAGTATGATTCTCAATCAGGGACAACGATTGACCGCTGCCTCTGATTGAGAACCATACCAGGCCGAACACAGAAAATCCCAAATTATAGAAAAAAGAACATAGACAACCCACCCAACTCACGCCCTGACCATCCTAAAACAAAAGACAAAACAAAGGAACTAAGGTCAGAACGTGACATTGCCAAAACTATAGTTTGTTGACAAGAAATTTGTGGAGTGGTTGCAAAGCGAGTTTTAGTGTATGTATTCTTCCGACTTCAACTGTACATGTTTTTGCGCTTGGTTTCTTTTTTATACGGAGAAGGGATTTGATTCTTCAACCACACTGAGCTGTTTTCTGACATGCTGTTCCTTCTTTTTTCTTAGTGTATTTCTGTACCATAGTGAAGGCTTTGGTTCTGGTTTTCTCGGTCTCTGTGTTTTTGGTTGGATAGGTTTCTCAATTTCTTTCTTAGGTTTTTGCATTCTTCATCAAACCATTTGTCATTGTTAGTTCCTTAGGCTTTCTGCTAAAAAAAATGTGTATTCTCTCTCTCTCTCTCTCTCTCTCTCTCTCTCTCTCTCTCTCTCTCTCTCTCTCTCTCTCTCTCTCTCTCTCTCTCTCTCTCTCTCTCTCATAGGGGATTCTGCAGAAGTCTCTGCAGACCTGGGCTATGCTACAGCATGAGGTTTGTAACAGATGTACATTACGCTTCTGCTTCTCCATCCCTCTCTCACCCACCTTTATGTACCCTTTCTACATCCTTCCACCACTCTCTTCTCCTTCTCACCTCCACCTATACCCCTCCCACTATTCCTCCTCTCCTTAACGCTACACCCTCCCCCTGTCCTCTCCTCTGTCCCCCATCCTCTCCTCCTTCCGCCATCTTCTACTCCCTCCCCGCTATCTTCTACTCTGTCCCCGCTGTCTTCTCCTCCCTCCCCACTGTCTTCTCCTCCCTTCCCTGTCCTATCCTCCCTCCCCCGTCCTCTCCTCCCTCCCCCGTCCTCTCCTCCCTCCCCCGTCCTCTCCTCCCTTCCCTGTCCTCTCCTCCCTCCCCCCCCGACCTCTCCTCCCTCCCCCATCCTCTCCTCCCTCCCCCGTCCTCTCCTCCCTCCCCCGTCCTCTCCTCCCCTGTCCTCTCCTCCCTCCCCACTGTCTTCTCCTCCCTTCCCTGTACTATCCTCCCTCCCCCCGTCCTCTCCTCCCTCCCTCCCCTCCTCCCTCCCCCGTCCTCTCCTCCCTCCCCCGTCCTCTCCTCCCTCCCCCGTCCTCTCCTCCCCCTGTCCTCTCCTCCCTCCCCACCGTCCTCTCCTCCCTTCCCTGTCCTCTCCTCCCTCCCCCGTCCTCTCCTCCCTCCCCACTGTCCTCTCCTCCCTTCCCTGTCCTCTCCTCCCTCCCCCGTCCTCTCCTCCCTCCCCCGTCCTCTCCTACCCCTGTCCTCTCCTCCCTCCCCACTGTCTTCTCCTCCCTCCACCCTGTCCTCTCCTCCCTCCCTCGTCCTCTCCTCCCCCTGTCCTCTCCTCCATCCCCACTGTCTTCTCCTCCCTCCACCCCGTCCTCTCCTCCCTCCCCCATCCTCTCCTCCCCCTGTCCTCTCCTCCCTCCCCACTGTCTTCTCCTCCCTCCACCCTGTCCTCTCCTCCCTCCCCGTCCTCTCCTCCCCCCTGTCCTCTCCTCCCTCCCCACTGTCTTCTCCTCCCTCCCCCCTGTCCTCTCCTCCCTCCCCGTCCTCTCCTGCCCCCTGTCCTCTCCTCCCTCCCCACTGTCTTCTCCTCCCTCCCCACTGTCCTCTCCTCCCCCCTGTCCTCTCCTCCCTCCCCACTGTCTTCTCCTCCCTCCCCATGTCTTCTACTCCATCCCCCTGTTCTCTCCTCTCCTCCCTCCCCTGTTGTCCTCTCCTCTCTTTCCCATCCTCTTCTCCCTCCCCTGCCCTCTCCTCCCCCTGTCCTCTCCTCCCTCCCCCGTCCTCTCCTCCCCGTCCCCTCCCCCTGTCCTCTCCTCCGTCCCTGCCTCATTCCCTCCTTACCCTGTCCTCTCCTCCCTCCCTCCCCATCCTCTCCTCTCTCCCCATCCTCTCCTCCCTCCCCCTGTCCCCTCCTCCCTCCCCCCTGTCCTCTCCTCCCTCCATACAGTCTTCTACTTCCTTCCCCCTGTCCTCTCCTCCATCCACCCTGTCCCTCTAACTTTCACTCCATTTCTCCTTTCACTTGTCTTTTCTATCTCCCTCCCCTCTTCCTTTCCTCCTTTAGACTCTCCTCATCAACTCCAAAACAACCTGCGCAGCACCATATATATGCACACCCAGACCCAGCTCCACTAGCCATCTATTATTCAACATAAGATGTAAAAAAACATGCAGGGAGAGAGAGAGAGAGAACGAGAGATAGGAAGAGTGGTACAGAGAGAGAGAGAGTGAGAGAGAGAGAGAGAGGAGAGAGAGAGAGAGAGAGAGAGAGAGAGAGAGAGAGAGAGAGAGAGAGAGAGAGAGAGAGAGAGAGAGGATAGCTCCAGTCTCAATGCACCCCTCAGTATGCTTTAAAAGATAGAAGAGCTGAAATTACCCATCTGTTGTCCACTTGTATTTTAATGGGGTGGGATGGAAGGAGAGACGATGCTGGAGAGATGGCTGAGGAAGGAGAGATGAAATGATGTACAGTACATTCGGAAAGTATTCAGACCCCTTGACTTTTTCCACATTCTTTTACGTTACAGCCTTATTCAAAAAATGTATTAACTTGTTTTTTTCCCCTTATCAATCTACACACAATACCCAATAATGACAAAGCAGAAACAGGTTTTTAGAAATTGTTGCAATTGTATTTAAAAAAGGAAACATCACATTTACATACTATAAGAACTCAGACCCTTTACTCAGTACTTTGTTGAAGCACATTTGGCAGCGATTACAGCCTCAAGTCTTCTTTGGTATGATGCTACAAGCTTGGCACACCTGTATTTGGAGACTTTCTCCCATTCTTCTCTGCAGATCTTCTCAAGCTCTGTCAGGTAGGATGGGGAGGGTCGCTGCACAGCTATTTTCAGGTCTCAACATCTCCAGAGATGTCCAATCAGGTTCAAGTCTGATTTTGCTCTGACAACTGTCAAGCCCTGGAGCTAACTGTCAAGCCCTGACCTTAGAGATCCTTTTAATTCTCTATTTGGTTAGGTCGGGGTGTGACTAGGGTGGGCAATCTATGTTTTCTATTTCTTTGCTGCCCGGGTATGGTTCCCAATCAGAGGCTATTGTTGTCTCTGATTACTTAGGCAGACTTTTTCCACATGTAGTTTGTGGGATGTTGTTTTTGTATAGTTGCTGTGTAGCCTGCAGAGCATTACGTTAGTTTTTTATTTTGTTGTTTTTCTGTATTCATTTGAATAAAAGAAAGATGTACACCTACCACGCTGCACCTTGGTCTCCTCATTCAAACGACGAACGTAGCTGGGACCTTATATAGACAGGTGTCTGCTTTCCAAGTCAAATCCATTTAATTGAATTTACCACAGGTGGACTCCAATCAAGTTGTAGAAACAACTCAAGGATGATCAATGGAAAAAAGATGCAGCAGAGCTCAATTTAGAGTCTCATAGCAAAGGCCGGAATACTTATGTAAATAATATCTGTTTAAACATTTCTATAAATTTGCTAAAATTTATAAAAACCTGTTTTCACTTTGTCATTATGGGATATAAAGAGTAAATTGATGAGGTGAAACGAGTAATCAATTTTAGTATAAAGCTGTAACATAACAAAATGCGAAAATGTCAAGGGGTCTGAATATTTCCAAATGCACTGTCTATAGACATGTTATTTAAAACTCTCTATCTATAGCCATGTTACTTTCTATTCCTTATATAAAGCCATGATATTTTCTACTCCCTATATAAAGCAATGTTATTTTCTACTTTATATATAAAGCCATGTTATTTTCTACTCCCTACACAAAGCCATGTTATTTTCTAATTTATATATATATATATAGCCATGCTATTTAATAATCCTTTTCTATAGCCATGTTAATTTCTACTCCCTGTATAAAGCCATGTTATTTTCTGCTCCCTGTGTAAAGCCAGGTTATTTTCTACTCCTTGTATATAGCCATGTTATTTTCTACTCCCTATATAAAGCCATGTTATTGTCTACTCCCTATATATAGCCATGTTATTTTCTACTCCCTGTATATAGCCATGTTATTTTCTACTCCCTATATAAAGCCATGTTATTTTCTACTCCCTATATAAAGCCATGTTATTTTCTACTCCCTATATACAGCCATGTTATTTTCTACTCCCTATATAAAGCCATGTTATTTTCTACTGCCTATATAAAGCCATCTTATTTTCTACTCCCTATATGAAGCCATGTTATTTTCTACTCCCTATATAAAGCCATGTTATTTTCTACTCCCTATATAAAGCCATGTTATTTTCTACTCCCTATATATAGCCATGTTATTTATACTCCCTATATATAAACATGTTATTTTCTACTCCCTGTATAAAGCCATGTTATTTTCTACTCCCTATATATAGCCATGTTATTTTCTACTCCCTATACAAAGCAATGTTATTTTCTAATTTATATATATATATATATAGCCATACTATTTAATAATCCTTTTCTATAGCCACGTTATTGTCTACTCCCTGTAGATAGCCATGTTATTGTCTACTCCCTGTATATATATAGCCATGTTATTTTCTACTCCCTATATAAAGCCATGTTATTTTCTACTCCCTATATAAAGCCATGTTATTTATACTCCCTGTATACAGCCATGTTATTTTCTACTCCCTATATAAAGCCATGTTATTTATGCTCCCTGTATACAGCCATGTTATTTTTCTACTCCCTATATAAAGCCATGTTATTTTCTACTCCCTATATAAAGCCATGTTATTTATACTCCCTGTATACAGCCATGTTATTTTCTACTCCCTGTATATAGATAGCCATGTTATTGTCTACTCCCTGTATATAGATAGCCATGTTATTTTCTACTCCCTATATAAAGCCATGTTAGTTATACTCCCTGTATACAGCCATGTTATTGTCTACTCCCTATATAAAGCCATGTGATTTTCTACTCCCTGTATATAGCCATGTTATTTTCTACTCCATATATAAAGCCATGTTATTTTCTACTCCCTATATAAAGCCATGTTATTTCTACTCCCTGTATACAGCCATGTTATTTCAACTCCCTGTATACAGCCATGTTATTTTCTACTCCCAATATAAAGCCATGTTATATATACTCCCTGTATACAGCCATGTTATTTTCTACTCCCTGTATATAGCCATGTTATTTATACTCCCTGTATATAACCATGTTATTTTCTACTCCCTACATGTAGCCATGTTATTTTATACTCCCTATATAAAGCCATGTTATTTTCTACTCCCTGTATATAGCCATGTTATTTTCTACTCCCTGTTTATAGCCATGTTATTTTCTACTCCCTGTATATAGATAGCCATGTTATTTTCTACTCACTGTACATAGCCACGTTATTGTCTACTCCCTGTATATAGCCATGTTATTGTCTACTCCCTGTATATAGATAGCCATGTTATTTTCTACTCCCTATATAAAGCCATGTTATTTTCTACTCCCTATATAAAGCCATGTTATTTATACTCCCTGTATACAGCCATGTTATTTTCTACTCCCTATATAAATCCATGTTATTTATACTCCCTGTATACAGCCATGTTATTTTCTACTCCCTATATAAAGCCATGTTATTTTCTACTCCCTATATAAAGCCATGTTATTTATACTCCCTGTATACAGCCATGTTATTTTCTACTCCCTGTATATAGATAGCCATGTTATTGTCTACTCTCTGTATATAGATAGCCATGTTATTTTCTACTCCCTATATAAAGCCATGTTATTTATACTCCCTGTATACAGCCTTGTTATTTTCTACTCCCTATATTAAGCCATGTTATTTTCTACTCCCTATATAAAGCCATGTTATTTTCTACTCCCTATATAAAGCCATGTTATTTTCTACTCCCTATATAAAGCCATGTTATTTTCTACTCCCTATATACAGCCATGTTATTTTCTACTCCCTATATAAAGCCATGTTATTTTCTACTCCCTATATAAAGCCATGTTATGTTCTACTCCTTTTATAAAGCCATGTTATTTTCTACTCCCTATATAAAGCCATGTTATTTTCTACTCCCTATATATAGCCATGTTATTTATACTCCCTATATATAAACATGTTATTTTCTACTCCCTGTATAAAGCCATGTTATTTTCTACTCCCTATATATAGCCATGTTATTTTATACTCCCTATACAAAGCAATGTTATTTTCTAATTTATATATATATATATATAGCCATACTATTTAATAATCCTTTTCTATAGCCACGTTATTGTCTACTCCCTGTAGATAGCCATGTTATTGTCTACTCCCTGTATATATATAGCCATGTTATTTTCTACTCCCTGTATATAGCCATGTTATTTTCTACTCCCTATATAAAGCCATGTTATTTTCTACTCCCTATATAAAGCCATGTTATTTATACTCCCTGTATATAGCCATGTTATTTTCTACTCCCTATATAAAGCCATGTTATTTTCTACTCCCTATATAAAGCCATGTTATTTTCTACTCCCTGTATATAGCCATGTTATTTTCTACTCCCTATATAAAGCCATGTTATTTTCTACTCCCTATATAAAGCCATGTTATTTATACTCCCTGTATACAGCCATGTTATTTTCTACTCCCTATATAAAGCCATGTTATTTATACTCCCTGTATATAGCCATGTTATTTTCTACTCCCTATATAAAGCCATGTTATTTTCTACTCCCTATATAAAGCCATGTTATTTTCTACTCCCTGTATATAGCCATGTTATTTTCTACTCCCTATATAAAGCCATGTTATTTTCTACTCCCTATATAAAGCCATGTTATTTATACTCCCTGTATACAGCCATGTTATTTTCTACTCCCTATATAAAGCCATGTTATTTTCTACTCCCTATATAAAGCCATGTAATTTATACTCCCTGTATACAGCCATGTTATTTTCTACTCCCTGTATATAGATAGCCATGTTATTGTCTACTCCCTATATAAAGCCATGTTATTTATACTCCTGTGTATACAGCCTTGTTATTTTCTACTCCCTATATAAAGCCATGTTATTTCCTACTCCCTATATAAAGCCATGTTATTTTCTACTCCCTATATAAAGCCATGTTATTTTCTACTCCCTATATAAAGCCATGTTATTTTCTACTCCCTATATAAAGCCATGTTATTTTCTACTCCCTATATACAGCCATGTTATTTTCTACTCCCTATATAAAGCCATGTTATTTTCTACTCCCTATATAAAGCCATGTTATTTTCTACTCCTTATATAAAGCCATGTTATTTTCTACTCCCTATATAAAGCCATGTTATTTTCTACTCCCTATATATAGCCATGTTATTTATACTCCCTATATATAAACATGTTATTTTCTACTCCCTGTATAAAGCCATGTTATTTTCTACTCCCTATATATAGCCATGTTATTTTCTACTCCCTATACAAAGCAATGTTATTTTCTAATTTATATCCTATATATATATATATATGTTATTTTCTATATATATATATATATATATATATATATAGCCATACTATTTAATAATCCTTTTCTATAGCCACGTTATTGTCTACTCCTGTAGATAGCCATGTTATTGTCTACTCCCTGTATATATATAGCCATGTTATTTTCTACTCCCTGTATATAGCCATGTTATTTTCTACTCCTATATAAAGCCATGTTATTTTCTACTCCCTATATAAAGCCATGTTATTTTCTACTCCTATATAAAGCCATGTTATTTATACTCCTGTATATAGCCATGTTATTTTCTACTCCCTATATAAAGCCATGTTATTTTCTACTCCTATATAAAGCCATGTTATTTTCTACTCCCTATATAAAGCCATGTTATTTTCTACTCCTATATATAGCCATGTTATTTATACTCCCTATATATAAACATGTTATTTTCTACTCCCTGTATAAAGCCATGTTATTTTCTACATATATAGCCATGTTATTTTCTACTCCCTATACAAAGCAATGTTATTTTCTAATTTATATATATATATATATATATATATATATATATATATATATATATATATATATATATATATATATATAGCCATACTATTTAATAATCCTCTTCTATAGCCACGTTAGTCTACATGTAGATAGCCATGTTATTCTACTCCCTATATATAAGTTATTTTCTACTCCCTGTATATAGCCATGTTATTTTCTACTCCCTATATAAAGCCATGTTATTTTCTACTCCTATATAAAGCCATGTTATTTTCTACTCCCTATATAAAGCCATGTTATTTATACTCCTGTATATAGCCATGTTATTTTCTACTCCTATATAAAGCCATGTTATTTCTACTCCTATATAAAGCCATGTTATTTTCTACTCCCTGTATATAGCCATGTTATTTTCTACTCCCTATATAAAGCCATGTTATTTTCTACTCCCTATATAAAGCCATGTTATTTTCTACTCCCTGTATATAGCCATGTTATTTTCTACTCCCTATATAAAGCCATGTTATTTTCTACTCCTATATAAAGCCATGTTATTTATACTCCTGTATACAGCCATGTTATTTTCTACTCCTATATAAAGCCATGTCATTTATACTCCCTGTATACAGCCATGTTATTTTTCTACTCCCTATATAAAGCCATGTTATTTTCTACTCCCTATATAAAGCCATGTTATTTATACTCCCTGTATAAAGCCATGTTATTTTCTACTCCCTGTATATAGATAGCCATGTTATTGTCTACTCCCTGTATATAGATAGCCATGTTATTTTCTACTCCCTATATAAAGCCATGTTAGTTATACTCCCTGTATACAGCCATGTTATTGTCTACTCCCTATATAAAGCCATGTTATTTTCTACTACCTGTATATAGCCATGTTATTTTCTACTCCATATATAAAGCCATGTTATTTTCTACTCCCTATATAAAGCCATGTTATTTCTACTCCCTGTATACAGCCATGTTATTTCAACTCCCTGTATACAGCCATGTTATTTTCTACTCCCAATATAAAGCCATGTTATATATATACTCCCTGTATACAGCCATGTTATTTTCTACTCCCTGTATATAGCCATGTTATTTATACTCCCTGTATATAACCATGTTATTTTCTACTCCCTATATATAGCCATGTTATGTTATACTCCCTATATAAAGCCATGTTATTTTCTACTCCCTGTATATAGCCATGTTATTTTCTACTCCCTGTATATAGCCATGTTATTTTCTACTCCCTTTATATAGATAGCCATGTTATTTTCTACTCCCTGTACATAGCCACGTTATTGTCTACTCCCTGTATATAGCCATGTTATTGTCTACTCCCTGTATATAGATAGCCATGTTATTTTCTACTCCCTATATAAAGCCATGTTATATTCTACTCCCTATATAAAGCCATGTTATTTTCTACTCCCTGTATATAGCCATGTTATTTTCTACTCCCTGTATATAGATAGCCATGTTATTTTCTACTCCCTGTACATAGCCACGTTATTGTCTACTCCCTGTATATAGCCATGTTATTGTCTAATATAATATAATAATATAATAAATTATATAGATAGCCATGTTATTTTCTACTCCCTATATAAAGCCATGTTATATTCTACTCCCTATATAAAGCCATGTTATTTTCTACTCCCTATATAAAGCCATGTTATTTATACTCCCTGTATACAGCCATGTTATTTTCTACTCCCTATATAAAGCCATGTTATTTATACTCCCTGTATACAGCCATGTTATTTTCTACTCCCTATATAAAGCCATGTTATTTTCTATATATAAAGCCATGTTATTTATACTCCTGTATACAGCCATGTTATTTTCTACTCCTGTATATAGATAGCCATGTTATTGTCTACTCTCTGTATATAGATAGCCATGTTATTTTCTACTCCCTATATAAAGCCATGTTATTTATACTACCTGTATACAGCCATGTTATTTTCTACTCCCTATATAAAGCCATGTTATTTTCTACTCCCTATATAAAGCCATGTTATTTTCTACTCCCTATATAAAGCCATGTTATTTATACTCCCCGTAGATAGCCATGTTATTGTCTACTCCCTGTATATAGATAGCCATGTTATTTTCTACTCCCTATATAAAGCCATGTTATTTATACTCCCTGTATACAGCCATGTTATATTCTACTCCTATATAAAGCCATGTTATTTTCTACTCCTATATAAAGCCATGTTATTTATACTCCTGTATACAGCCATGTTATTTTCTACTCCCTGTATATAGATAGCCATGTTATTGTCTACTCCTGTATATAGATAGCCATGTTATTTTCTACTCCTATATAAAGCCATGTTATTTATACTCCTGTATACAGCCATGTTATTTTCTACTCCTGTATATAGATAGCCATGTTATTGTCTACTCCTGTATATAGATAGCCATGTTATTTTCTACTCCCTATATAAAGCCATGTTATTTATACTCCCGTATATAGCCATGTTATTTTCTACTCCTATATAAAGCCATGTTATTTTCTACTCCTATCTATAGCCATGTTATTTATACTCCTGTATAAAGCCATGTTATTTTCTACTCCCTGTATATAGATAGCCATGTTATTGTCTACTCCTGTATATAGATAGCCATGTTATTTTCTACTCCTATATAAAGCCATGTTAGTTATACTCCTGTATACAGCCATGTTATTGTCTACTCCTATATAAAGCCATGTTATTTTCTACTACCTGTATATAGCCATGTTATTTTCTACTCCATATATAAAGCCATGTTATTTTCTACTCCTATATAAAGCCATGTTATTTCTACTCCCTGTATACAGCCATGTTATTTCAACTCCCTGTATACAGCCATGTTATTTTCTACTCCCAATATAAAGCCATGTTATATATATACTCCTGTATACAGCCATGTTATTTTCTACTCCTGTATATAGCCATGTTATTTATACTCCCTGTATATAACCATGTTATTTTCTACATATATAGCCATGTTATGTTATACTCCTATATAAAGCCATGTTATTTTCTACTCCCTGTATATAGCCATGTTATTTTCTACTCCTGTATATAGCCATGTTATTTTCTACTCCCTTTATATAGATAGCCATGTTATTTTCTACTCCTGTACATAGCCACGTTATTGTCTACTCCTGTATATAGCCATGTTATTGTCTACTCCTGTATATAGATAGCCATGTTATTTTCTACTCCTATATAAAGCCATGTTATATTCTACTCCTATATAAAGCCATGTTATTTTCTACTCCTGTATATAGCCATGTTATTTTCTACTCCTGTATATAGATAGCCATGTTATTTTCTACTCCCTGTACATAGCCACGTTATTGTCTACTCCTGTATATAGCCATGTTATTGTCTAATATAATATAATAATATAATAAATTATATAGATAGCCATGTTATTTTCTACTCCCTATATAAAGCCATGTTATATTCTACTCCCTATATAAAGCCATGTTATTTTCTACTCCCTATATAAAGCCATGTTATTTATACTCCCTGTATACAGCCATGTTATTTTCTACTCCCTATATAAAGCCATGTTATTTATACTCCCTGTATACAGCCATGTTATTTTCTACTCCCTATATAAAGCCATGTTATTTTCTACTCCCTATATAAAGCCATGTTATTTATACTCCCTGTATACAGCCATGTTATTTTCTACTCCCTGTATATAGATAGCCATGTTATTGTCTACTCTCTGTATATAGATAGCCATGTTATTTTCTACTCCCTATATAAGGCCATGTTATTTATACTACCTGTATACAGCCATGTTATTTTCTACTCCCTATATATAAAGCCATGTTATTTTCTACTCCCTATATAAAGCCATGTTATTTTCTACTCCCTATATAAAGCCATGTTATTTATACTCCCCGTAGATAGCCATGTTATTGTCTACTCCCTGTATATAGATAGCCATGTTATTTTCTACTCCCTATATAAAGCCATGTTATTTATACTCCCTGTATACAGCCATGTTATATTCTACTCCCTATATAAAGCCATGTTATTTTCTACTCCCTATATAAAGCCATGTTATTTATACTCCCTGTATACAGCCATGTTATTTTCTACTCCCTGTATATAGATAGCCATGTTATTGTCTACTCCCTGTATATAGATAGCCATGTTATTTTCTACTCCCTATATAAAGCCATGTTATTTATACTCCCTGTATACAGCCATGTTATTTTCTACTCCCTGTATATAGATAGCCATGTTATTGTCTACTCCCTGTATATAGATAGCCATGTTATTTTCTACTCCCTATATAAAGCCATGTTATTTATACTCCCCGTATATAGCCATGTTATTTTCTACTCCCTATATAAAGCCATGTTATTTTCTACTCCCTATCTATAGCCATGTTATTTTCTGCTCCCTATATAAAGCCATGTTATTTATACTCCCTGTATACAGCCATGTTATATTCTACTCCCTATATAAAGCCATGTTATTTTCTACTCCCTATATAAAGCCTTGTTATTTAAACTCCTTGTATACAGCCATGTTATTTTCTACTCCCAATATAAAGCCATGTTATATATACTCCCTGTATACAGCCATGTTATTTTCTACTCCCTGTATATAGCCATGTTATTGTCTACTCCCTGTATATAGATAGCCATGTTATTGTCTACTCCCAGTATATAGATAGCCATGTTATTTTCTACTCCCTATATAAAGCCATGTTATTTTCTACTCCCTATATAAAGCCATGTTATTTTCTAATCCCTATATAAAGCCATGTTATTTATACTCCCTGTATATAGCCATGTTATTTTATACTCCCTGTATATAGCCATGTTATTTTCTACTCCCTGTATATAGCCATGTTATTTTCTACTCCCTGTATATAGCCATGTTATTTTCTACTCCCTATATAAAGCCATGTTATTTATACTCCCTGTATACAGCCATGTTATTTTCTACTCCCTGTATATAGCCATGTTATTTTCTACTCTCTGTATATAGATAGCCATGTTATTTATACTCCCTGTATACAGCCATGTTATTTTCTACTCCTTATCTAAAGCCATGTTATTTTCTACTCCCTATATAAAGCTATGTTATTTTCTACTCCCTATATAAAGCCATGTTATTTTCTACTCCCTATATAAAGCCATGTTATTTATACTCCCTGTATACAGCCATGTTATTTTCTACTACCTGTATATAGATAGCCATGTTATTTACTACTCCCTGTACATAGCCACGTTATTGTCTACTCCCTGTATATAACCATGTTATTGTCTACTCCCTGTATATAGATAGCCATGTTATTTTCTACTCCCTATATAAAGCCATGTTATATTCTACTCCCTATATAAAGCCATGTTATTTTCTACTCCCTATATAAAGCCATGTTATTTATACTCCCTGTATACAGCCATGTTATTTCCTACTCCCTATATAAGCCATGTTATTTATACTCCTGTATACAGCCATGTTATTTTCTACTCCCTATATAAAGCCTTGTTATTTTCTACTCCCTATATAAAGCCATGTTATTTATACTCCCTGTATACAGCCATGTTATTTTCTACTCCTATATAAAGCCATGTTATTTATACTCCTGTATACAGCCATGTTATTTTCTACTCCCTATATAAAGCCATGTTATTTTCTACTCCCTATATAAAGCCATGTTATTTATACTCCCTGTATACAGCCATGTTATTTTCTACTCCCTGTATATAGATAGCCATGTTATTGTCTACTCTCTGTATATAGATAGCCATGTTATTTTCTACTCCCTATATAAAGCCATGTTATTTATACTACCTGTATACAGCCATGTTATTTTCTACTCCCTATATAAAGCCATGTTATTTTCTACTCCCTATATAAAGCCATGTTATTTTCTACTCCCTATATAAAGCCATGTTATTTATACTCCCCGTAGATAGCCATGTTATTGTCTACTCCCTGTATATAGATAGCCATGTTATTTTCTACTCCCTATATAAAGCCATGTTATTTATACTCCCTGTATACAGCCATGTTATTTTCTACTACCTGTATATAGATAGCCATGTTATTTACTACTCCCTGTACATAGCCACGTTATTGTCTACTCCCTGTATATAACCATGTTATTGTCTACTCCCTGTATATAGATAGCCATGTTATTTTCTACTCCCTATATAAAGCCATGTTATATTCTACTCCCTATATAAAGCCATGTTATTTTCTACTCCCTATATAAAGCCATGTTATTTATACTCCCTGTATACAGCCATGTTATTTCCTACTCCCTATATGAAGCCATGTTATTTATACTCCCTGTATACAGCCATGTTATTTTCTACTCCCTATATAAAGCCTTGTTATTTTCTACTCCCTATATAAAGCCATGTTATTTATACTCCCTGTATACAGCCATGTTATTTTCTACTCCCCATATAAAGCCATGTTATTTATACTCCCTGTATACAGCCATGTTATTTTCTACTCCCTATATAAAGCCATGTTATTTTCTACTCCCTATATAAAGCCATGTTATTTATACTCCCTGTATACAGCCATGTTATTTTCTACTCCCTGTATATAGATAGCCATGTTATTGTCTACTCTCTGTATATAGATAGCCATGTTATTTTCTACTCCCTATATAAAGCCATGTTATTTATACTACCTGTATACAGCCATGTTATTTTCTACTCCCTATATAAAGCCATGTTATTTTCTACTCCCTATATAAAGCCATGTTATTTTCTACTCCCTATATAAAGCCATGTTATTTTCTACTCCCTATATGAAGCCATGTTATTTTCTACTCCCTATATAAAGCCATGTTATTTATACTCCCCGTAGATAGCCATGTTATTGTCTACTCCCTGTATATAGATAGCCATGTTATTTTCTACTCCCTATATAAAGCCATGTTATTTATACTCCCTGTATAAAGCCATGTTATTTTCTACTCCCTATATAAAGCCATGTTATTTTCTACTCCCTATATAAAGCCATGTTATTTATACTCCCTGTATACAGCCATGTTATTTTCTACTCCCTATATAAAGCCATGTTATTTATACTCCCTGTATACAGCCATGTTATATTCTACTCCCTATATAAAGCCATGTTATTTTCTACTCCCTATATAAAGCCATGTTATTTATACTCCCTGTATACAGCCATGTTATTTTCTACTCCCTGTATATAGATAGCCATGTTATTGTCTACTCCCTGTATATAGATAGCCATGTTATTTTCTACTCCCTATATAAAGCCATGTTATTTATACTCCCTGTATACAGCCATGTTATTTCCTACTCCCTATATAAAGCCATGTTATTTATACTCCCCGTATACAGCCATGTTATTTTCTACTCCCTATATAAAGCCATGTTATTTATACTCCCTGTATATAGCCATGTTATTTTCTACTCCCTATATAAAGCCATGTTATTTTCTACTCCCTATATAAAGCCATGTTATTTATACTCCCTGTATACAGCCATGTTATTTCCTACTCCCTATATAAAGCCATGTTATTTATACTCCCTGTATACAGCCATGTTATTTCCTACTCCCTATATAAAGCCATGTTATTTATACTCCCTGTATACAGCCATGTTATTTTCTACTCCCTATATAAAGCCATGTTATTTTCTACTCCCTATATAAAGCCATGTTATTATCTACTCCCTATCTATAGCCATGTTATTTTCTACTCCCTGTATACAGCCATGTTATTTTCTACTCCCAATATAAAGCCATGTTATATATACTCCCTGTATACAGCCATGTTATTTTCTACTCCCAATATAAAGCCATGTTATATATACTCCCTGTATACAGCCATGTTATTTTCTACTCCCTGTATATAGATAGCCATGTTATTTTCTACTCCCTATATAAAGCCATGTTATTTTCTACTCCCTATATAAAGACATGTTATTTTCTAATCCCTATATAAAGCCATGTTATTTATACTCCCTGTATACAGCCATGTTATTTTCTACTCCCTGTATATAGCCATGTTATTTCTACTCCCTGTATATAGCCATTTTATTTTCTTCTCCCTATATAAAGCCATGTTATTTATACTCCCTGTATACAGCCATGTTATTTTCTACTCCCTGTATATAGCCATGTTATTTTCTACTCCCTGTATATAGATAGCCATGTTATTTATACTCCCTGTATACAGCCATGTTATTTTCTACTCCCTATATAAAGCCATGTTATTTTCTACTCCCTATATAAAGCCATGTTATTTTCTACTCCCTATATAAAGCCATGTTATTTATACTCCCTGTATACAGCCATGTTATTTTCTACTCCCTGTATATAGATAGCCATGTTATTTTCTACTCCCTGTATATAGATAGCCATGTTATTTTCTACTCCCTATATGAAGCCAAGTTATACTCCCTGTATACAGCCATGTTATTGTCTACTCCCTGTATATAGATAGCCATGTTATGTTCTACTCCCTGTATATAGCCATGTTATTTTCTACTCCCCTATATATAGCCATGTTATTTTCTACTCCCTATATATAGCCATGTTATTTTCTACTCCCTGTATATAGCCATGTTATTTTTTACTCCCTATATAAATCCATGTTATTGTCTACTCCCTATATATAGCCATGTTATTTTCTACTCCCTGTATATAGCCATGTTATTTTCTACTCCCTATATATAGCCATGTTATTAATACTCCCTGTTTATAACCATGTTATTTTCTACTCCCTATATATAGCCATGTTATTTTCTATTCCCTGTATATAGATAGCCATGTTATTGTCTACTCCCTGTATATAGATAGCCATGTTATTTTCTACTCCCTATATAAAGCCATGTTATTTATACTCCCTGTGTACAGCCATGTTATTTTCTACTCCCTATATAAAGCCAAGTTATTTTCTACTCCCTATATAAAGCCATGTTATTTTCTACTCCCTATATAAAGCCATGTTATTTTCTACTCCCTATATAAAGCCATGTTATTTTTCTACTCCTGTATATAGCCATGTTATTTTCTACTCCCTGTATAAAGCCATGTTATTTATACTCCTATATAAAGCCATGTTATTTTTCTACTCCTGTATATAGCCATGTTATTTTCTACTCCTGTATATAGCCATGTTATTTATACTCCTGTATAAAGCCATGTTATTTTCTACTCCTATATAAAGCCATGTTATTTTCTACTCCCTATATAAAGCCATGTTATTTATACTCCTGTATACAGCCATGTTATTTTCTACTCCTATATAAAGCCATGTTATTTATACTCCTGTATACAGCCATGTTATATTCTACTCCCTATATAAAGCCATGTTATTTTCTACTCCCTATATAAAGCCATGTTATTTATACTCCCTGTATACAGCCATGTTATTTTCTACTCCCTGTATATAGATAGCCATGTTATTGTCTACTCCCTGTATATAGATAGCCATGTTATTTTCTACTCCCTATATAAAGCCATGTTATTTATACTCCCTGTATACAGCCATGTTATTTTCTACTCCCTATATAAAGCCATGTTATTTATACTCCCTGTATACAGCCATGTTATTTTCTACTCCCTGTATATAGATAGCCATGTTATTGTCTACTCCCTGTATATAGATAGCCATGTTATTTTCTACTCCCTATATAAAGCCATGTTATTTATACTCCCTGTATACAGCCATGTTATTTCCTACTCCCTATATAAAGCCATGTTATTTATACTCCCCGTATACAGCCATGTTATTTTCTACTCCCTATATAAAGCCATGTTATTTATACTCCCTGTATATAGCCATGTTATTTTCTACTCCTATATAAAGCCATGTTATTTTCTACTCCCTATATAAAGCCATGTTATTTATACTCCCTGTATACAGCCATGTTATTTCCTACTCCCTATATAAAGCCATGTTATTTATACTCCCTGTATACAGCCATGTTATTTCCTACTCCCTATATAAAGCCATGTTATTTATACTCCCTGTATACAGCCATGTTATTTTCTACTCCCTATATAAAGCCATGTTATTTTCTACTCCCTATATAAAGCCATGTTATTTTCTACTCCCTATCTATAGCCATGTTATTTTCTACTCCCTATATAAAGCCATGTTATTTTCTACTCCCTATATAAAGCCATGTTATTTTCTACTCCCTATCTATAGCCATGTTATTTTCTACTCCCTGTATACAGCCATGTTATTTAAACTCCCTGTATACAGCCATGTTATTTTCTACTCCCAATATAAAGCCATGTTATATATACTCCCTGTATACAGCCATGTTATTTTCTACTCCCTGTATATAGCCATGTTATTGTCTACTCCCTGTATATAGCCATGTTATTGTCTACTCCCTGTATATAGATAGCCATGTTATTTTCTACTCCCTATATAAAGCCATGTTATCTATACTCCCTGTGTACAGCCATGTTATTTTCTACTCCCTATATAAAGCCAAGTTATTTTCTACTCCCTATATAAAGCCATGTTATTTTCTACTCCCTATATAAAGCCATGTTATTTTCTACTCCCTATATAAAGCCATGTTATTTTTCTACTCCCTGTATATAGCCATGTTATTTTCTACTCCCTGTATAAAGCCATGTTATTTATACTCCCTATATAAAGCCATGTTATTTTTCTACTCCCTGTATATAGCCATGTTATTTTCTACTCCCTGTATATAGCCATGTTATTTATACTCCCTATATAAAGCCATGTTATTTTCTACTCCCTATATATAGCCATGTTATTTTCTACTCCCTATATATAGCCATGTTATTTTCTACTTCCTGTATAAAGCCATGTTATTATCTACTCCCTATATAAAGCCATGTTATTTTCTCCTCCTTATCTATAGCCATATTATTTTCTACTCCCTATATAAAGCCATGTTATTTATACTCCCTGTATACAGCCATGTTATTTCCTACTCCCTATATAAAGCCATGTTATTTATACTCCCCGTATACAGCCATGTTATTTTCTACTCCCTATATAAAGCCATGTTATTTATACTCCCTGTATATAGCCATGTTATTTTCTACTCCCTATATAAAGCCATGTTATTTTCTACTCCCTATATAAAGCCATGTTATTTATACTCCCTGTATATAGCCATGTTATTTTCTACTCCCTATATATAGCCATGTTATTAATACTCCCTGTTTATAACCATGTTATTTTCTACTCCCTATATATAGCCATGTTATTTTCTATTCCCTGTATATAGATAGCCATGTTATTGTCTACTCCCTATATAAAGCCATGTTATTTATACTCCTGTGTACAGCCATGTTATTTTCTACTCCCTATATAAAGCCAAGTTATTTTCTACTCCCTATATAAAGCCATGTTATTTTCTACTCCCTATATAAAGCCATGTTATTTTCTACTCCCTATATAAAGCCATGTTATTTTTCTACTCCCTGTATATAGCCATGTTATTTTCTACTCCCTGTATAAAGCCATGTTATTTATACTCCCTATATAAAGCCATGTTATTTTTCTACTCCCTGTATATAGCCATGTTATTTTCTACTCCCTGTATATAGCCATGTTATTTATACTCCCTGTATAAAGCCATGTTATTTTCTACTCCCTATATAAAGCCATGTTATTTTCTACTCCCTATATAAAGCCATGTTATTTATACTCCCTGTATACAGCCATGTTAT
Source organism: Oncorhynchus keta (assembly GCF_023373465.1). Taxonomy (NCBI): domain Eukaryota; kingdom Metazoa; phylum Chordata; class Actinopteri; order Salmoniformes; family Salmonidae; genus Oncorhynchus; species Oncorhynchus keta. The sequence continues at coordinate 14,317,161 of NC_068439.1, read as the reverse complement.
TTTCTACTCCCTATATAAAGCCATGTTATTTATACTCCCTATATAAAGCCATGTTATTTCTACTCCCTGTATAAAGCCATGTTATTTTCTACTCCCTATATAAAGCCATGTTATTTATACTCCTGTATACAGCCATGTTATTTTCTACTCCTGTATATAGATAGCCATGTTATTGTCTACTCCTGTATATAGATAGCCATGTTATTTTCTACTCCCTATATAAAGCCATGTTATTTATACTCCCTGTATACAGCCATGTTATTTCCTACTCCCTATATAAAGCCATGTTATTTATACTCCCCGTATACAGCCATGTTATTTTCTACTCCCTATATAAAGCCATGTTATTTATACTCCCTGTATATAGCCATGTTATTTTCTACTCCCTATATAAAGCCATGTTATTTTCTACTCCCTATATAAAGCCATGTTATTTATACTCCCTGTTTATAACCATGTTATTTTCTACTCCCTATATATAGCCATGTTATTTTCTATTCCCTGTATATAGATAGCCATGTTATTGTCTACTCCCTGTATATAGATAGCCATGTTATTTTCTACTCCCTATATAAAGCCATGTTATTTATACTCCCTGTGTACAGCCATGTTATTTTCTACTCCCTATATAAAGCCAAGTTATTTTCTACTCCCTATATAAAGCCATGTTATTTTCTACTCCCTATATAAAGCCATGTTATTTTCTACTCCCTATATAAAGCCATGTTATTTTTCTACTCCCTGTATATAGCCATGTTATTTTCTACTCCCTGTATAAAGCCATGTTATTTATACTCCCTATATAAAGCCATGTTATTTTTCTACTCCCTGTATATAGCCATGTTATTTTCTACTCCCTGTATATAGCCATGTTATTTATACTCCCTGTATAAAGCCATGTTATTTTCTACTCCCTATATAAAGCCATGTTATTTTCTACTCCCTATATAAAGCCATGTTATTTATACTCCCTGTATACAGCCATGTTATTTTCTACTCCCTATATAAAGCCATGTTATTTATACTCCCTGTATACAGCCATGTTATATTCTACTCCCTATATAAAGCCATGTTATTTTCTACTCCCTATATAAAGCCATGTTATTTATACTCCCTGTATACAGCCATGTTATTTTCTACTCCCTGTATATAGATAGCCATGTTATTGTCTACTCCCTGTATATAGATAGCCATGTTATTTTCTACTCCCTATATAAAGCCATGTTATTTATACTCCCTGTATACAGCCATGTTATTTTCTACTCCCTATATAAAGCCATGTTATTTATACTCCCTGTATACAGCCATGTTATTTTCTACTCCCTGTATATAGATAGCCATGTTATTGTCTACTCCCTGTATATAGATAGCCATGTTATTTTCTACTCCCTATATAAAGCCATGTTATTTATACTCCCTGTATACAGCCATGTTATTTCCTACTCCCTATATAAAGCCATGTTATTTATACTCCCCGTATACAGCCATGTTATTTTCTACTCCCTATATAAAGCCATGTTATTTATACTCCCTGTATATAGCCATGTTATTTTCTACTCCCTATATAAAGCCATGTTATTTTCTACTCCCTATATAAAGCCATGTTATTTATACTCCCTGTATACAGCCATGTTATTTCCTACTCCCTATATAAAGCCATGTTATTTATACTCCCTGTATACAGCCATGTTATTTCCTACTCCCTATATAAAACCATGTTATTTATACTCCCTGTATACAGCCATGTTATTTTCTACTCCCTATATAAAGCCATGTTATTTTCTACTCCCTATATAAAGCCATGTTATTTTCTACTCCCTATCTATAGCCATGTTATTTTCTACTCCCTGTATACAGCCATGTTATTTAAACTCCCTGTATACAGCCATGTTATTTTCTACTCCCAATATAAAGCCATGTTATATATACTCCCTGTATACAGCCATGTTATTTTCTACTCCCTGTATATAGCCATGTTATTGTCTACTCCCTGTATATAGCCATGTTATTGTCTACTCCCTGTATATAGATAGCCATGTTATTTTCTACTCCCTATATAAAGCCATGTTATCTATACTCCCTGTGTACAGCCATGTTATTTTCTACTCCCTATATAAAGCCAATTTATTTTCTACTCCCTATATAAAGCCATGTTATTTTCTACTCCCTATATAAAGCCATGTTATTTTCTACTCCCTGTATATAGCCATGTTATTTTCTACTCCCTGTATAAAGCCATGTTATTTATACTCCCTATATAAAGCCATGTTATTTTTCTACTCCCTGTATATAGCCATGTTATTTTCTACTCCCTGTATATAGCCATGTTATTTATACTCCCTATATAAAGCCATGTTATTTTCTACTCCCTATATATAGCCATGTTATTATCTACTCCCTATATAAAGCCATGTTATTTTCTCCTCCTTATCTATAGCCATATTATTTTCTACTCCCTATATAAAGCCAGTTTGGTTGCAAAAAGGTAGGGGAAGTGTTGCCAACTAATTTTCAGGGTGAGTTGATAGAGTCAGGTTGATTAGTTGCTAAATGACATTGTCGTGTCATTGCGTGACAACATAAAACTTCTTAATTACTTAGAATACACAATAACGTTACTCAAAATGACTGGTCGTCTCGGCAAATTTTGATTTGACATTTGTTCAGGTACAGACTCCCACTCTTTTATGTACTTCTGGCTGAACATTTTTGATTGAGGCATGTTGATTGATGTTGTAAGTTCTGTTCAAGATCAAACATTCGTGACCAACTATATTAATTGGGTTTGGCTCGTCGAACCCATACTACTGCAGCTGCAGTCAGCCAACAACATTTAGCAATTTGCTGAAATTCTGCTGGCCTTCTGCTGACATCACTCACACTGCACTTTTGCAGCCAGGCACGTGTGTTGTGACTGAGTGTGTGACAGAGAAAATCTTTTTTTGTGTCATTTAGAGGGAAAATGCATTTTAGCATTTGAGTCACTTTTCAAAAGTTGATAAAAGTTCCAAGCACATTTTTAAAAGTTGCTCAATTTGTTGCTAGGTGATTGAAAAAAAGTTGCCAGGGTAGTCTGAAAAGTTGCTAAATCTAACAACAACGTTGCTAAGTTGGCATCACTGGGTAGGGGTGGTAAACAGAAGATAACCCTATTTGGTATAAGACCAAGTCCATATTATGGCAAGAACAGCTCAAATAAGCAAAGAGAAACCACAGTCCATCATTATTTTAAGACATGAAGGTCAGTCAATCCAGAAAATTTCAATAACTTTCTTCAAGTGTAGTTGCAAAACTATCAAGCGCTTTGATGAAATTGACTCTCATGAGGACCGCAACAGGAATGCAAGACCCAGAGTTACCTTTGCTGAAGAGGATTAGAGATACCAGCCTCAGAAATTGCAAATAAATGCTTCACAGGGTTAAAATAACAGACACATCTCAAAATCAACTGTTCAGAGGAGTCTGCGTGAATCAGGCCTTCATGGTCGAATTGCTACAAAGAAACCAATACTAAAGGACACCAATAATAAGAAGAGACTTGCTTAAGCCAAGAAACAAGAGCAATGAACATTAGACTGGTGGAAATCTGTCCTTTGGTCTGAAGAGTCAAAATTTGAGATTTTTGGTTCCAACCGCCATGTCTTTGTGAGACGCAGAGTAGGTGAACAGATGATCTCTGTATGTGTGGAGTGCTTTATCAGATGACCTGGCCTCCACAATCAACCAACCTCAACCCAGTTGAGATGGTTTGGGATGAGTTGGACTGCAGAGTGAAGGAAAAGCAGCCAACAAGTGCTCAGCATATGTGGGAACTCCGTCAAGACTGTTGTAAAAGCAGTCCAGGTGAAGCTGGATGAGAGAATGGTAAGAGTGTGCAGAGCTGACATGAAGGGAAAGAATGGCTACTTTGAAGAATCTAATAACAGACTGGCCCTAGCCCCCCGACACATAAACTACTGAAGCATAAATACTGGAGGTGGAGACAGAAGGGATCAGGATCACTGTGGCCCCATCCGATGATACCCCCAGACAGTGCCAAACAGGCAGGATATAACCCCACCCACTTTGCCAAAGCACAGCCCCACACCACCACAGGGATATCTTCAACCACCACCTTACCATCCTGAGACAAGGCCGACTATAGCCCACAAAGATCTCCACCGAGGCACAACCCAAGGGGGCCGCCAACCCAGAAAGGAAGACCACGTCAGTGACCCATTCAAGTGACACACCCCTCCCAGGGACAGCATGGAAGAGCACCAGTAAGCCAGTGACTCAGCCCCTGTAATAGGGTTAGAGGCAGAGAATCCCAGTGGAGAGAGGGGAACTGGCCAGGCAGAGACAGCAAGGGTGGTTTGTTGCTCCAGAGCCTTTCCATTCACCTTCACACTCCTGAGCCAGACTACACTCAATCATATGACCTACTGAAGAGATTAATCTTCAGTAAAGGTCGAGACCGAGTCTGGGTAGGCAGACCATTCTCACATGGGTAGGCAGACCTTTCCATAAAAATGGAGCTCTATAGGAGAAAGCCCTGCCTCCAGCTGTTTGCTTAGAAATTCTAGGGACAATTAGGAGGCCTGCGTCTTGTGACCGTAGCGTACGTATGTACGGCAGGACCAAATCAGAGAGATAGGTAGGAGCAAGTCCATGTAATGCTTTGTAGGTTAGCAGTAAAACCATGAAATCAGCCCTAGCCTTAACAGGAAGCCAGTGTAGAGAGGCTATCACTGGAGTAATATAATCACATTTTGGGGTTCTAGTCAGGATTCTAGCAGCCGTATTTAGCGCTAACTGAAGTTTATTTAGTGCTTTATCCGGGTAGCCGGAGAGTAGAGCATTGCAGAAGTCTAACCTAGAAGTAAGTTAAGCATGGATTCATTTTTCTGCATCATTTTTGGACAGAAAGTTTCTGATTTTTGCAATGTTACGTAGATGGAAGAAAGCTGTCCTTGAAACAGTCTTGATATATTTGTCAGAGTCCAGAGTAACACCGAGGTCCTTCACAGTTTTATTTGAGACAACTGTTCAACCATCAAGATTAATTGTCAGATTCAACAGGAGATCTCTTTGTTTCTTGGGACCTAGAACAAGCATCTCTGTTTTGTCCGAGTTTAAAAGTAAAAAGTTTGCAGCCATCCACTTCCTTATATCTGAAACACAGGCTTCTAGCGAGGGCATTTTTGAGGCTTCACCATGTTTCATTGAAATATACAGCTGTGTGTCATCCGCATAGCAGTGAAAGTTAACATTATGTTTTCAAATGACATCCCCAAGAGGTAAAATATATAGTGAAAATAATAGTGGTCCTAAAATGGAACCTTGAGGAACACCGAAATTTACAGTTAATTTGTCAGAGGACAAACCATTCACAGAGACAAATTGTTATCTTTCCGACAGATTAGATCTAAACCAGGCCAGAACTTGTCTGTGTAGACCAATTTGGGGTTCCAATCTCTCCGAAAGAATGTGGGGATCGATGGTATCAAAAGCAGCACTAAGGTCTAGGAGCACGAGGACAGATGCAGAGCCTCGGTCTTACGCCATTAAAATGCCATTTACCACCTTCACAAGTGCAGTCTCAGTGCTATGATGGGGTCTAAAACCAGACTGAAGAATTCCGTATATATTGTTTGTCTTCAGGAAAGGCAGTGAGTTGCTGCGCAACAGCTTTTTCGAATATTTTAGAGAGGAATGGAAGATTAGATATAGGCCGATAGTGCTGGGTACCGGTGGGGGACATTTTGAATCCATCATTACCTAGGCAGTTCCATCGCCTCCATCCGGATCGCCCTGCGCCTCGCCCTCCGGGTCGCCCTCGAGAGGCCGGGGTCGGCACGCTGCGGGAGCCGCGCGTCAGGGGGGAGTACTGTCACGAATCCCGCGAAAGATGGTTCTTCTTCCTGTTCGGGCGGCCTACTAGCTGTCACCGATCCCCTTTTCTGTTTCAGTTAGTTTTGTCTGATTAGTTTCACCTGTTTCTTGTTTGGGTTTTGTTTTGGGCTATTTAAACCCGGTAGGCCCGCCTGCTTTTGTGCGGGCTTGTTTTTCTGTTTATGTGGATTCCTTTTTCCGGACGGTTTCATCCTGTTTGTTGGACTTGGTATTTATGCGCCCTTGTGTTTGGCGTGACCGTTACTCTGTTCCTGGAATATAGACCCACGGTTGAACTAACCCTGCTCTCTGCGCCTGACTCCTCCAACCATTACTCCTAGAAGCTGTGACATTAAGTACAACAAAGTCAAGGTATTGGAGTGGCCATCACAAAGCCCTGACCTCAATCCCATAAAAAACTTGTGGGCAGAACTGAAAAAGCGTGTGCGAGCAAGGCGGCCTACAAACATGTCTCAGTTACACCAGCTCTATCAGGAGAAATGGGCCAAAATTCACCCAAGCTGAAATAAATCATTCTCGCTACTATTATTCTGACATTTCACATTCTTAAAATAAAGTGGTGGTCCTAACTTACCTAAGACAAGGACGTTTTACTGAGATTAAATGTCAGGAATTGTGGAAAAACTGGTTTAAATGTATTTGGCTAAGGTGTATGTAACCTTCCGACTTCAACTGTATATACAGTGGGACGAAAAAGTATTTAGTCAGCCACCAATTTTGCAAGTTCTCCCCACTTAAAAAGAGGAGAGAGGCCTGTAATTTTCAACATAGGTACACTTCAACTATGACAGACCAAATTAGATTTTTATTTTCAGAAAAACACATTGTAGGATTTTTTATTAATTTATTTGCAAATTATGGTCGAAAGGGACTCAAACCCTGCAGTGCCAGACGTGTCCTCCTGCTTAAGCCAGTACATGTCCAGGCCCGTCTGAAGTTTGCAAGAGAGCATTTGGATGATCCAGAAGAAGATTGGGAGAATGTCATATGGTCAGATGAAACCAAAATATAACTTTTTGGTAAAAACTCAACTCTTCGTGTTTGGAGGACAAAGAATGCTGAGTTGCATCCAAAGAACACCATACCTACTGTGTAGCATGGGGGTGGAAACATCATGCTTTGGGGCTGTTTATCTGCATAGGGACCAGGACGACTTATCCGTGTAAAGGAAAGAATGAATGGGGCCATGTATCGTGAGATTTTGAGTGAAAACCTCCCTCCATCATCAAGGGCTTTGAAGATGAAACGTGGCTGGGTCTTTCAGCATGACAATGATCCCAAACACACCGCCCGGGCAACGAAGGAGTGGCTTCGTAAGAAGCATTTCAAGGTCCTGGAGTGGCCTAGCCAGTCTACAAATCTCAACCCCATAGAAAATATTTGGAGGGAGTTGAAAGTCCGTGTTGCCCAGCAACAGCCCGAAAACATCACTGCTCTAGAGGAGATCTGCATGGAGGAATGGTCCAAACTACCAGCAACAGTGTGTGAAAACCTTGTGGAGACTTACAGAAAACGTTTGACCTCTGTCATTGCCAACAAAGGGTATATAACAAAGTATTGAGATAAACTTTTGTTATTGACCAAATACTTATTTTCCACCATAATTTGCAAATAAATTCATAAAAAATCCTACAATGTGATTTTCTGGATTTTTTTCTACATTTTGTCCATCATAGTTGAAGTGTACCTGTGGTGAAAATTACAGGCCTCTCTTATCTTTTTAAGTGGGAGAACTTGCACAATTGGTGGCTGACTAAATATTTTTTTTGCCCCACTTTATATATATACACTGCTCAAAAAAATAAAGGGAACACTTAAACAACACAATGTAACTCCAAGTCAATCACACTTCTGTGAAATCAAACAGTCCACTTAGGAAGCAACACTGATTGACAATAAATTGCACATGCTGTTGTGCAAATGCAATAGACAACAGGTGGAAATTATAGGCAATTAGCAAGACACCCCCAATAAAGGAGTGGTTCTGCAGGTGGGGACCACAGACCACTTCTCAGTTTCTATGCTTCCTGGCTGATGTTTTGGTCACTTTTGAATGCAGGTGGTGCTTTCACTCTAGTGGTAGCATGAGACGGAGTCTACAACTCACACAAGTGGCTCAGATAGTGCAGCTCATCCAGGATGGCACATCAATGCGAGCTGTGGCAAGAAGGTTTGCTGTGTCTGTCAGCGTAGTGTCCAGAGCATGGAGGCGCTACCAGGAGACAGGCCAGTACATCAGGAGACATGGAGGAGGCCGTAGGAGGGCAACAACCCAGCAGCAGGACCGCTACGCTAGCAAGGAGGAGCAGGACTCCTCCGCATTTGTGCAAGGAGGAGCAGGAGGAGCACTGCCAGAGCCTTGCAAAATGACCTCCAGCAGGCCACAAATGTGCATGTGTCTGCTCAAACGGTCAGAAACAGACTCCATGAGGGTGGTATGAGGGCCCGACGTACACAGGTGGGGGTTGTGCTTACAGCCCAACACCGTGCAGGACGTTTTTAATTTGCCAGAGAACACCAAGATTGGCAAATTCGCCACTGGCACCCTGTGCTCTTCACAGATGAAAGCAGGTTCACACTGAGCACATGTGACAGACGTGACAGTCTGGAGACACCATGGAGAACGTTCTGCTGCCTGCAACATCCTCCAGCATGACCGGTTTGGCAGTGGGTCAGTCATGGTGTGGGGTGGAATTTCTTTGGGGGGTACCTCTTTCCAGAGGTAGCCTGACTGCCATTAGGTATCGAGATGAGATCCTCAGACCCCTTGTGAGACCATATGCTGGTGCGGTTGGCCCTGGGTTCCTCCTAATGCAAGACAATGCTAGACCTCATGTGGCTGGAGTGTGTCAGCAGTTCCTGCAAAAGGAAGGCGTTGATGCAATGGACTGGCCGCCCGTTCCCCAGACCTGAATCCAATTTAGCACATCTGGGACATCATGTCTCGCTCCATCCACCAACGCCACGTTGCACCACAGACTGTCCAGGAGTTGGCGGTTGCTTTAGTCCAGGTCTGGGAGGAGATCCCTCAGGAGACCATCCGCCACCTCATCAGGAGCATGCCCAGGCGTTGTAGGGAGGTCATACAGGCACGTGAAGCCCACACACACTACTGAGCCTAATTTTGACTTGTTTTAAGGACATTACATCAAAGTTGGATCAGCCTGTAGTGTGGTTTTCCACTTTAATTTTGAGTGTGACTCCAAATCCAGACCTCCATGGGTTGATACATTTGATTTCCGTTGATAATTTTTGTGTGATTTTGTTGTCAGCACATTCAACTATGTAAAGAAAAAAGTATTTAATAAGAATATTTCATTTATTCAGATCTAAAATGTGTTATCTTAGTGTTCCCTTTATGTTTTTGAGCAGTGTGTATATATATATATATATCTTATCTTTAGCTCTGCATTGTTGGAAAATGACCCATAAGTAAGCATTTCACTGTTAGTCTACACCTGTTGTTTACCAAGCATGTGACAAATTACATTTGATTTGATCCCAAATGTCATCCTACCCTATAGGTCACTACACCCTATTATCTTTATACTGCAGTAGCTATTGGGACCAGACAGCCTAGGTGTGGTATTCATTTATCCCTCCCTTGACAGGACATGTGTCGCAACCTTGCACCACTCCTGCTTAACTTGAATGAATTTCAGGGAAATTCAAGGGTTCTATTGAAAATAAAAGAGTAAGGAACAAGACAGGCAATTATTCTTAGTGACAGTGGGGGCTTGTCACAAGGTGACTCCCCTTCCGTCTCCATTGTTGTTTGGGTCAGTTCTCTCCATACCCCAGGCTTTGATGGAAGTTTCTTTTGAGTTTAGACCTCAGTGTCGTTGGCAGTTTGCAGGGTTAGCAGACAGAAACTCAATACGGCCTGATATGTGTATGAAACACAAACGACACTGAAAAGGGACTAAGGGGGGTGGAGGGAGTGAGGGACGGAGTGAGGGACGGAGCGAGGGATGGAGAGAGGGAACTTGTTTAAATGTAACTGGAGGAGAGGAGAGGAGTAGGCAATAAACATTTTAGGTTAAATGTGCATTTTATAAAGGTTTACCTCGTAAAATGATCTATTACTATGTTATCTATAGTGGGAATGAATAATTGCCCTTACCTTGTTACAAGTACATGTAAGTACTACCACTAATTAGATGTTCCAGATACGAATAGTTAAGACTTCAACTGGAGTGCTTCACTCTTGCTTACATAGCTTCTGAAATCAATTACTTTTAGAAGTAATATACAACTCAAGAGCCTTTTAATTTAGCTCATAGTTTACCTCTATGTTTTGTGATTTGACTGCAGGCAATTTCACTATAGCACAGCCCACAGCTCACAGCACAGCTCACAGCACAGCCCACAGCTCACCGCACAGCCCCCAGCACAGCTCACCGCACAGCCCACAGCACAGCTCACAGCACAGCCCACAGCTCACCGCACAGCCCCCAGCACAGCTCACCGCACAGCCCACAGCACAGCTCACAGCACACCTCACAGCCCACAGCACATCGCACAGCCCACAGCACAGCTATAGTCCACTGTCATCTGAAGTGTAGCTAATCCGAGACACAAGCTAATGAAATGTTGAGAGGCAGCAGTGTACAGCACAGCCCACAACACAGCCCACAGCACAGCATTACAACAACCCACAGCACATTACACAGCACAGCGTACAACACAGCCCACAGCAAAGCGTACATCACAGCCCACAGCACATCCCACAGAGTACAACACAGCCCACAGCGTACAACAGAGCATACAACACAGCCCACAGCGCATCCCAAAGCGTGTCCCACAGCGTACAACACAGCCCACAGTGCATCCCACAGCATACAACACAGCCCACAGCACATCTCGCAGCGCATCCCACAGCGGACAACACAGCCCACAGCGCAGCCCCCACGCATCCCACAGCGGACAACACAGCCCACAGCGCATCCCACAGCGGACAACACAGCCCACAGCGCATTCCACAGCGTACAACACAGCGTACAACACAGCCCACAGCTCATCCCACAGCGGACAACACAGCCCACAGCGCAGCCCACAGCGTACAACACAGCCCACAGCGCATCCCGCAGCGTACAACAGAGCATACAACACAGCCCACAGCGCATTCCACAGCGTACAACACAGCGTACAACACAGCCCACAGCGCATCCCGCAGCGTACAACAGAGCATACAACACAGCCCACAGCACATCCCGCAGCGTACAACACAGCCCACAGCGCAGCCCACAGCGCAGCCCACAGCGCATCCCACAGCGGACAACACAGCGTACAACACAGCCCACAGCGCATCCCCACAGCGCATCCCACAGCGTACAACACAGCCCACAGCACAGCATACCGCACAGCTCACTGCAACGACTTCCAACCCACTGAAACCTTTAACTCGCCCAAAACAACAACCACCTCCATTCCAGAATCAGAATCATGAAAATACATATGGGCTCAGTGTTAAACATGGACCCTACAACAAGCGGCCTTTTAAATTGTTGTCTACATAGACGCTCCATGTGAATATTCTCCAGCTCCATGCAGCCTCTCTCTGCCTCCACATAGGCTGTTGATATGCAAAACATGACGACCTCCCTCCTCTCCCCAGGGATCCTATTAAAACTTTCTTTGGCGAAGCGGCTGGGGTTTTCTTATTCTCCGTGTTTTTGCCACATCTCCCTAACAAACTGCAGGGAAAGGACCTCTAACGCAGGCCATTAAGAGTCAAAGAGCATCATGAAGAGAGGGAGAGAGGGTGGAGAGGAAGGAGAGGGTGGAGAGGGAAGAGAGGAAGGAGAGGAAGGAGAGGGAGGAGAGGAAGGAGAGGAAAAAAGAGTGAAGAAAAGCTATTAGTCACGCATTAGTTTGAAATGACGGAATAATTTCAAATATTAAAACTCTATATCTGCACTCAGAGTCATCACCATATGGCTTGCATGAACGGGTTACTTATGCAGAGGCAGCGAGGCACTAAAGGGAGCATGCAGACTGAGGCACAGGAAGAGAGATAGAGGTCACAGGGGAGAAGGGGAAAGAGAAGGAATACAAACTGACGAAAAGGAAGGCAGTGTCCTCAATTCAAACTAGAGATCAGGAGTGTGTGGTTTGAATTTGAATGGCTTTATTTAGTGTGAGCATGGCTTGTGTTTTTCCAGCTGCTATCATTTATGAAGGTAGTGAGATGTAGATTATATTGAAGATGTTGTTGAGAGGACTGTTAGAACGAGCCCTTATGTTCTCACTCTCACAATAAGACGGTTCTACTCTGATCAAAACAAACATTTTTTGGTGTGTATGTGTGTGTTTTAGTTTTTCTGTGTGTGTCTGTGTGTGTTTTAGTTTTTCTGTGTGTGTCTGTGTGTGTTTTAGTTTTTCTGTGTGTGTCTGTGTGTGTTTTAGTTTTTCTGTGTGTGTCTGTGTGTGTTTTAGTTTTTCTGTGTGTGTCTGTGTGTGTTTTAGTTTTTCTGTGTGTGTCTATCTGTCACAAGGCAACTCTTCTGAAGTATCTGAAAATACGAATTTGTTCTTCAATGACTTGCCTAGTTAAATAAAGGTCAAATAAATTAAAATCTCCACAGCCATCTCAAAATATCCTGAACTTGTTGCGTCCCTTTAGAGGAAAGGTGGTCAGATGGCCAAATTGAATGACGTGGTCAGAGTTGAATTAAATCTGCTAGTCTCAACTCTCTCTCTCTGTGTCTCATCCACCCTTCTCGCTCTCCATTTCTTGCCACATCTTGATGTTTCAGAAACAGAAAAACAGTGAACACTTCTCTAAGCTGTCTAAATATGCTCGTCTCCTTATGCCGGCCCATATGTTGACAACATCAACAGTTTTGACTTTGTTGTGTCTCGCAGTTCGTGTTTTACACTGGACCATCTGATTAGATTAAGTAGAAACCACACAACATTCAATAACAGATGGTTAGTCCATTTCTCTGTGCGTTGCAGATGGCTGTATCGGTCCACTAATACAGGAGAAGTAAAGGCCCCGTACACTAGTTTCATGCTGCAGCACCCTACTTCCCTATGATAAGGAGAAAGGGAGGCATGTTTATGATTGATAAAAGTCACAGCTTCCTTAATAAAATGAAAGTAGTCAGACACCTGTTTTCTCCTCCTCTGCTCACCCTTGCTCTGTCATGCCACGTTCCCTCCTTTTATCCTTCTCCTCACTCCTCCTCTGCTCACCCTTGCTCTGTCATGCCACGTTCACTCCTTTTCTCCTTCTCCTCACTCCTCCTCTGTGTTCTATCTCTCTGTGTTTCTAAAATGGAGTCAGAACCTACAGCGCAGTGTTAGCCGGTTCCAATTTCTGTGTAGTCAGACAAACAGACAGACACACTTCTCTGAAGTTAACCTGACATTTTCTGCAAGAGTTTCAAAAGGTGGAAATAGTAGCCTCTTGCACAAGTGTAAATTATACAAAATACTGTTATTTTTACACTTTAGCGGCAGTTTATCTAACATCTTTAGGATCACATGTGCGCACAAACAGACGGACAGACAGACAGGGAGAGGGAGAGAGGGAGTGAGAGACATGCACACACACAGAGACAGACAGAGACAGACAGACAGAGACAGACAGACAGAGACAGACAGAGACAGACAGACAGAGACAGACAGAGAGAGAGAGAGGGGAGAGAGGGAGTGAGAGACATGCACACACACAGAGACAGACAGAGACAGACAGACAGAGACAGACGGAGAGAGAGAGAGAGAGAGAGAGAGAGAGAGAGAGAGAGAGAGAGAGAGAGATACACACAGATACAGACAGAGACAGACAGACAGAGACAGACGGAGAGAGAGAGAGAGAGAGAGAGAGAGAGAGAGAGAGAGAGAGAGAGAGAGAGAGAGAGAGAGAGAGAGAGAGAGATACACACAGAGACAGACAGGGAGAGGGAGAGGGAGAGAGAGATACACACACACACACACAGACAGACAGAGTGAAATCCCCCTCACTCATCCCCCTGCTGTCTCCCTTCCTGGAAAATGTGTTTTGTAGTTTTTCAGTGGTTTCTGCAGTTTTCACATGAAAACACTCACACACTGGTTGGTGCGTTGAGTCAAGCTTAATAAGGCAAGCTTTCATGAGAATGGTGAGAGAGAGAAAGGTGTGGGCTCCCGAGTGGCGCAGCGGTCTAAGGCACTGCATCTCAGTGCTTGAGGTGTCACTATAGACACCATGGTTTGAATCCAGGAGGTATCACAACCGGCTGTGCTTGGGAGTCCCATAGGGCGGCACACAATTGGCCCAGCGTCGTCCAGGTTTGGCTGGGGTAGGCCGTCATTGTAAATAAGAATTTGTTCTTAACTGACTTGTCTAGTGAAATAAAAATGTAAAAGGTGTGGTGATGGAGGTAAAGAGAGGGATGGGGAGGCAGTGGTATGATGCTATTTTCATCTATCTCTTAACTGCAAAGTGTAATATTTTGTAATATCCTAATATCTGAACAAAATGGTGGCCTTTTTGAAAACACACTCCCACGGGGGGTTACAGTGATACACTGTCCCTCTGATGAACCAGCTGTAATATATGAGTCCCCACGGAAACAACAAGTTATTTTTCTGGAGGGAAAAAAATTGGATTGGATCTGATAACATTTAACTTCATAAATTAATTTAGTACAAAAACAAAAGGCATAAGAGATCAGAAAAATAGCCCACAAAAACAGAATATTATCTCAAGAGAAAACACATCAACTGGCAGCAAGGATGTGAATATCTAACTTGGACAGATTCTTGGAGTAAACAATGTTATATTGTTCCCAAGTACACACACTCTGAGCCTTTTACCCTTTTTACATCAAGACAAAACCCACCAACTTCAGCATGCTGCCAACTTTTTGCCAACTTTTTTATATAAAAAAAAGCCATAACTTTTTTTCCCGCCGACCGACCTAGTCATGATTGCGGCTGTTATGTCCCGCCAACCGAACTAGTCCTGATTGCAGCTGATATGTCCCGCCAACCGACCTAGTCATGATTGCGGTACTCTGTTATGTCCCACCAACCGACCTAGTCCTGATTGCGGAAGTCTGTTATGTCCCGCCAACCGACCTAGTCCTGATTGCGGTAGTCTGTTATGTCCCGCCAACCGACCTAGTCCTGATTGCGGCTGTTATGTCCCACCAACCGACCTAGTCATGATTTCGGTAGTCTGTTATGTCCCGCCAACCGACCTAGTCCTGATTGCGGCTGTTATGTCCCACCAACCGACCTAGTCATGATTGCGGTAGTCTGTTATGTCCCGCCAACCGACCTAGTCCTGATTGCGGCTGTTATGTCCCACCAACCGACCTAGTCATGATTGCGGTAGTCTGTTATGTCCCGCCAACCGACCTAGTCCTGATTGCGGAAGGGTGTTATGTCCCACCAACCGACCTAGTCCTGATTGCGGCTGTTATGTCCCACCAACCGACCTAGTCATGATTGCGGTAGTCTGTTATGTCCCGCCAACCGACCTAGTCATGATTGCGGAAGGGTGTTATGTCCCACCAACCGACCTAGTCATGATTGCGGTAGGGTGTTATGTCCCACCAACCGACCTAGTCATGATTGCGGTAGTCTGTTATGTCCCACCAACCGACCTAGTCATGATTGCGGTAGTCTGTTATGTCCCACCAACCGACCTAGTCATGATTGAGGTAGTCTGTTATGTCCCACCAACCGACCTAGTCATGATTGCGGTAGTCTGTTATGTCCCACCAACCGACCTAGTCATGATTGCGGAAGGGTGTTATGTCCCACCAACCGACCTAGTCATGATTGCGGTAGTCTGTTATGTCCCACCAACCGACCTAGTCATGATTGCGGAAGGGTGTTATGTCCCACCAACCGACCTAGTCATGATTGCGGTAGTCTGTTATGTCCCACCAACCGACCTAGTCATGATTGCGGTAGTCTGTTATGTCCCACCAACCGACCTAGTCATGATTGCGGTAGTCTGTTATGTCCCACCAACCGACCTAGTCATGATTGCGGAAGGGTGTTATGTCCCACCAACCGACCTAGTCATGATTGCGGTAGTCTGTTATGTCCCACCAACCGACCTAGTCATGATTGCGGTAGTCTGTTATGTCCCACCAACCGACCTAGTCATGATTGCGGTAGTCTGTTATGTCCCACCAACCGACCTAGTCATGATTGCGGAAGGGTGTTATGTCCCACCAACCGACCTAGTCATGATTGCGGAAGGGTGTTATGTCCCACCAACCGACCTAGTCATGATTGCGGAAGGGTGTTATGTCCCACCAACCGACCTAGTCATGATTGCGGTAGTCTGTTATGTCCCACCAACCGACCTAGTCATGATTGCGGAAGGGTGTTATGTCCCACCAACCGACCTAGTCATGATTGCGGAAGGGTGTTATGTCCCACCAACCGACCTAGTCATGATTGCGGAAGGGTGTTATGTCCCACCAACCGACCTAGTCATGATTGCGGAAGGGTGTTATGTCCCACCAACCGACCTAGTCATGATTGCGGTAGTCTGTTATGTCCCATCAACCGACCTAGTCATGATTGCGGTTGTTTTGTCCCACCAACCGACCTAGTCATGATTGAGGTAGTCTGTTATGTCCCACCAACCGACCTAGTCATGATTGCGGTAGGCTGTTATGTCCCACCAACCGACCTAGTCATGATTGCGGTTGTTATGTCCAACCAACCGACCTAGTCATGATTGCGGTAGTCTGTTATGTCCCACCAACCGACCTAGTCCTGATTGCGGAAGGGTGTTATGTCCCACCAACCGACCTAGTCATGATTGCGGTTGTTTTGTCCCGCCAACCGACCTAGTCATGATTGCGGTTGTTATGTCCCGCCAACCGACCTAGTCATGATTGCGGTTGTTTTGTCCCGCCAACCGACCTAGTCATGATTGCGGTTGTTATGTCCCACCAACTGACCTAGTCATGATTGCGGTAGTCTGTTATGTACCACCAACCGACCTAGTAATGATTGCGGTTGTTATGTCCCACCAACCGACCTAGTCATGATTGCGGTAGTCTGTTATGTCCCACCAACCGACCTAGTCATGATTGCGGTTGTTATGTCCCACCAACCGACCTAGTCATGATTGCGGTTTTTATGTCCCACCAACCGACCTAGTCATGATTGCGGTAGTCTGTTATGTCCCACCAACCGACCTAGTCATGATTGCGGAAGGGTGTTATGTCCCACCAACCGACCTAGTCATGATTGCGGTAGTCTGTTATGTCCCACCAACCGACCTAGTCATGATTGCGGTTGTTATGTCCCACCAACCGACCTAGTCATGATTGCGGTAGTCTGTTATGTCCCACCAACCGACCTAGTCATGATTGCGGAAGGGTGTTATGTCCCACCAACCGACCTAGTCATGATTGCGGTAGTCTGTTATGTCCCACCAACCGACCTAGTCATGATTGCGGTAGTCTGTTATGTCCCACCAACCGACCTAGTCATGATTGCGGTAGTCTGTTATGTCCCATCAACTGACCTAGTCATGATTGCGGTAGTCTGTTATGTCCCATCAACTGACCTAGTCATGATTGCGGTAGTCTGTTATGTCCCATCAACTGACCTAGTCATGATTGCGGTAGTCTGTTATGTCCCATCAACCGACCTAGTCATGATTGCGGTAGGCTGTTATGTCCCACCAACCGACCTAGTCATGATTGCGGTTGTTTTGTCCCGCCAACCGACCTAGTCATGATTGAGGTAGTCTGTTATGTCCCACCAACCGACCTAGTCATGATTGCGGTAGGCTGTTATGTCCCACCAACCGACCTAGTCATGATTGCGGTTGTTATGTCCCACCAACCGACCTAGTCATGATTGCGGTTGTTATGTCCCACCAACCGACCTAGTCATGATTGCGGTAGTCTGTTATGTCCCACCAACCGACCTAGTCATGATTGCGGTTGTTTTGTCCAGCCAACACCTCAGTAAAATGTCGCCTTTCATCTTACTGGCTTTGGCGCGCATTAAAACATTAACAATTATTAGTTGTTGTCTGACATGAAACTTGTCCTTGTCAATCACAAAGCTTTATATAAAAGCTTTTAATGCATTTTGTTTCTCTCCATTTAAATGTAAACATTTATGAGCTGTTCTTGTCTGTTGCAACAGAAATGCTTTGGCATTTAGCCCGAGAGAACACACAATGCCGTTTCATCTTCTGATGATAGGTTAATGTGCGTAGGTTTCTAGTATTAGGCCTAATATTTAGCCGGCAAATAATAGATTAATATTAATGAGCTTCTTCAGCTACACATTTAGCCTCTCTTTTCCAGATGAGCTCGTGCACAATTATGCAAGCCGCTCCGCTATGCCTCTTCTACTGGAGTGGTAAAAAGCTATTGGCTACAATATGTTGATGGACATACTGTATATGGTGAGAATGTTTTGCTATGATTAGTCCTATTCAGATAACTGTCTACTGATACTATTAATAAAAATACATACGAGTACCTACAAACAATAAAATGGGGGCATTGCCTCCGTTTCAAAATATGACTTTATATTGTTATATGACAGCAGTCCCACACAGTCCCATGATTTGTGGTGTGGGGAAATGATTCTTTATATTTGATTCTGCTATATTCTTACTATAAAATATATGTGTGTTGACGGTAATTAGTGCAGGGGAATATAGGCGAAGTGTGTCTCTTGTCTATTTAATGAAGAAAATAACTAACTATTGATTTCATTTACATGACACAAGCCATGTAGCACATCGGCTGCACAGACCAGTAACATCATTTAACTCAAAATATGCTCATCTATTCTTTTGAAATGCATTTTATTAGTCTTGTCATTTGTTTTAGGACCTGCCTAAAAGAAATTAATAATGTATTTCTTTGTGATCGTGTATATTCAATGGATATATTTTATATATTATTATTATATATTATTATTATATATATTATTATATATATATATTATAAATAGACACCCACCCACACCGGCCGCCCCCTACTTAAGCCAGGCTTCCCCCAAAAAATCTATAAAATAATTTACCTTTCGTCTCTCTGCGTTTCATAATTTTCCTTCAATCTATTTCCCTGGAGAAAGTCTGTATGTATCTCACTGGAGAAAGGCTGTATGTATCTCACTGGAGAAAGGCTGTATGTATCTCACTGGAGAAAGGCTGTATGTATCTCACTGGAAAAAGGCTGCATGTATCTCACTGGAGAAAGTCTGTATGTATCTCACTGGAAAAAGGCTGTATGTATCTCACTGGAAAAAGGCTGTATGTATCTCACTGGAAAAAGGCTGTATGTATCTCACTGGAGAAAGGCTGTATGTATCTCACTGGAGAAAGGCTGTATGTATCTCACTGGAGAAAGGCTGTATGTATCTCACTGGAAAAAGGCTGCATGTATCTCACTGGAGAAAGGCTGTATGTATCTCACTGGAAAAAGGCTGTATGTATCTCACTGGAAAAAGGCTGTATGTATCTCACTGGAAAAAGGCTGTATGTATCTCACTGGAGAAAGGCTGTATGTAATCTCACTGGAGAAAGGCTGTATGTAATCTCACTGGAGAAAGGCTGCATGTATCTCACTGGAGAAAGGCTGTATGTATCTCACTGGAAAAAGGCTGTATGTATCTCACTGGAGAAAGGCTGTATGTATCTCACTGGAAAAAGTCTGTATGTATCTCACTGGAGAAAGGCTGCATGTAATCTCACTGGAGAAAGGCTGCATGTATCTCACTGGAGAAAGGCTGTATGTATCTCACTGGAGAAAGGCTGTATGTATCTCACTGGAAAAAGGCTGTATGTATCTCACTGGAAAAAGGATGCATGTATCTCACTGGAGAAAGGCTGCATGTAATCTCACTGGAGAAAGGCTGTATGTATCTCACTGGAGAAAGGCTGTAAGTATCTCACTGGAAAAAGGCTGTATGTATCTCACTGGAAAAAGGATGCATGTATCTCACTGGAGAAAGGCTGTATGTAATCTCACTGGAGAAAGGCTGCATGTATCTCACTGGAGAAAGGCTGCATGTAATCTCACTGGAGAAAGGCTGTATGTAATCTCACTGGAGAAAGGCTGTATGTAATCTCACTGGAGAAAGGCTGTATGTATCTCACTGGAAAAAGGCTGTATGTATCTCACTGGAAAAAGGCTGTATGTATCTCACTGGAGAAAGGCTGCATGTAATCTCACTGGAGAAAGGCTGTATGTATCTCACTGGAAAAAGGCTGTATGTATCTCACTGGAGAAAGGCTGCATGTAATCTCACTGGAGAAAGGCTGCATGTATCTCACTGGAGAAAGGCTGTATGTATCTCACTGGAGAAAGGCTGCATGTAATCTCACTGGAAAAAGGCTGTATGTATCTCACTGGAGAAAGGCTGCATGTAATCTCACTGGAGAAAGGCTGCATGTAATCTCACTGGAGAAAGGCTGTATGTAATCTCACTGGAGAAAGGCTGCATGTATCTCACTGGAGAAAGGCTGCATGTAATCTCACTGGAGAAAGGCTGCATGTATCTCACTGGAGAAAGGCTGCATGTAATCTCACTGGAGAAAGGCTGCATGTATCTCACTGGAGAAAGGCTGTATGTATCTCACTGGAGAAAGGCTGTATGTATCTCACTGGAGAAAGGCTGTATGTATCTCACTGGAGGAAGCATCCTAGCGAGTGAAACAGAGGCCCTCTGTCTCTGTCTGTGGAGCCCATCAGTCTGATCCTCTCTGGTCCAAAAGAGTATGACATTGTTGATGCCTGTAGTTTTGAAAAGAAGGGATGCCAGCGAATATCCCTTGATAAAAAAAGTATAAAATAATAGGCAATCAGTGTTGAGCCAAACTGAGTGAGCACAACTGTGAAGTGTCAATGGAAGCCAGTTTGGTTTTGGCTTTTAACCAATCACATCACATCAAAAGCAAAACATTGACAGAAAAAACTTGAATTGATGCATCTCGTTGTGTCATTGTCCTCCCGTGGCTATTTAGCTAGCTAGCTAACATTGTCCCTTTCCTCAATTAGCCATGGATGGAGATAAGGATTTGGACTTGGGGTTGGAGTTAATTCTCTGTACTGGCCAATGATGTTAATAACGATTCTGATCCAACTATTGATTCATACATTGTGACGCTGGCCTAAGAAGATGGAAGTTCAATATGTAGCTAGAAGACTAATGTTAAGTAGCTAACATTGCCCATGAATGGAAGTTAGGCGAGTGAGCAAGCATGTTATCCTAGGACAACAAAATCTAAAAGTGTGTACTGTATGACAGTCATAGACTGTTTACTCAACATGAAAGAGGAGGATGGCATTGGTGTTTCTCTACAAGTAGGGTGAGTCAAGATGTTTTTGACTTGTACAGGATTGCACATATTTAGCTTATCTTGATTGGAAATAGATTTTGGAATCTTTTAGTTGTCACTGTATTAGTCTTAGCATAGGTGATTTGATGATGTTGAAATGTTGAAGTTGAAATGGTGCTGGAATTGTGGAGGCAGCTCCTGTTGAAATGGTGCTGGGAATAGTGGAGGAAGATCCTATTTTAAATCAATGGTTGTTCAGTAGTCTAACAATGTCAGAAACATTACCTTGCTTGATCATGCTGTATGTCATGTAACTGTTTGTTACATACGATATTCTTTGTGGACTTCACCGGACAGCGGCTACTATCCGGTTTTGTGATTCAAAAAAGGTGTGGTTTACTTTATTCTGCCACTGTGTCTTCTTATTGTCTGGGCCTTAGGCCTACAGTATATATCACAGGTGGCGTATGAACTAACAGGGTTTGTGGAGCAAACAACGCAATTATTACTACACGATAATATGCCATTTTCTTCCTGAATTGGCCACTGATTTTGGCCACTGAATTCCCCACTGATTTTCGCCACACACTGCTACTGCCTCCCACTCGTCAACGTGCCAGCATGCACATGAGATACAGTATATACAGTTGAAGTCGGAAGTTTACATACACTTAGGTTGGAGTCATTAAAACTAGTTTTTCAACCACCATACATTTCTTGTTAACAAACTATAGTTTTGGCAAGTCGGTTAGGACATCTACTTTGTTCATGACACAAGTCATTTTTCAACAATTGTTTACAGAGATTATTTGACTTATAATTCACTGTATCACAATTCCAGTGGGTCAGAAGTTTACATACACTAAGTTGACTGTCTTTAAACAGCTTGGAAAATTACAGAAAAGGTTGTCATGGCTTTAGAAGCTTCTGATAGGCTAATTTGACATAATTTGAGTCAATTGGAGGTGTACCTGTGGATGTATTTCAAGGCCTACCTTTAAACTCAGTGCCTCTTTGCTTGACATCATGGGAAAATCAAAAGAAATCGCCCAAGACATCAGAAAAAAAATGTAGACCTCCACAAGTCTGGTTCAGGTACCACGTTCATCTGTACAAACAATAGTACTCAAGTATAAACACCATGGGACCACACAGCCGTCATACCGCTCAGGAGGAGACGCATTCTGTCTCCGAGAGATGAAAGTACTTTGGCTAGAAAAGTGCAAAACAATTCCAAAACAGCAGCAAAGGACCTTGTGAAGATGCTGGAGGAAAAAGGAACAAAAGTATCTATAGCCACAATAAAACAAGTCCTATATCGACATAACCTGAAAGGCCGCTCAGCAAGGAAGAAGCCTCTGCTCCAAAACCGTTAAAAAAAAGCCAGACTATGGTTTGCAACTGCACATGGAGACAAAGTTTGTACTTTTTGGAGAAATGTCCTCTGGTCTGATGAAACCAAAATGGAACTGTTTGGCCATAATGACCATTGTTATGTTTGGAGGAAAAAGAGGGAGGCTTGCAAGCTGAAGAACACCATCCCAACTGTGAAGCACGGGGGTGGCAGCATCATGTTGTGGGGGTGCTTTGCTGCAGGAGGGACTGTGCACTTCACAAAATAGATGTCATCATGAGGTAGGAAAATTATGTGGATATATTGAAGCAACATCTTAAGACATCGGTCAGGAAGTTAAAGCTTGGTAGCAAATGGGTCTTCCAAATGGACAATGACCCCAAGCATACTTCCAAAATTGTGGCAAAATGGCTTAAGGACAACAAAGTCAAGGTATTGGAGTGGCCATCACAAAGCCCTGACACCAATCCAATAGAAAATCTGTGGACAGGATGGAAAAAGCGTGTGCGAGCAAGGAGGCCTACAAACCTGACTCCGTTACACCAGCTCTGTCAGGAGGAATGGGCCAAAATTCACCCAACTTATTGTGGGAAGCTTGTGGAAGGCTACCTAATACGTTTTACCCAAGTTAAACAATTCAAATGCAATGCTACCAAATACTAATTGAGTGTATGTAAACTTCTGAACCACTGGGAATGTGAGGAAAGAAATAAAAGCTGAAATAAATCATCTTCTCTGCTATTATTCTGACATTTCACATTCTTAAAATAAAGTGGTATTCCTAACTGACCTAGGACAGGGCATTTTTACTAGGATCATATGTCAGGAATTGTGAAAAACTGAGTTTAAATGTATTTGTCTAAGGTGTATGCAAACTTCCGACTTCCACTGTATATGACAAGCAACATACCGTACGTTTTTCAGAAACCTTACCTGTTACAATAGGCATTAGCTTCTTCTGTGTTGACATTATACAGGTACACAGGTCATAGAGTGTAACAACATAGTGATGGAACATTGAAAAGGTACAGAGACCTACATAGACTTGTTCTGACACTATTAGCTGTTTACATGTACGAGGTCAGTCTGTAGTTGGTGTCTTTATGCCAACTGTGGTATTTCAATCACTGTGATAAGGGGCCCACCAAGGCTTCCCACAAATACAATCAGTTCCCATATCTCACAAGGCTACACGCCATGTTATGAAATATATATAGTGCCGGGAGAGCAGTGAGATGCTGTCAGCTGTGTGTGTGTGTGTGTTGAGGGATGTGACAGCAGGAATCGGATAATGTGTTGCTTCTTCCCAGACTTCGAGGCTGTCTGATAGAGAGGGAAGGAAGGAGACCAGGAGGAATAGAGGAATAGAGGTTGGGAGAGATTGTCTCTGATATTTACTGACTGCAGTACTAGTGGGACACGTGGTAGAACTTCTTTCTCCTTTTTCTTTGCATAACAGACGTGTGAGATGGCATTTTTCTGCCATGTTTGACAACTCTTATTACACCGCATTTTTTTATTTTTTTTTCATTTTACAATGTGTTTAAAACTGTGTTTATTCTGACTTCCCTTGGCCCATATACGAGGCCATATGGAGAAACATTCTCCTACAGTATTTTCTAACAATTCCTTAACACACATTTCCCCCACAACAATGAACTAGTGAGTGTTCCTTGACAGTAATGAATTGCTAGTTCTAATCCTGGACTTTGCCAGTCAGTCACAGGTTGTCATGGTTGCCTAAAGCTCCTTTCGTGTCAACTGAGACAACTCCAGAAACACACAGATACACACACATCCACACCCTAGAGCTTCTCTCCTGTCACTTAGTCAAGTCCACACCTTGTCACCGTACTGTGGGTTACTCCTGAGGGCCCTTCGGGAGTGAAGGCCTCTGCACACAGTCCCCTCGGTTTATCACAGTTTATAGCCAGTCTGTTTACAGCTCAAAGCTAATGAGAGGAGCAGAGGAGTGACACTAGGAGCAAGACACAGGTGGCTAGTAGCACCTTAATTGGGGAGGACTGGCTCATAGTAATGGCTGGAACAGAGTGAAGGGAATGTTATCCAACACATCAAGCACATGGTTGCCATGTGTTTGACCCCATTTAATTCACTCCGTACCAGCCATTACTATCTTCCCCTCAGTGGAGCCAGAGCCGGGGATTAGGGAAACACGGTTCAGCGAGTGAGTGAGGGACGATGTTGAGAAAAAGTTTGAGAGAGAGAGACTATGCCATTCCATGTCATATGTTATCAATAAGCTTTCCCGCCGAGAAATCACTTCAATAAAAAGCACTGCGTAGTAGATTACGGTGCACATTGTACTCATCTAGAAAGTCATGGAAGAATGGGTATCCATGCTCCCACTGGGCACACACTGGTTGAATCAATCTGGTTTCCACATCATTTTAATGAAATTACATTGAACCAATGTGGAATACACATTGAATTGCCATCTGAGCCCAGTGGGTTGTGTTGATGTCCCAAATGGCACCCTATTCCCTCTATAGTGCACAACTTTTGGCCAGAGTCCTATTCCCTCTATAGTGAACTACTTTTGACCAGAGTCCTATTCCCTCTATAGTGCACCTCTTTTGACCAGAGTCCTATTCCCTCTATAGTGCACTACTTTTGACCAGAGTCCTATTCCCTCTATAGTGCACTACTTTTTGACCAGAGCCCTATTCCCTTTATAGTGCACTACTTTTGACCAGAGCCCTGTTCCCTCTACAGTGCACTACTTTTGACCGGGCCCCAAAGGGAATAGGGTACCGTTTGGGACGCAGGTTCTCTTTGGAATAAAATGACTTGAGGCCTGCAGAGAGGGACTGATGAGACACACAGGGCCTTGATAAGACAAGATGCCTGCAGAGAGGGACTGATGAGACACACAGGGCCTTGATAAGACAAGATGCCTGCAGCGAGGGACTGATGAGACACACAGGGCCTTGATAAGACAAGATGCCTGCAGAGAGGGACTGATGAGACACACAGGGCTTTGATAAGACAAGATGCCTGCAGCGAGGGACTGATGAGACACACAGGGTGTTGATAAGACAAGAGTCCTGCATTGAGGGACTGATGAGACACACAGGGTGTTGATAAGACAAGAGTCCTGCATTGAGGGCCCGATGAGACACACAGGGCCTTGGCAGACCTTTTCTAAGACCTCTTCTGACTCACACTGTGGCAGTAACAGAATGCACAATAGAATGAGCCCAGTGAAGGATGTGTTATTAGATAGACAATTAAATAACATTATAAAGGCAGACACATACATAAAGGTACATGCGCACACACACACAAATGCAGAACACACACACAAAAGCATGCACCGACAGACCCCTCTATCTCTCTCTGCTTGATCCTCCCTTCTCTCTGCTGTTAATTTCTACATCTGGTTTCTGGCTCAGGAAGGAAATTGCCTCCAATATCACCAGGGCCCTTGCATATTAGCAGCAAGGCAAGGTCACACCCGGGAATACATTGCTGAATACACTAATGCCACATTTGCATGGAGGAAACTCCATCTGCCCAACAACCACCACCCCCTCCTATTACCATCAACAAGGCAAACCGAACCAGCGTGCTCACATACTCCCTTAAAATACTGTGGCAGCTGGCAGGGAGAGGTGAGGGGAGTGGTGATTGAAGGAGATATTTGACAGTCCGTTGGCTCCACCTCCGGGCCTTATATGGACTTCCTGCCCCAACGAGGCAAGACTCTAACTCGTTAAGCCAGGGAGGGTTTGGGGATAAAAGGAGGAAGCAGCCTGCACAACAGTGAAGATAAGGAGAGAACCATGCTCGATATGAAGAGTGGGAGAAGAGTGGGAGAAGAGTGGGAGAAGAGTGGGAGAAGAGTGGGAGAAGAGTGGGAGAAGAGTGGGA
Source organism: Oncorhynchus keta (assembly GCF_023373465.1). Lineage (NCBI taxonomy): Eukaryota > Metazoa > Chordata > Actinopteri > Salmoniformes > Salmonidae > Oncorhynchus > Oncorhynchus keta. The sequence continues at coordinate 14,290,744 of NC_068439.1, read as the reverse complement.
GAAGAGTGGGAGAAGAGTGGGAGAAGAGAGGGAGAAGAGAGCATACTATCTGTGAGATTACACGTTGGGACCTGGACTGTCGGACTCTTGTGTACCGGACCGGATTGGCTGAGAACCCAAGTGTGAGAATTAGCCCTAGGAAAAGGAAAGGACAAAGAGAATGGCTTGTGGACTGTGAGGTGATTGGTGAATTGACCTTCTTTCCCCGTGTACAAAAATAAACTTCCCCTTAGCATTCTACTTGTGCTACTAGTGCCTGTTTTGTTATTGAACTTGGTAATGTGGAAACCTCACACCCTTGATCCTGATACAATACCTTTTGTTGAAAAAGCGGCAATAGTACTGTTTGTCCATCTTGAGATGCCATAACCAGTGTTCACTTCCTCAAATAGTCCGAATGAATCTATAAACATTTGTATTTTTTTTTTTTACAACTAAGATGTTTGGTTCAGTATTTCTCAAGTGAAAAAGTGTGCATGAAAACGCTGCATCTCGTTGAATGACAAGCATTCCTACTGTTTACCAATCACCTAAGGGGCTACTGACTTTGGGCCACCAACTTCGGCTTGCCTTGAGAAAATATTTGTGTTCACAAACAAAAAAACGTTACAAAATGTCATATGCATGAACTTTTTCGGGTGGGAAGCATGAGGACATCTTAAGCATGAGTGTGTTTGTGTGTCACAACTAAAGTAGTTATAACATCAGAGCTGGAGTATGAGATGCAAAATCAGTTGCAAATTACAATATCCTCTTTCCTCCCCTATCAGTCCTCCTAACTTGTATAATGTGGCTCCATTATTTGAATAGCCCTCCCTCCATCCCTTGCTCCCCCTCTTCATCCATCCCTCTCTCTCATTCCTCCATCTCTCCCTCCCTCTCTCTCTCCTCTATTATCCCTTAACCCGTCTCTGATTGTAACCTGCAGTCCTGACTCACCACATTAACTATGCAAGTGTTTCTCTGTGTGCTACATTCGCCATCAGCAATCACTTAATGATGCCTGTGTTTACAGCTCTCTCACACGACACACACTGGTGCACAAAATATCACACACACACACACACACACACACACACACACACACACACACACACACACACACACACACACACACACACACACACACACACACACACACACACACACACACACACACACACAGAAACCATAAATATTGGATAGAATGGATGATGCTCTGACTAAATTGGCAGGTGGATACGCAGTACCCTGTGATACCCTATGGCTAAAACACTCTGGGAAGTATTCTAATGTATCTGTATTTTCCTAATAGGACACAAGTTCAAAGCAGCTCCATAGTGTATAAATGTGTTTTTAGAAACCGCTATCAACTATAGAAAAAGAAGAAACTGAGATGATATCCCGCTGTACTCAACTCATTGTGAAGCTGTGTCACAAAGCACATCAAATAACCCATCTACAACTTATTCTTTACAGTAACAAAGCACATCAAATAACCCATCTACAACTTATTCTTTACAGTAACAAAGCACATCAAATAACCCATCTACAACTTATTCGTTACAGTAACTAAGCACATCAAATAACCCATCTACAACTTATTCTTTACAGTAACAAAGCACATCAAATAACCCATCTACAACTTATTCTTTACAGTAACAAAGCACATCAAATAACCCATCTACAACTTATTACAACTTATTCAGTAACAAAGCACATCAAATAACCCATCTACAACTTATTCTTTACAGTAACAAAGCACATCAAATAACCCATCTACAACTTATTATTTACAGTAACAAAGCACATCAAATAACCCATCTACAACTTATTCTTTACAGTAACAAAGCACATCAAATAACCCATCTACAACTTATTCTTTACAGTAACAAAGCACATCAAATAACCCATCTACAACAAAGCACATTATTCAACTTTACAGTAACAAAGCACATCAAATAACCCATCTACAACTTATTCTTTACAGTAACAAAGCACATCAAATAACCCATCTACAACTTATTCTTTACAGTAACAAAGCACATCAAATAACCCATTTACAACTTATTCGTTACAGTAACAAAGCACATCAAATAACCCATCTACAACTTATTCTTTACAGTAACAAAGCACATCAAATAACCCATCTACAACTTATTCTTTACAGTAACAAAGCACATCAAATAACCCATCTACAACTTATTCTTTACAGTAACAAAGCACATCAAATAACCCATCTACAACTTATTCTTTACAGTAACAAAGCACATCAAATAACCCATCTACAACTTATTCTTTACAGTAACAAAGCACATCAAATAACCCATCTACAACAAAGCACATCAAATATTACAACTTATTCTTTACAGTAACAAAGCACATCAAATAACCCATCTACAACTTATTCTTTACAGTAACAAAGCACATCAAATAACCCATCTACAACTTATTCTTTACAGTAACAAAGCACATCAAATAACCCATTTACAACTTATTCGTTACAGTAACAAAACTTATTCGCAGTAACAAAGCACATCAAATAACCCATCTACAACTTATTCGTAACCCATCTACAACTTATTCTTTACAGTAACAAAGCACATCAAATAACCCATCTACAACTTATTCGTTACAGTAACAAAGCACATCAAATAACCCATCTACAACTTATTCGTTACAGTAACAAAGCACATCAAATAACCCATCTACAACTTATTCTTTACAGTAACAAAGCACATCAAATAACCCATCTACAACTTATTCTTTACAGTAACAAAGCACATCAAATAACCCATCTACAACTTATTCTTTACAGTAACAAAGCACATCAAATAACCCATCTACAACTTATTCTTTACAGTAACAAAGCAAAAATAGGAACTCGAGGAAAAGTTTTTTTATTTTGTTACTTTGTTGGTCCTCGAAGTTCAAAGGGGTCATTTTGATTATAACTTTCTGGAGGCAGATGCAGAAGAGAGATTTGAATTTGGTATTGATGTACAAAGACGTATCGGAACAGATGTCTGTCACTGACTGAACGCATCAATACGTCTGCTTTATTCTATAAAAGAAGCTAGAATGAGCACTGAGGAACACCTAGAACATGTTCATCAGAGACACACTGAGGAACACCTAGAACATGTTCATCAGAGACACACTGAGGAACACCTAGAACATGTTCATCAGAGACACACTGAGGAACACCTAGAACGGGTTCATCAGAGACACACTGAGGAACACCTAGAATGGGTTCATCAGAGACACACTGAGGAACACCTAGAACGGGTTCATCAGAGACACACTGAGGAACACCAAAAACATGTTCATCAGAGACACACTGAGGAACACCTAGAATGGGTTCATCAGAGACACACTGAGGAACACCTAGAACGGGTTCATCAGAGACATACTGAGGAACACCTAGAACGGGTTCATCAGAGACACACTGAGGAACACCTAGAACGGGTTCATCAGAGACACACTGAGGAACACCTAGAACGGGTTCATCAGAAACACACTGAGGAACACCTAGAACGGGTTCATCAGAAACACACTGAGGAACACCAAGAACATGTTCATCAGAGACACACTGAGGAACACCAAGAACATGTTCATCAGAGACACACTGAGGAACACCTAGAACGGGTTCATCAGAGACACACTGAGGAACACCTAGAACGGGTTCATCAGAGACACACTGAGGAACACCAAGAACATGTTCATCAGAGACACACTGAGGAACACCTAGAACGGGTTCATCAGAGACACACTGAGGAACACCTAGAACGGGTTCATCAGAGACACACTGAGGAACACCTAGATGGGGTTCATCAGAGACACACTGAGGAACACCAAGAACATGTTCATCAGAGACACACTGAGGAACACCTAGAACGGGTTCATCAGAGACATACTGAGGAACACCTAGAACGGGTTCATCAGAGACACACTGAGGAACACCTAGAACGGGTTCATCAGAGACACACTGAGGAACACCTAGAACGGGTTCATCAGAGACACACTGAGGAACACCTAGAACGGGTTCATCAGAGACACACTGAGGAACACCTAGAACGGGTTCATCAGAGACACACTGAGGAACACCTACAACGGGTTCATCAATTACCTCACACCCCTGCACCTCAATTACCTCATACCCCTGCACCTCAATTACCTCATACCCCTGCACCTCAATTACGTCATACCCCTGCACCTCAATTACCTCATACCCCTGCACCTCAATTACCTCATACCCCTGCACTTCAATTACCTCATACCCCTGCACCTCAATTATCTCATACCCCTGCACCTCAATTATCTCATACCCCTGCACTTCAATTACCTCATACCCCTGCACCTCAATTACCTCATACCCCTGCACCTCAATTACCTCATACCCCTGCACCTCAATTATCTCATACCCCTGCACCTCAATTACCTCATACCCCTGCACTTCAATTACCTCATACCCCTGCACCTCAATTACCTCACACCCCTGCACCTCAATTACCTCATACCCCTGCACCTCAATTACCTCATACCCCTGCACCTCAATTATCTCATACCCCTGCACCTCAATTACCTCATACCCTGCACCTCAATTACCTCATACCCCTGCACCTCAATTATCTCATACCCCTGCACCTCAATTACCTCATACCCCTGCACCTCAATTATCTCATACCCCTGCACCTCAATTACCTCATACACCTGCACCTCAATTACCTCATACCCCTGCACTTCAATTACCTCATACCCCTGCACCTCAATTACGTCATATCCCTTCACCTCAATTACCTCATACCCCTTCACCTCAATTACCTCATACCCCTGCACCTCAATTACCTCATACCCCTGCACCTCAATTATCTCGTACCCCTGCACCTCAATTACCTCATACCCCTGCACCTCAATTACCTTATACCCCTGCACCTCAATTCCTCATACCCCTGCACTTCAATTACCTCATACCCCTACACCTCAATTACCTCATACCCCTGCACCTCAATTACCTCACACCCCTGCACCTCAATTACCTCATACCCCTGCACCTCAATTACCTCATACCCCTGCACCTCAATTATCTCATACCCCTGCACCTCAATTACCTCATACCCCTGCACCTCAATTACCTCATACCCCTGCACCTCAATTACCTCACACCCCTGCACCTCAATTACCTCATACCCCTGCACCTCAATTACCTTATACCCCTGCACCTCAATTCCTCATACCCCTGCACTTCAATTACCTCATACCCCTACACCTCAATTACCTCATACCCCTGCACCTCAATTACCTCACACCCCTGCACTTCAATTACCTCATACCCCTGCACCTCAATTACCTCATACCCCTGCACCTCAATTATCTCATACCCCTGCACCTCAATTACCTCATACCCCTGCACCTCAATTACCTCATACCCCTGCACCTCAATTACCTCACACCCCTGCACCTCAATTACCTCATACCCCTGCACCTCAATTACCTCATACCCCTGCACCTCAATTACCTCACACCCCTGCACCTCAATTACCTCATACCCCTACTGGTGCTACCTGTATATAGCCATGTTATTTTCTACTCCCTATACTGTATAGTATTTTGACTCATTTTTGTTTTTACTGTGTATTTATTCATTGTGTCACTGTTTCTATTTGTTATCTTTAACTCTGCATTGTTGGAAAAGGAACCGTAAGTAAAGATTTCACTGTTAATCTACACCTGTTGTTTACCAAGCATGTGACAAATAACATGAGATATGACCAAAAGAATGAGCTTGAGAACTAGGGGAAGCAGCTAGTGTAGTAATACAGATGTTCTGGATGTCCAAGGCTGTGGGGAAGGCTCTGGCTGTAATTACACCGTAGATCTCCCATCTTTCCTCCCCCACGTCCCTTTATCCCATAATGGACTGGCTTAAGGGGCTTTTCATTCTGTCTGGTGGTCAGTATATTCTAGGGTAGGATCATAAAAACAGCACTTTGATCTACCCACAATGGAACAATGCAGGGATCTCCTCTCTATCGATATCCTCAATCTCTCTCATCCACTTTACACACCAGCACTTACCGTGGCGGGTTGACTGGCAGTCAATGGGCAACACATCACCTATCAATCAATGGAGATAGGAAGATTATACATGGGAGAGTACAATTAGGTCAAAACATCTTATGTTATTTGTCACATGCTTGGTAAAAAAAAACAGGTGTAGAATAACAGTGAAATGCTTTACAGGTCCTTCCCAACAATGCAACAGAGAAAATAGAAAACCCCCACAATGATTCATGATAACTTGCCGATATACATGTGGTAGCAGTACAGACAGAGTCAATGTTTTGGGGTACCAGTACTGAGTTGATATGCAGGGGTACCGGTACTGAGTTGATATGCAGGGGTACCAGTACTGAGTCGATGTGCAGGGGTACCAGTACTGAGTCGATGTGCAGGGGAACCAGTACTGAGTTGATATGCAGAGGTACCAGTACTGAGTCGATGTGCAGGGGTACCAGTACTGAGTTTATGTGCAGGGGTACCAGTACTGAGTCGATGTGCAGAGGTACCAGTACTGAGTCGATGTGCAGAGGTACCAGTACTGAGTCGATGTGCAGGGGTACCAGTACTGAGTCGATGTGCAGGGGTACCAGTACTGAGTTGATGTGCAGAGGTACCAGTACTGAGTCGATGTGCAGAGGTACCAGTACTGAGTCGATGTGCAGAGGTACCAGTACTGAGTCGATGTGCAGAGGTACCAGTACTGAGTCGATGTGCAGAGGTACCAGTACTGAGTCGATGTGCAGGGGTACCAGTACTGAGTCGATGTGCAGTGGTACCAGTACTGAGTCGATGTGCAGTGGTACCAGTACTGAGTCGATGTGCAGAGGTACCAGTACTGGGTCGATGTGCAGAGGTACCAGTACTGAGTCGATGTGCAGGGGTACCAGTACTGAGTCGATGTGCAGGGGTACCAGTACTGAGTACCATCTCTGCAGCACTCCACCAATCAAGTCTTTATGGTAGAGTGGCCAGACGTAAGCCACTCCTCAGTAAAAGGCACATGACAGCCCGCATGGAGTTTTCCAAAAGGTACATAGAGGACTCTCAGACAATAAGAAACAAGATTCTCTGGTCTGATGAAACCAAGATTAAACTCTTTGGCCTGAATGCCAAGCGTCATGTCTGGAGGAAACCAGGCACCATCCCTACGGTGAAGAATGGTGGTGGCAGCATCATGCTGTGTCGATGTTTTTCAGCGGGAGGGACTGGGAGACTAATCAGGATCGAGGGAAAGATGAACGGAGCAAAGTACAGAGAGATCCTTGATGAAAACCTGCTCCAAGAGAGTGCAGATCCTCAGACTGGGGTGAAGGTTCACCTTCCAACAGGACAACGACCCGAAGCACACAGCCAAGACAAAGCAGGAGTGGCTTCGGGACAAGTCTCTGAATGTCCTTGTGTGGTCCAGCTAGAGCCCATACTTTAATCTGATCTAACATCTATAGGGAGACCTGAAAATAGCTGTGCAGCAACGCTCCCAATTCAACCTGGCAGAGCTTGAGAGGATCTTCAGAGAAGAATTGGAAAAACTCCCCAAACACAGGTGTGCCCAGCTTGTAATGTTATACCCAAGAAGACTTGTGGCTGTAATCGCTACCAAAGGTGCTTCAACAAAGTACTGAGTAAAGGGTCTGAGTACTTTTTTTTGTATTTCTTGCAAACAATTCTGGGGTATTGTGTGTAGATTGATGAGGGACAAAGCCAATTAAATGTTTTTATATATACATAAGGCTGTAACGTAACAAAATGTGGAAAAAGTCAAGGGGTCTGAATACTAATGAACTGTAGGTAGCGATAAAGTGACTAGGCAACAGGATAGACCATAAACAATAGTTAGTAACAACAAAAAGGGTCAATGCAGATAGATAAATAGTTAACCACCACTACTAACAATATAATTGGAGGTAGAAACTGTTCAGGGTCCTGTTGGTTCCAGACTTGTTGCACCGGCATAACTTGCCGTGCAGTAGCAGGGAGAACAGTCTATGAATTGGGTGGCTGGATTATTTGAGAATTTGTATGGCATTCCTCTGACACCGCCTGGTATAGAGGTCCTGGATAGCAGGGAGCTCAACCCCCGTACTTGGCCATACGCACTACCCTCTGTAGTGCCCTGCGGTCAGATGCCAAGCATTTGCCATACAAAGCGGTGATGCAGAAAGTCAAGATGATCTCAATAGTGCAGCTGTAAAACTTGATGTGAGGGCCCATGCAAAAATGTTCAGCCTCTTGAGGGGGAAGAGGTGTTGTTGTTGTATGTGTTGTTGTATCTTCACAACTGTGTTGGTGTGTGTGGACCATGAACATTTCTTAGTGATGTGGACACAGAGGAACTTGAAACGTGCTCAGCCCTCCGTTTCCTGTAGTCTATGATCACCTCCTTTGTCTTGCTGACGTTGAGCTAGAGGTTGTTTTCCTTGCACCACATTGCCAGGTCACTGACCTCCTCCCTATAGGCCAAGGATGGGCAATTCCAGTCCTCGAGGGCCTGATTGGTGTCACAGATTTGCCCCTGACCCAGCTAACACACCTGACACACCTGACTCATGATTAATCATGATCATCAGTTTAGAATGCAATTTGATTAATCACCTGTGTTTGCTAGGGATGGAGACAAAGTGTGAGACCAATCAGGCCCTCGAGGACTGGAGTTGCCCACCCCTGCTATAGGCGGTCTCATCATTGCCGCTGAACAAGCCAATCCTCGTCATGTCTTTAGCAAGCTTAATGATGGTGTTGGAGTCGTGCACGGCCACGCAGTTGTGGGTGAACAGGGAATATAGGAATGGACTAAACATGCACCCTTGAGGAGCCCCCGTGTTGAGGGTCAGCATGGTGGGTGTGTTGTTGCAGGGCACTATGATGTTGAACACTGAGCTGTAGTCAATGAACAACATTCTCACGTAGGTGCTCTCGTCCAACTAAAAAATATATAGACTGAAAACTACCTTTAGGTGTTCTCACTCACGCAAGCAAAACCTTAATGACTTCCTTAACATTAGAGATTGCGCACCAGCTGTTAAGAAAGAGGCACACACCACCTCCCTTAACCTTACCCGAAGCTGTCGTTCGGTCTTGACGATGCATAGAAACAAACAGCTTGATGTATATGATCCATGCCCTTGTTCAGCCATGACTCAGAGAAACAGGATATTACAGTTCTTCAGGTCCCGTTGATAGGATGGTCTCCAACGGAGCTCGTCCAGTTTGTTCTCTAGTGATTGCATGTTCGCCAACAGAACGGAGGGTAGAGGCGTAGTGTCGTCATGATGTAGTGTCTTCATGGAGACTGCTCGGTTGCCTCTCTAGCGCCATCTGTTCCTTTTTAAATCCCAGGGATGAGGGCCTGGTACAGGATGAGCAGTGCATCTACAGTTGCTGACTTGTGGAATTCGAAATCTTTATCCAGATAGAGGTTGTTTTTGAAGCTGATTTGATGTCCAGAGCTATCCTAGGAAATAAGAGGAAATATAAGGTTCAAAGAAATTTGATAACAGAGTTAAAAATCCCAAAACATTGGTCAGGAGCCTGTGTGATATCTGCAGTGCCATCTACACATCTTCAGGTCAAAGGAGATAGGATTGTTAGAAAACAGTAGTATGATCGTTGATTGATTGAGTGTGTGTGTGTGAGAGAGAGAGAGAGAGAGAGAGAGAGAGAGAGAGAGAGAGAGAGAGAGAGAGAGAGAGAGAGAGAGAGAGAGAGAGAGAGAGCAGGCGATATGGAGGTGTGGCAGGTTGTTTGACTCCCTGTGGACCATTTAGCAAGCATTTAGTTGGATGGTGTACACCATCTGTACCTTGTACATACGACCAGTGAAAGATCAACTTTAAAACACAAACCCTCTCTCTTCCAGTCAAGGCTGTGTGCCCTGCATCCTTTTATTTTAGACACCAGTGGGAGTGAGAGACGGAACAGCGGCTAATTAGACAGTGGGAGAGATGAGAGGAGGTGTGTACTGAAGTGGAAAGGTCTGTGGCGACGTGCCGTACTGAGAACCACCTTAGAGAGAGAGAGAGAGAGAGAGAGGAGAGAGAGAGAGAGAGGAGAGAGAGAGAGAGAAAAACATGCTCTGTAGAGTGGACACCTGCCTGTTGGGCCTGGCTGACCCCAGCCGCTAATGAATAGAGATCCAACAAATGGTCAATTAGCGAGCACGTTCGTTAAGTCAACCATTTAACAAACGGCGTGTCACAATGGACTTGCCTCTAATGGCTGCAGCAGACCTATTGATATGGCTGCCTATTAGAGTGCATTAAAGGAAAAAGCATATACACAGTCTCTAAATGAGATGACTTTAGTTGACTGTATCTCCGCTGGGAAATAATATGCCTAACATGTTATTCATTACCATGGCGACATCAAGCAACAAGACCATAGGTTATATTACATAGATCCAACCAACACACAACACAGGGCATTACAACACAGGGTATTACAACACAGGGTATTACAACACAGGGTATTACAACACAGGGTATTACAACACAGGGTATTACAACACAGGGCATTACAACACAGGGTATTACAACACAGGGCATTACAACACAGGGTATTACAACACAGGGCATTACAACACAGGGCATTACAACACAGGGTATTACAACACAGGGCATTACAACACAGGGTATTACAACACAGGGTATTACAACACAGGGTATTACAACACAGGGTATTACAACACAGGGTATTACAACACAGGGCATTACAACACAGGGTATTACAACACAGGGTATTACAACACAGGGTATTACAACACAGGGCATTACAACACAGGGTATTACAACACAGGGTATTACAACACAGGGTATTACAACACAGGGTATTACAACACAGGGCATTACAACACAGGGTATTACAACACAGGGCATTACAACACAGGGTATTACATACAGTACAAGTCAAAAGTTTGGACACACATACTCATTCTAGGGTTTTTCTTTATTTTTACTATTTTCTACATTGCATAATAATAGTGAAGACATCAAACCTATGAAATAACACATACTATGAAATCATGTAGTAACCAAAAAAATCAAAATATATTTTATATTTGAGATTCTTCAAAGTAGCCACCCTTTGCATTGATGACAGCTTTGCACACCCGTAGCATTCGCTCAACCAGCTTCATTAGGTAGTCACCTGGAATGCAATTCTATTAACAGGCATGCCTTGTTAAAAGTACATTTGTGGAATATCTTTCCTTCTTAATGCTTTTGAGCCAATCAGTTGTGTTGTGACAAGGTAGGGGTGGTATACAGACAACAAAGACCAAGACAACACTATGGCAAGAACAGCTCAAATAAGCAAAGAGAAATAACAGTCTATCATTACTTTAAGACATGAAGGTCAGTCAAAACAGAACATTTCAAAACAGAACATTTCAAGAACTTTAAAAGGTTCTTTAAGTGCAGTCGCAAAAACCATCAAGTGCTATGATGAACCTGGCTCTCATGTGGAACGCCACAGGAAAAGATGCCCAAATAAATGCTTCACAGAGTAACATCTCAACATCAACTGTTCAGAGGAGACTGGCCTTTATAGTCGAATTGCTGCAAAGAAACCACTACTAAAGTACACCGATGATAAGAAGAAACTTGCTTGGGCCAAGAAACACGAACAATGGACATTAGACCGGTGGAAATCTGTCCTTTGGTCTGATGCGTCCAAATTCAAGATTTTTGGTTCCAACCGCCGTGTCTTTGTGAGACGCAGAGTAGGTGAATGGATGATCTCCACATTCAAGGCTCACTTAACCAGCATGGCTACCACAGCATTCTGTAGCGATATGCCATCCCATCTGGTTTGCGCTTAGTGGGACTATCATTTGTTTTTTAACAGGACAATGAGCCAATACACCTCCAGGCTGTGTAAGGGCTATTTGACCAAGAAGGAGAGTGATGGAGTGCTGCATCAGATGACCTGGCCTCCACAATCACGCGACCTCAATCCAATTGAGATGGTTTGGGATGAGTTGGACCGCAGAGTGAAGGAAAAGCAGCCAACAAGTGCTCAGCATATGTGGGAACTCCTTCAAGACTGTTGGAAAAGCATTCCAGGTGAAGCTGGTTGAGAGAATGCCAAGAGTGTGCAAAGCTGTCATCAAGGCAAAGGATGTCTACTTTGAAGAGTCTAAAATATATTTTAAACATTTTTCTCTAATGTTCTCTTCCTGAGAGAGAGAGAGAGAGCGAGAGCGAGAGAGAGAGAGAGAGAGAGAGAGAGAGAGAGAGAGAGAGCGAGAGAGACAGAGAGACAGAGACAGAGAGAGAGAGACCGAGCGAGAGAGAGAGAGAGAGAGAGAGAGAGAGAGAGAGAGAGAGAGAGAGAGAGAGAGAGAGAGAGAGAGATTACTGTCTTTTCTGTTAATTAAATAAATAGGTTATGGTTAATAATTCTACAGATGACAACTACAATGAGTATCCTTGATGACATTAGTCTACTCCTACAGACAAGCATTTCCAACAATAGCTCAATGTATTATTCAAATGATATTCCACAATGTATAAACTGTGGAAAGTTCACTGTGAACCATCTACAGTTATGTGGACCTTATCTTACTGTAAATAATACTGTGGTTGTTTGATAGCCTGCAAGCTGGTTGCAGTGCCGTAAACTAATCTAAATGGTGGTAATTGATTACCAGGAAGGCTTGACTGCTGAATGCTAACAGCTAACATCGCCGTGGATACAGTGGTAAGTATGACTTGCCAGATTGGCAGTGTCCAATGTGCTACCAGGGATAATGCATCACAGTTTTCAACACAACACTCCTCTTCCTGAGTGCTGCATTTCGCTGAACCTTCATTCATTCTCATGTGCTGCTACTGCCATCTGGCGGTTATGTCATTGGTTGCATACATCCATCTAGTGGCAATGTGATGGATTGCATATTCCCATCTAGTGGCTGTGTGACAGGTTGCATACTGCCATCTAGTGGTCATGTGATAGATTGCATACTGCCATTTATTGTGCCACTTTTGACTGGCCTTTTTTGGACAAAAAAGACCAGATCAGCTTCAAAAACATATTTTTCTATATTTTTCTCGCACGTGAGATACAGATTGTTGTTTGCAACAAATATCATGTAGTTGTTTGTTGTTATAGCTTAATTCTAAAATTAATTAGAAAATAAATCCTCATCAATCTATACACAATACCCCATAATAAAATAAGCGAAAACAGCTTCAGACATTTTTGCAAACATTTTTAAAATAAAAGAGATATACATTATTTACATAAGTATTCAGACCCTTTGCTATGATTCATGAAATTGAGCTCAGGTGCATCCTGTTTCCATTGATCATCCTTGACATATCTCTACAACTCGATTGGTGTCCACCTGTGGAAAATTCAATTGATTGGACATGATTTGGAAAGGCCCACACCTGTCTATATAAGGTCCTATAGTTGACAGTGCATGTCAGAGCAAAAACCAAGTCATTAAGTCACCTTCTCCTCCCTCCTGAATCCTCCTCCCCCCCTCCTCCCTCTCTGCAGATGACTTCGTCAACCATTTTGAAAAGAAGGTCGACGACATCCGATCCTCGTTTGCTAAGTCAAACGACACCGCTGGTTCTGCTCACACTGCCCTACCCTATGCTCTGACCTCTTTCTCCCCTCTCTCTCCAGATGAAATCTCGCGTCTTGTGACGGCCGGCCGCCCAACAACCTGCCCGCTTGACCCTATCCCCTCCTCTCTTCTCCAGACCATTTCCGGAGACCTTCTCCCTTACCTCACCTCGCTCATCAACTCATCCCTGACCGCTGGCTACGTCCCTTCCGTCTTCAAGAGAGCGAGAGTTGCACCCCTTCTGAAAAAACCTACACTCGATCCCTCCGATGTCAACAACTACAGACCAGTATCCCTTCTCTCTTTTCTCTCCAAAACTCTTGAGCGTGCCGTCCTTGGCCAGCTCTACCGCTATCTCTCTCAGAATGACCTTCTTGATCCAAATCAGTCAGGTTTCAAGACTAGTCATTCAACTGAGACTGCTCTTCTCTGTATCACGGAGGCGCTCCGCACTGCTAAAGCTAACTCTCTCTCCTCTGCTCTCATCCTTCTAGACCTATCGGCTGCCTTCGATACTGTGAACCATCAGATCCTCCTCTCCACCCTCTCCGAGTTGGGCATCTCCGGCGCGGCCCACGCTTGGATTGCGTCCTACCTGACAGGTCGCTCCTACCAGGTGGCGTGGCGAGAATCTGTCTCCTCACCACGCGCTCTCACCACTGGTGTCCCCCAGGGCTCTGTTCTAGGCCCTCTCTTATTCTCGCTATACACCAAGTCACTTGGCTCTGTCATAACTTCACATGGTCTCTCCTATCATTGCTATGCAGACGACACACAATTAATCTTCTCCTTTCCCCCTTCTGATGACCAGGTGGCGAATCGCATCTCTGCATGTCTGGCAGACATATCAGTGTGGATGACGGATCACCACCTCAAGCTGAACCTCAGCAAGACGGAGCTCCTCTTCCTCCCGGGGGAAGGACTGCCCGTTCCATGATCTCGCCATCACGGTTGACAACTCCATTGTGTCCTCCTCCCAGAGCGCTAAGAACCTTGGCGTGATCCTGGACAACACCCTGTCGTTCTCAACTAACATCAAGGCGGTGTCCCGTTCCTGTAGGTTCATGCTCTACAACATCCGCAGAGTACGACCCTGCCTCACACAGGAAGCGGCGCAGGTCCTAATCCAGGCACTTGTCATCTCCCGTCTTGATTACTGCAACTCGCTGTTGGCTGGGCTCCCTGCCTGTGCCATTAAACCCCTACAACTCATCCAGAACGCCGCAGCCCGTCTGGTGTTCAACCTTCCCAAGTTCTCTCACGTCACCCCGCTCCTCCGCTCTCTCCACTGGCTTCCAGTTGAAGCTCGCATCCGCTACAAGACCATGGTGCTTGCCTACGGAGCTGTGAGGGAACGGCACCTCAGTACCTCCAGGCTCTGATCAGGCCCTACACCCAAACAAGGGCACTGCGTTCATCCACCTCTGGCCTGCTCGCCTCCCTACCACTGAGGAAGTACAGTTCCCGCTCAGCCCAGTCAAAACTGTTCGCTGCTCTGGCCCCCAATGGTGGAACAAACTCCCTCACGACGCCAGGACAGCGGAGTCAATCACCACCTTCCGGAGACACCTGAAACCCCACCTCTTCAAGGAATACCTAGGATAGGGTAAGTAATCCTTCTCACCCCCCTAAAAAGATTTAGATGCACTATTGTAAAGTGGCTGTTCCACTGGATGTCATAAGGTGTATGCACCAATTTGTAACTCGCTCTGGATAAGAGCGTCTGCTAAATGACTTAAATGTAAATGTAAATGTAAAGTGGAAGGAATTGTCCGTAGAGCTCCGAGACAGGATTGTGTTGATGCACAGATCTGGGGAAGTGTACCAAAAAGGTTCTGCAGGATATAAGGTCCCCAAGAACACAGTGGCCTCCATCATTCTTAAATGGAAGAAGTTTGGAACCTCCAAGAGACTTCCTAGAGCTGGGCGCCCAGCCATACTGAGCAAATGAGGGAGAAGGGCATTGGTCAGGAAGGTGACCACTTTCAAAGTGGTCACTTTGAAAGATATCCAGAGTTTCTCTGTGGAGATGGGAGAACCTTCCAGAAGAACAACCATCTCTGCAGCACTCCACCAATCAGGCCTTTATGATAGTGTCCTGACAGAAGCCACTCCTCAGTAAAAGGCACATGACAGCCCGCTTGGAGTTTGCCAAAAGGCACCTGAAGGACTCTCAGACCATGAAAAACAATATTGAACCCTTTGGCCTGAATCCCAAGCATCATGTCTGGAGGAAACCTGGCACGATCCCTACGGTGAAGCATGGTGGTGGCAGCATCATGTCTGAAGGAAACCTGGCACCATCCCTACGGTGAAGCATGGTGGTGGCAGCATCGTCCTGTGGGAACGTTTTTCAGCAGCAGGGACTGGGAGACTAGTCAGGATCGAGGGAAAGATGAACAGAGCAAAGTACAGAGAGATCATTGATGAAAACCTGCTCCAGAGTGCTCAGGTCCTCAGACTGGAGCGAAGGTTCACCTTCCAACAGGACAATGACCTTAAAAATAGCTGTGCAGCGACGCTCCCATCCTAACCGACAGAGCTTGAGAGGATCTGCAGAAAAGAATGGTAGAAACTCCCCAAATACAGGTGTACCAAACTTGTAGCGTGATACCCAAGAAGACTCAACACTGTAATAGCTGCCAACGGTGCTTCAACAAAGTACTGAGTAAAGGGTCTGAATAATTATGAAAATCTGATATTTCCGTTTATTATTTGCAAAAAAATGTAATAAAATGTATATTTTTGTCATTATGGGGTATTGTGTAAAGATTGGTGGGAAACATATTTTAGAACAAGGCTGTAATGTAACAAAATGTGGAAACAGTCAATGGGTCTGTATACTTTCCAAATACACTGTATTTGTATTATCTATGTTATTTGTGTTCCCTGACCAAAAGGCAAACTATTGATACATATGGTAATTTACCTCAAGACAAACTCTTATTCATATTGATACATACGGTAATTTACCTCAGGACAAACTATTGATACATATTGTAACTTACACTACAAAAGTACGTGGACACCTGCTCATCGAATATCCCATCTCCAAAATCATAATTATTAATATGGAGTTGGCCCCTCTTTTGCTGCTATACCAGCCTCCACTCTACTGCTGAGGTTTTAATAATAATAATAATAATATATGCCATTTAGCAGACGCTTTTATCCAAAGCGACTTACAATCATGTGTGCATACATTCTACGTATGGGTGGTCCCGGGAATCGAACCCACTACCCTGGCGTTACAAGCGCCATGCTCTACCAACTCAGCCACAATTGCATTAATGAGGTTGGGCACTGATGTTGGCCGAGTAGGCCTAGCTCACAGTCGGTGTTCCAATTCATCCCAAAGGTGTTTGATGGGGTTGAGGTCAGGCCTCTGTGCAGTCCAGTAAAGTTCTTCCACATTGATCTCAACAAACCATTTCTATAAGGACCTCCCTTTGTGCACGAAGGCATTGTCATGCTGAAACAGGAAAGGGCATTCCCCAAACTGTTGTCACAAAGTCGGAAGCACAGAATTGTTGTAGCGTTAAACTTTCCCTTCACTGGAACTAAGGGGCTAAGCCCGAAACATGAAAAACAGTCCCATTCCTATATTCTTCCTCCACAAACTTCATAGTTTGCACTATGCATTCGGGCAGGTAGCATTCTCCTGGCATCCGCCAACCCCTGCTTGGTCCGTCAGACTGCCAGATGCTGAAGTGTGATTCATCACCCCAGAGAATGTGTTTCCACTGCTTCAGAGTCCAATGTCAGCGAGCTTTACACCACTCCAGCCTACGCTTGGCATTTTGCATGGTGATCTTATGCTTGTATGCGGCTGCTCGGCCATGGACACCCATTTCATGAAGTTCCAGACAAATAATTATTGTGCTGAGGTTGCTTCCAGAGGTAGTTTTGAACTCAGTAGTGAGTGTTGCAAGCGAGGAGAGATTATTCTCACACGCTATGCGTTTCAGTGTTCCCATTCTGTGAGCTTGTGTGGCCTACCACATTGCGGTTGAGCCGTTGTTGCTCCAATACATTTCTACTTCACAATAACAGCACTTACAGTTGACTGGGGCAGCTCTAGCAGGGCAGAAATGTGACAACCTGGCCTGTTGGAAAGGTGGCATCCGATGACGGTGTCACCTTTCCAGTCACTGAGCTCTTCAGTAATGCCATTCTACAGCCAATGTTCGTCTATGGAGTTCTAGATTTTATAAACCTGTCAGCAATGGGTGTGGCTGAAATAGCCGAATCCACTAATGTGAAGGGGTGTCTCCATACTTTTATATATATAGTGTACCTCAGGACAAAATATTGATACATATAGTAACTTACCTCAGGACAAACTATTGATACATATGGTAATTTACCCCAGGACAGACTCCTTGTTCTGGAGATACATATGGTAATTTACCCCAGGACAGACTCCTTGTTCTGGAGATACATATGGTAATTTACCTCATGACAAACTATTGATAGATATAGTAATTTACCTCATGACAAACTATTGATACACATGGTTATTTACCCCAGGACAAACTCCCAGTCCTATTGATAAATATGGTTATTTACCCCAGGACAAACTCCCAGTCCTATTGATAAATATGGTTATTTACCCCAGGACAAACACCCAGTCCTATTGATAAATATGGTAATTTACCCCAGGAAAACTCCCAGTCCTATTGATAAATATGATAATTTACCCCAGGACAAACTCCCAGTCCCATTGATACACATGGTCATTTATCCCTACATAAACTCCCAGTCCTATTGATTCACATGGTAATTTACCCCAGGACAAACTCCCAGTCCTATTGATTCACATGGTAATTTACCCCAGGATAAACTCCCAGTCCTATTGATTCACATGGTAATTTACCTCAGGACAAACTCCCAGTCATACTGATACATATGGTAATTTACCCCAGGACAAACTCCCAGTCCTATTGATACACATGGTAATTTACCCCAGGACAAACTCCCAGTCCTATTGATTCACATGGTAATTTACCCCAGCACAAACTCCCAGTCATACTGATACATATGGTAATTTACCCCAGGACAAACTCCCAGTCCTATTGATACACATGGTAATTTACCCCAGGACAAACTCCCAGTCCTATTGATACACATGGTAATTTACCCCAGGACAAACTCCCAGTCCTATTGATACACATGGTAATTTACCCCAGGACAAACTCCCAGTCCTATTGATACACATGGTAATTTACCCCAGGATAAACTCCCAGTACTATTGATACACATGGTAATTTACCCCAGGACAAACTCCCAGTCCTATTGATACACATGGTAATTTACCCCAGGACAAACTCCCAGTCCTATTGATACACATGGTAATTTACATTTACATTTAAGTCATTTAGCAGACACTCTTATCCAGAGCGATTTACCACAGAACAAACTCCCAGTCCTATTGATACACATGGTAATTTACCCCAGGACAAACTCCTAGTCCTATTGATACACATGGTAATTTACCCCAGGACAAACTCCCAGTCCTATTGATACACATGGTAATTTACCCCAGGACAAACTCCCAGTCCTATTGATACACATGGTAATTTACCCCAGGACAAACTCCCAGTCCTATTGATACACATGGTAATTTACCCCGGGACAAACTCCCAGTCCTATTGATACACATGGAAATTTACCCCGGGACAAACTCCCAGTCCAATTGATACATATGGTAATTTACCCCACGACAAACTCCCAGTCATATTGATACACATGGTAATTTACCCCAGGACAAACTCCCAGTTCTATTGATACATATGGTAATTTATCCCTACATAAACTCCCAGTCCTATTGATACATTTACATTTACATTTATATACACATGGTAATTTACCCCAGGACAAACTCCCAGTCCTATTGATACACATGGTAATTTACCCCAGGACAAACTCCCAGTCCTATTGATACACATGGTAATTTACCCCAGGACAAACTCCCAGTCCTATTGATACACATGGTAATTTACCCCAGGACAAACTCCCAGTCCTGTTGATACACATTGTAATTTACGCCAGGACAAACTCCCAGTCCTATTGATACACATGGTAATTTACCCCAGGACAAACTCCCAGTCCTATTGATACACATGGTAATTTACCCCAGGATAAACTCCCAGTCCTATTGATACACATGGTAATTTACCCCAGGACCATCTCCCAGTCCTATTGATACACATGGTAATTTACCCCAGGACAAACTCCCAGTCCTATTGATACACATGGTAATTTACCCCAGGACAAACTCCCAGTCCTATTGATACACATGGTAATTTACCCCAGGATAAACTCCCAGTCCTATTGATACACATGGTAATTTACCCCAGGACAAACTCCCAGTCCTATTGATACACATGGTAATTTACCCCAGGACAAACTCCCAGTCCTATTGATACACATGGTCATTTACCCCAGGACAAACTCCCAGTCATATTGATATACATGGTAATTTACCCCAGGACAAACTCCCAGTCCTATTGATACACATGGTAATTTACCCCAGCACAAACTCCCAGTCATACTGATACATATGGTAATTTACCCCAGGACAAGCTCCCAGGCTTATTGATACACATGATAATTAACCCCAGGACGAACTCCCAGTCCTATTGATACACATGGTAATTTACATTTACATTTACATTTAAGTCATTTAGCAGACGCTCTTATCCAGAGCGATTTACCCCAGGACAAACTCCCAGTCCTATTGATACACATGGTAATTTACCCCAGGACAAACTCCCAGTCCTATTGATACACATGGTAATTTACCCCAGGACAAACTCCCAGTCCTATTGATACACATGGTAATTTACCCCGGGACAAACTCCCAGTCCTATTGATACACATGGAAATTTACCCCAGGACAAACTCCCAGTCCTATTGATACACATGGTAATTTACCCCGGGACAAACTCCCAGTCCTATTGATACACATGGAAATTTACCCCGGGACAAACTCCCAGTCCAATTGATACATATGGTAATTTACCCCACGACAAACTCCCAGTCATATTGATACACATGGTAATTTACCCCAGGACAAACTCCCAGTTCTATTGATACATATGGTAATTTATCCCTACATAAACTCCCAGTCCTATTGATACATTTACATTTACATTTATATACACATGGTAATTTACCCCAGGACAAACTCCCAGTCCTATTGATACACATGGTAATTTACCCCAGGACAAACTCCCAGTCCTATTGATACACATGGTACTTTACCCCAGGACAAACTCCCAGTCCTATTGATACACATGGTAATTTACCCCAGGACAAACTCCCAGTCCTGTTGATACACATTGTAATTTACGCCAGGACAAACTCCCAGTCCTATTGATACACCTGGTAATTTACCCCAGGACAAACTCCCAGTCCTATTGATACACATGGTAATTTACCCCAGGATAAACTCCCAGTCCTATTGATACACATGGTAATTTACCCCAGGACCATCTCCCAGTCCTATTGATACACATGGTAATTTACCCCAGGACAAACTCCCAGTCCTATTGATACACATGGTAATTTACCCCAGGACAAACTCCCAGTCCTATTGATACACATGGTAATTTACCCCAGGATAAACTCCCAGTCCTATTGATACACATGGTAATTTACCCCAGGACCATCTCCCAGTCCTATTGATACACATGGTAATTTACCCCAGGACAAACTCCCAGTCCTATTGATACACATGGTAATTTACCCCAGGACAAACTCCCAGTCCTATTGATACACATGGAAATTTACCCCAGGACAAACTCCCAGTCCTATTGATACACATGGTAATTTACCCCGGGACAAACTCCCAGTCCTATTGATACACATGGAAATTTACCCCGGGACAAACTCCCAGTCCAATTGATACATATGGTAATTTACCCCACGACAAACTCCCAGTCATATTGATACACATGGTAATTTACCCCAGGACAAACTCCCAGTTCTATTGATACATATGGTAATTTATCCCTACATAAACTCCCAGTCCTATTGATACATTTACATTTACATTTATATACACATGGTAATTTACCCCAGGACAAACTCCCAGTCCTATTGATACACATGGTAATTTACCCCAGGACAAACTCCCAGTCCTATTGATACACATGGTAATTTACCCCAGGACAAACTCCCAGTCCTATTGATACACATGGTAATTTACCCCAGGACAAACTCCCAGTCCTATTGATACACATGGTAATTTACCCCAGGACAAACTCCCAGTCCTGTTGATACACATTGTAATTTACCCCAGGACAAACTCCCAGTCCTATTGATACACATGGTAATTTACCCCAGGACAAACTCCCAGTCCTATTGATACACATGGTAATTTACCCCAGGATAAACTCCCAGTCCTATTGATACACATGGTAATTTACCCCAGGACCATCTCCCAGTCCTATTGATACACATGGTAATTTACCCCAGGACAAACTCCCAGTCCTATTGATACACATGGTAATTTACCCCAGGACAAACTCCCAGTCCTATTGATACACATGGTAATTTACCCCAGGATAAACTCCCAGTCCTATTGATACACATGGTAATTTACCCCAGGACCATCTCCCAGTCCTATTGATACACATGGTAATTTACCCCAGGACAAACTCCCAGTCCTATTGATACACATGGTAATTTACCCCAGGACAAACTCCAAGTCCTATTGATACACATGGTAATTTACCCCAGGATAAACTCCCAGTCCTATTGATACACATGGTAATTTACCCCAGGACAAACTCCCAGTCCTATTGATACACATGGTAATTTATCCCTACATAAACTCCCAAACCTATTGATACACATGGTAATTTACCCCAGGACAAACTCCCAGTCCTATTGATACACATGGTAATTTACCCCAGGACAAACTCCCAGTCCTATTGATACACATGGTAATTTAACCCAGGAGAAACTCCCAGTCCTATTGGCACATATGGTCATTTACCCCAGGACAAACTCCCAGTCCTATTGATTCACATGGTAATTTATCCCAGGACAAACTCGCAGTCCTATTGATAGACATGGTAATTTACCCCAGGACAAACTCCCAGTCCTATTGATACACATGGTAATTTACCCCAGGACAAACTCCCAGTCCTATTGATACACATGGTAATTTACCCCAGGACAAACTCCCAGTCCTATTGATACACATGGTAATTTACCCCAGGACAAACTCCCAGTCCTATTGATACACATGGTAATTTACCCCAGGACAAACTCCCAGTCCTATTGATACACATGGTAATTTACCCCGGGACAAACTCCCAGTCCTATTGATACACATGGTAATTTACCCCAGGACAAACTCCCAGTCCTGTTGATACACATTGTAATTTACGCCAGGACAAACTCCCAGTCCTATTGATACACATGGTAATTTACCCCTGGACAAACTCCCAGTCCTATTGATACACATGGTAATTTACCCCAGGATAAACTCCCAGTACTATTGATACACATGGTAATTTACCCCAGGACCATCTCCCAGTCCTATTGATACACATGGTAATTTACCCCAGGACAAACTCCCAGTCCTATTGATACACATGGTAATTTACCCCAGGACAAACTCCCAGTCCTATTGATACACATGGTAATTTACCCCAGGATAAACTCCCAGTCCTATTGATACACATGGTAATTTACCCCAGGACCATCTCCCAGTCCTATTGATACACATGGTAATTTACCCCAGGACAAACTCCCAGTCCTATTGATACACATGGTAATTTACCCCAGGACAAACTCCCAGTCCTATTGATACACATGGAAATTTACCCCAGGACAAACTCCCAGTCCTATTGATACACATGGTAATTTACCCCGGGACAAACTCCCAGTCCTATTGATACACATGGAAATTTACCCCGGGACAAACTCCCAGTTCTATTGATACATATGGTAATTTATCCCTACATAAACTCCCAGTCCTATTGATACATTTACATTTACATTTATATACACATGGTAATTTACCCCAGGACAAACTCCCAGTCCTATTGATACACATGGTAATTTACCCCAGGACAAACTCCCAGTCCTATTGATACACATGGTAATTTACCCCAGGACAAACTCCCAGTCCTATTGATACACATGGTAATTTACCCCAGGACAAACTCCCAGTCCTATTGATACACATGGTAATTTACCCCAGGACAAACTCCCAGTCCTGTTGATACACATTGTAATTTACCCCAGGACAAACTCCCAGTCCTATTGATACACATGGTAATTTACCCCAGGACAAACTCCCAGTCCTATTGATACACATGGTAATTTACCCCAGGATAAACTCCCAGTCCTATTGATACACATGGTAATTTACCCCAGGACCATCTCCCAGTCCTATTGATACACATGGTAATTTACCCCAGGACAAACTCCCAGTCCTATTGATACACATGGTAATTTACCCCAGGACAAACTCCCAGTCCTATTGATACACATGGTAATTTACCCCAGGATAAACTCCCAGTCCTATTGATACACATGGTAATTTACCCCAGGACCATCTCCCAGTCCTATTGATACACATGGTAATTTACCCCAGGACAAACTCCCAGTCCTATTGATACACATGGTAATTTACCCCAGGACAAACTCCCAGTCCTATTGATACACATGGTAATTTACCCCAGGACAAACTCCCAGTCCTATTGATACACATGGTAATTTACCCCAGGACAAACTCCCAGTCCTATTGATACACATGGTAATTTACCCCAGGATAAACTCCCAGTCCTATTGATACACATGGTAATTTACCCCAGGACAAACTCCCAGTCCTATTGATACACATGGTAATTTATCCCTACATAAACTCCCAAACCTATTGATACACATGGTAATTTACCCCAGGACAAACTCCCAGTCCTATTGATACACATGGTAATTTACCCCAGGACCATCTCCCAGTCCTATTGATACACATGGTAATTTACCCCAGGACAAACTCCCAGTCCTATTGATACACATGGTAATTTACCCCAGGACAAACTCCCAGTCCTATTGATACTCATGGTAATTTACCCCAGGATAAACTCCCAGTCCTATTGATACACATGGTAATTTACCCCAGGACAAACTCCCAGTCCTATTGATACACATGGTAATTTACCCCAGGACAAACTCCCAGTCCTATTGATACACATGGTAATTTACCCCAGGACAAACTCCCAGTCCTATTGATACACATGGTCATTTACCCCAGGACAAACTCCCAGTCCTATTGATACACATGGTAATTTACCCCAGGACAAACTCCCAGTCCTATTGATACACATTGTAATTTACCCCAGGACAAACTCCCAGTCCTATTGATACACATGGTAATTTATCCCTACATAAACTCCCAGTCCTATTGATACACATGGTAATTTACCCCAGGACAAACTCCCAGTACTATTGATACACATGGTAATTTACCCCAGGACAAACTCCCAGTCCTATTGATACACATGGTAATTTACCCCAGGACAAACTCCCAGTCCTATTGATACACATGGTAATTTACCCCAGGACAAACTCCCAGTCCTATTGATACACATGGTAATTTACCCCAGGACAAACTCCCAGTCCTATTGATACACATGGTAATTTACCCCAGGACAAACTCCCAGTCCTATTGATACACATGGTAATTTACCCCAGGACAAACTCCCAGTCCTATTGATACACATGGTAATTTACACCAGGACAAACTCACAGTCCTATTGATACACATGGTAATTTACCCCAGGACAAACTCCCAGTCCTATTGATACACATGGTAATTTATCCCAGCACAAACTCCCAGTCCTATTGATACACATGGTAATTTACCCCAGGACAAACTCCCGGTCCTATTGATACACATGGTAATTTATCCCTACATAAACTCCTAGTCCTATTGATACACATGGTAATTTACCCCAGGACAAACTCCCAGTCCTATTGATACACATGGTAATTTGCCCCAGGACAAACTCCCAGTCCTATTGATACACATTGTAATTTACCCCAGGACAAACTCCCAGTCCTATTGATACACATGGTAATTTACCCCAGGACAAACTCCCAGTCCTATTGATACACATGGTAATTTACACCAGGACAAACTCCCAGTCCTATTGATACACATGGTAATTTACCCCAGGACAAACTCCCAGTCCTATTGATACACATTGTAATTTACCCCAGGATAAACTCCCAGTCCTACTGATACACATGGTAATTTACCCCAGGACAAACTCCCAGTCATATTGATACACATGGTAATTTACACCAGGACAAACTCCCAGTCCTATTGATACACATGGTAATTTACCCCAGGACAAACTCCCAGTTCTATAGGTACACATGGTAATTTATCCCAGCACAAACTCCCAGTCCTATTGATACACATGGTAATTTACCCCAGGACAAACTCCTGGTCCTATTGATACACATGGTAATTTATCCCTACATAAACTCCTAGTCCTATTGATACACATGGTAATTTACCCCAGGACAAACTCCCAGTCCTATTGATACACATGGTAATTTTCCCCAGGACAAACTCCCAGTCCTATTGATACACATGGTAATTTACCCCAGGACAAACTCCCAGTCCTATTGATACACATGGTAATTTACCCCAGGACAAACTCCCAGTCCTATTGATACACATGGTAATTTACCCCAGGACAAACTCCCAGTCCTATTGATACACATGGTAATTTACCCCAGGACAAACTCCCAGTCCTATTGATACACATGGTAATTTACCCCAGGACAAACTCCCAGTCCTATTGATACACATGGTAATTTACCCCAGGATAAACTCCCAGTCCTATTGATACACATGGTAATTTACCCCAGGACCATCTCCCAGTCCTATTGATACACATGGTAATTTACCCCAGGACAAACTCCCAGTCCTATTGATACACATGGTAATTTACCCCAGGACAAACTCCCAGTCCTATTGATACACATGGTAATTTACCCCAGGATAAACTCCCAGTCCTATTGATACACATGGTAATTTACCCCAGGACCATCTCCCAGTCCTATTGATACACATGGTAATTTACCCCAGGACAAACTCCCAGTCCTATTGATACACATGGTAATTTACCCCAGGACAAACTCCCAGTCCTATTGATACACATGGTAATTTACCCCAGGACAAACTCCCAGTCCTATTGATACATATGGTAATTTACCCCAGGACAAACTCCCAGTCCTATTGATACACATGGTAATTTACCCCAGGATAAACTCCCAGTCCTATTGATACACATGGTAATTTACCCCAGGACAAACTCCCAGTCCTATTGATACATATGGTAATTTACCCCAGGACAAACTCCCAGTCCTATTGATACACATGGTAATTTACCCCAGGATAAACTCCCAGTCCTATTGATACACATGGTAATTTACCCCAGGACCATCTCCCAGTCCTATTGATACACATGGTAATTTACCCCAGGACAAACTCCCAGTCCTATTGATACACATGGTAATTTACCCCAGGACAAACTCCCAGTCCTATTGATACACATGGTAATTTACCCCAGGATAAACTCCCAGTCCTATTGATACACATGGTAATTTACCCCAGGACCATCTCCCAGTCCTATTGATACACATGGTAATTTACCCCAGGACAAACTCCCAGTCCTATTGATACACATGGTAATTTACCCCAGGACAAACTCCCAGTCCTATTGATACACATGGTAATTTACCCCAGGACAAACTCCCAGTCCTATTGATACACATGGTAATTTACCCCAGGACAAACTCCCAGTCCTATTGATACACATGGTAATTTACCCCAGGATAAACTCCCAGTCCTATTGATACACATGGTAATTTACCCCAGGACAAACTCCCAGTCCTATTGATACACATGGTAATTTATCCCTACATAAACTCCCAAACCTATTGATACACATGGTAATTTACCCCAGGACAAACTCCCAGTCCTATTGATACACATGGTAATTTACCCCAGGACCATCTCCCAGTCCTATTGATACACATGGTAATTTACCCCAGGACAAACTCCCAGTCCTATTGATACACATGGTAATTTACCCCAGGACAAACTCCCAGTCCTATTGATACTCATGGTAATTTACCCCAGGATAAACTCCCAGTCCTATTGATACACATGGTAATTTACCCCAGGACAAACTCCCAGTCCTATTGATACACATGGTAATTTACCCCAGGACAAACTCCCAGTCCTATTGATACACATGGTAATTTACCCCAGGACAAACTCCCAGTCCTATTGATACACATGGTCATTTACCCCAGGACAAACTCCCAGTCCTATTGATACACATGGTAATTTACCCCAGGACAAACTCCCAGTCCTATTGATACACATTGTAATTTACCCCAGGACAAACTCCCAGTCCTATTGATACACATGGTAATTTATCCCTACATAAACTCCCAGTCCTATTGATACACATGGTAATTTACCCCAGGACAAACTCCCAGTACTATTGATACACATGGTAATTTACCCCAGGACAAACTCCCAGTCCTATTGATACACATGGTAATTTACCCCAGGACAAACTCCCAGTCCTATTGATACACATGGTAATTTACCCCAGGACAAACTCCCAGTCCTATTGATACACATGGTAATTTACCCCAGGACAAACTCCCAGTCCTATTGATACACATTGTAATTTACCCCAGGACAAACTCCCAGTCCTATTGATACACATGGTAATTTACCCCAGGACAAACTCCCAGTCCTATTGATACACATGGTAATTTACACCAGGACAAACTCACAGTCCTATTGATACACATGGTAATTTACCCCAGGACAAACTCCCAGTCCTATTGATACACATGGTAATTTATCCCAGCACAAACTCCCAGTCCTATTGATACACATGGTAATTTACCCCAGGACAAACTCCCGGTCCTATTGATACACATGGTAATTTATCCCTACATAAACTCCTAGTCCTATTGATACACATGGTAATTTACCCCAGGACAAACTCCCAGTCCTATTGATACACATGGTAATTTGCCCCAGGACAAACTCCCAGTCCTATTGATACACATTGTAATTTACCCCAGGACAAACTCCCAGTCCTATTGATACACATGGTAATTTACCCCAGGACAAACTCCCAGTCCTATTGATACACATGGTAATTTACCCCAGGACAAACTCCCAGTCCTATTGATACACATTGTAATTTACCCCAGCACAAACTCCCAGTCCTATTGATACACATGGTAATTTACCCCAGGACAAACTCCCAGTTCTATAGGTACACATGGTAATTTATCCCAGCACAAACTCCCAGTCCTATTGATACACATGGTAATTTACCCCAGGA
This sequence comes from Oncorhynchus keta, assembly GCF_023373465.1. NCBI lineage: Eukaryota > Metazoa > Chordata > Actinopteri > Salmoniformes > Salmonidae > Oncorhynchus > Oncorhynchus keta. The sequence goes on along the minus strand of NC_068439.1, from coordinate 14,261,716 downwards.
CAAACTCCTGGTCCTATTGATACACATGGTAATTTATCCCTACATAAACTCCTAGTCCTATTGATACACATGGTAATTTACCCCAGGACAAACTCCCAGTCCTATTGATACACATGGTAATTTTCCCAGGACAAACTCCCAGTCCTATTGATACACATGGTAATTTACCCCAGGACAAACTCCCAGTCCTATTGATACACATGGTAATTTACCCCAGGACAAACTCCCAGTCCTATTGATACACATGGTAATTTACCCCAGGACAAACTCCCAGTCCTATTGATACACATGGTAATTTACCCCAGGACAAACTCCCAGTCCTATTGATACACATGGTAATTTACCCCAGGACAAACTCCCAGTCCTATTGATACACATGGTAATTTACCCCAGGACAAACTCCCAGTCCTATTGATACACATGGTAATTTACCCCAGGACAAACTCCCAGTCCTATTGATACACATGGTAATTTATCCCTACATAAACTCCCAGTCTTATTGATACACATGGTAATTTACCCCAGGACAAACTCCCAGTCCTATTGATACACATGGTAATTTACCCCAGGACAAACTCCCAGTCCTATTGATACACATGGTAATTTATCCCCACATAAACTCCCAGTCCTATTGATACACATGGTAATTTACCCCAGGACAAACTCCCAGTCCTATTGATACACATGGTAATTTACCCCAGGACAAACTCCCAGTCCTATTGATACACATGGTAATTTACCCCGGGACAAACTCGCAGTCCTATTGATACACATGGTAATTTACCCCGGGACAAACTCCCAGTCCTATTGATACACATGGTAATTTACCCCAGAACAAACTCCCAGTCCTGTTGATACACATGGTAATTTACCCCAGGACAAACTCCCAGTCCTATTGATACACATGGTAATTTACCCCAGGACAAACTCCCAGTCCTATTGATACACATGGTAATTTACCCCAGGACAAACTCCCAGTCCTATTGATACACATGGTAATTTACCCCAGGACAAACTCCCAGTCCTATTGATACACATGGTAATTTACCCCAGGACAAACTCCCAGTCCTATTGATACACATGGTAATTTACCCCAGAACAAACTCCCAGTCCTGTTGATACACATGGTAATTTACCCCAGGATAAACTCCCAGTCCTATTGATACACATGGTAATTTACCCCAGGACAAACTCCCAGTCCTATTGATACACATGGTAATTTACCCCAGGACAAACTCCCAGTCCTATTGATACACATGGTAATTTACCCCAGGACAAACTCCCAGTTCTATTGATACACATGGTAATTTACCCCAGGACAAACTCCCAGTCCTATTGATACACATGGTAATTTACCCCAGGACAAACTCCCAGTCCTATTGATACACATGGTAATTTATCCCTACATAAACTCCCAGTCCTATTGATACACATGGTAATTTACCCCAGGACAAACTCTCAGTCCTATTGATACACATGGTAATTTACCCCAGGACAAACTCCCAGTCCTATTGATACACATGGTAATTTACCCCAGGACAAACTCCCAGTCCTATTGATACACATGGTAATTTACCCCAGGACAAACTCCCAGTCCTATTGATACACATGGTAATTTACCCCAGGACAAACTCCCAGTCCTATTGATACACATTGTAATTTACCCCAGGACAAACTCCCAGTCCTATTGATACACATGGTAATTTACCCCAGGACAAACTCTCAGTCCTATTGATACACATGGTAATTTACCCCAGGACAAACTCCCAGTCCTATTGATACACATGGTAATTTACCCCAGGACAAACTCCCAGTCCTATTGATACACATGGTAATTTACCTCAGGACAAACTCCCAGTCCTATTGATACACGTGGTGATTTACCACAGAACAAACTCCCAGTCCTGTTGATACACATGGTGATTTACCCCAGGACAAACTCCCAGTCCTATTGATACACATGATAATTTACCCCAGGACAAACTCCCAGTCCTATTGATACACATGGTAATTTACCCCAGGACAAACTCCCAGTCCTATTGATACACATGGTAATTTACCCCAGGACAAACTCCCAGTCCTATTGATACACATGGTAATTTACCCCAGGGCAAACTCCCAGTCCTATTGATACACATGGTAATTTACCCCAGGGCAAACTCCCAGTCCTATTGATACACATGGTAATTTACACCAGGACAAACTCCCAGTCCTATTGATACACATGGTAAATTACTACGAAGCAGACCTGTTCCCAATAGGTTGAGGTCAGCTTGGGTTCTGCTGTTAACATTTTATTTTGTGGTTTAAAAAACAAATATGCAACAAATTGCATTGGAATCAATAAGGATATTAATCTGAAATTGTTTATTTCAATACAGTCTTTCCAGGTCCTCACCTGATTTCTAGCAGATTATCTATATTCACACATTGCTACTTCATGTCAATGAGGATGAAAAGGGAGATGACGTTACACATTTTTTTCATTTCGCAGTTGGTCTTATTCTGAGCAATTTACAGGGCACATCAAAAGATTGTTCACCTAGTCAGCTCAGGGATTGGAATCAGCAACCTTACTGGCCCAACGCTCTTAACCCTTAGGCTAACTGACACCATTTTTGTCCTTCATTTGGTTTCATAATAAAGTAAATAGTGTATGTCTATGGATGCCAGACAAACAGACATAAGTATCTAGTCTCATATTTGGGTATTTATTATGTTCCCCCTTCCAGCGACAATTCCACTATATGAGAAACATCCACTTCACAGAACAAAATGTATATTTACCCCCGGTATGGGTAAACCAATCATTTAAATTTTGACTGTGTGGAGTCTTTAAAGATGCTAAAACACGCTTTGAAAATGAAATGGTTTTGCTCCGCAGCGCCAGCGAATGAAACGTGCCAGCCTGCCAGCTTAGCCTGCAGGGAGTTCTACTGCAGAAGTAGTCAGAGCGCATTAGACAGAAACAATTGATCAAAACATACTAATTAATCTATGTGTTTTACATATATTCATTTCCTGAATCAAATATTGATGACAATAAACGCATTTCTTTTTCAAATGAGGAAGAGGCTATCAAATATTTCTGACACACACCTCATTAAGGGAAAGAAGCCGAGAGCGAGCATGAATTTTTTAAGGGGCAGGATGGATTCACAGTGTAACTGTTATAGCTACCTATAATTGTGCTCTGCATTATGCTAATGCTAAACACTGTGTGTTTATGACTGTATAAAATCAGGACCAAACCCAAACATAGGATCTGTTGGGATACTTAGAAAATGTATCCCTCCTTCCTCCCTTCAATTAAGTCATTGCTTCTAAGAGGACCAGAAATGTGGTGGAATGAAGGAATCCACTTAATATTTGACCTCAATGAAATATAAGTCAGGGGAAGCATTCATAAAGCCCTCGGAGTAAGTGTGCTGATATAAGAACAGTTTTGCGTTTTAGACCATAATGAGCTGTGTGTCTGAAATATTTGATAGCCTCTTCCTAATTTGAAAAGCAAACGCGTTTATTGTCATCAATATTTGATGCAGGAAATTAATATATAAAACACAGATTAAGTAGTATGTTTTGATCAATTGTTTCTGTCTTATGTGCTCTGAGAAACTTCTACATTATACAGTACATTCGGAAATGTTTAATATTTAAGTAAATAAGGTATTTCTGTTTCACTTTGTCATTATGGGGTATTGTGATATCATTATGGGGTATTGTGATGTCATTATGGGGTATTGTGATGTCATTATGGGGTATTGTGCATAGATTGATGACGAAAAAAAAGTATAATTTAATCAATTTTAGAATAAGGCTGTAATGTAAAAATGTAGAAAAAGTAAAGTGGTCTGAATACTTTCCGAATGATCTGTATACACACACACACACACACACACGCACGCACGCACACGCACGCACGCACACACACACACACAATGAGCAATATCCGGAATATAAATATGCATTATTTCACATATATATTCTGGATTCTGACATTTCTCTTTCTGATATTTCTTCATTTCTTTCTTGCCATTTTTTTGGTGTGTATTGTTTTGTATTGTTAGGTATCCTGCACTGTTGGAGCTAGAAACATAAGCATTCACTGCACCCGCAATAACATCTACTAAATATGTGTACACCACCAATCAAATTTGATTTGATTTAAACAGACAGGGGAAACTGATAATATATCAGTTCTGCTACTCTGAGACGATGAATACATAGCCCACAGCGCCTGATACAAGGAAGGATGGATGCATTTTAAACTATCGTATTGAAACAGGGCCCCTGCCTTGCTTAGCCACATTCTCATTATCCAACATGACACAGTGATCCATGACAGTAAAGGCTATATGGATACTCCTGACCTGCAAACCGATATTTAATTTCAGAATTCCTTCAAATTAGGTTAAGGTAAGGGTCAATTTTAAGTTTTGGTTAGTCGTTTTTCAGGTCTGTAGTGTCCTTATAGCCTCTCCCATATGTGGCACAACAAGGAGTAAAGCAACTGTTTTAATGAACCACAGGTAACTTCATGACAGTAATGGGATGCCATAAATTCCATGCTAGAATAAGCTACGTTTTAGGATTTCATTAGCCTACTGCGTCACGGATTGCAAAACCTGTAGAGGCCTATGGCCCACTATTATTGTAGGATACTATTATTCATACATCTAGTCTCGACTTGTATTAGCTCCGCCTCAGAGCAACGCGCGTTCCGCTTGTAGGTGGTCTTGGCTCGCAGTGAGTGCTGATACGATGACTCATTCTCCCGTCAGCGTCTGCCGGTGTCCCTCGCGCTTCACGTGGTGAGTCACCGGTCCGGAGGGCAAGGACACAAGTGACGAACATAACAACGAGCACAGGGAGAGCCCGGGAAATACCGGGAAAAGAGGAGTGGCTGCAAACGAGGTCAGAGAGTGACGTGGACTATCAAGCACAAGAACAGCACATAATAATGTCCAGAATGGAGCAAATGGAATGGCATCAAACACATGGAAACCATGTGTTTGATGTATTTCATACCATTCCATATAATTCGTCATTACGAGCCCGTTCTCACCAATTAAGGTGCCACCAAGCCATTATAGTTGGAAGTTGGAAGATAAATAATTGACAAGGTGAGGTGTGGCGGGCATGCCCTTGGTTGTTGCATTTTGACTACGAATAAAGCTATGACCTATGACATTTTTTAAGATGTTCAGGTATATCAAACAGTATCCTTTATCAGGAGGGCTAATTCATTATTAAAACAGGCATTTGTTCATGGATATTGAGCTGAGAGATCGCAAATGAAGTTGCGTCAGCCTTGGTAATTCATTATACAAACAGCAGAGGGCGGTTGGCCCTCATTGATATCAGAAAGTCCGAGCGGACGCCAGCTCCCGAAGACAGATGGCTTTGTAGTCACGTGGGTCGCGCGTCAGACAGGCTAATCAGAAAGTGACGGAAAAGCCAAAATATCACCTGTTAGGTTGTCATTCCCAACTTCAGGTAACTTCTACTTGAGGTTCAACCGCACTACCTAGCCTACCTCTTTAAATCATAAATTCATGTATAAACTCAAAACCCTAACCTTTCACAAACACATATTGTGGACAGAAAGACCCGCTAAAGGGAGTACACCATATTTGGCCAAGATGATGGCTGACCCTCGTCCAACCTGTAGATACTTAAAATGCAAATAAATAGGCTACTTGAGAGGAAGTGTTTGTGTTTGATGTGAAGCTTACTTATTAGTCCCATTGCTCCACAGGGAATATAGGTTGACAACTCTCCATAGCACTCCGTTCTGGGCAGTCTTCTCCAGGGGGCTCATTTATCAAAGACGACTGCGCCAGTTTTTGTGCAAAGGTTAGTATTTATCGTTGTTGACCTTGAAGGGAAAGTGTATCTACTATTCTAAGCTAGGATATTGATTGTTTTAAGATGGTAAAACTAAGGATCATGTAGATACTGGATTTAGAATTTTAGGACCCTTCAGGTATAACAGAAATAGTAAACAATTTGAAGAAACATTGAATTTGGCCTTACCGCTATGTGCCCATAGAATCGCATTGAATAACAGATTCATACATGGAAAAACAGAGTCCCCCAAAAAATCTAAAGGGATTTGGTTTTGAAGGTGTCTGTCCCCTCACATTGAGGATGTCAAGTTGAAGACAGACCTTGGTACTGCAGGCGTTGTTTCCAGAAAACTGGATCTCTGATTTTAGTGAATGGGGAAATAGCTATCTTCGTGCTTAATATTTGTGGATATTTGTTTTATACAATCATGGTACCAATAATTGCTTCTATTTCCCCAGATGTTTGTCCTTGAACCGATTACTTTATAAAGACAGTTTCGTGGGTTGACAGCCTGCAGTACCTCGGTTGACCTTCAAATTGAGATACTCCATCAGAGGGGGCAGCACTGAGCTAGCCTGCAGTACCTCGGTTGACCTTCACATTGAGATACTCCGTCAGAGGGGGCAGTACTGAGCTAGCCTGCAGTACCTCGGTTGACCTTCACATTGAGATACTCCGTCAGAGGGGGCAGCACTGAGCTAGGCTGCAGTACCTCGGTTGACCTTCACATTGAGATTACGTCAGAGGGGGCAGCACTGAGCTAGCCTGCAACGTCAGTTCTTATAGTAGCTCAAACTGTGCATGCAATGTTTCTCTCACGAACATGTACATGTTGTTTTGCTCTAGGATGCCAACAAGCTTCACAAGACTCGCCTGAAGATATCCCAGCACAAATTTAAAAAAATGAATGGAAGGATATATGGAAGTAGTTTAGTAAAAAGGGTTTAAATCACTAACAGAGGCTGCTGCCTACATAGACTCAAATCATTGGCTACTTTAATAAATGGATCACTACTTTAAATAATTCCACTTAAATGTTTACATATCTTACATTACTCATATGTATATACTGTATTTTATACCAACGATTGCATCTTGCCTATGCCATCGCTCATCCATATATTTATGTACATATTCTTATTCCACCCCTTTTGGAATTGTGTGTATTATGTAGTTGTGGAAGCCATGTGTATGTGACCAATAATACTATTTGATTTGAAATGTGTACAAACATTTGTTTCCGGATCTTAATTCTCTCAGACAGCCCATAGACTGCACAAAATATGGACTACTTGTTAGCCAACCCCTCACCTTACCCCTCCATATAGCAAGATGGCGACACGCTGAAATAAAACTTCCTGATTATCAAATGCGCCACTGAGCATTCTCATAGGAAGCAATAGGGTGATGTCATCGATGGCTTCGTCCATATTTTGTACAGTCTATGGTCTGCCCTATATCTGAAAGATCAGGAAACTATAAAAAAAAAAAACATGTACATATATTTTGGCCCTTAACTACTTCCATTCATTTTTTGGAACTGGTGCCGGGACACCTTCAGCCGACGCTTGTGGGTGTCCTAGAGCAAAACAACGTGTTAGAGACTCACCTTTCCATAAAGGGGTCATATTAGTGTAGCCCTAACTATCCGGACGTTCGACAGAATTTGTTGCGCATGCAAATCCTAGACTCTCCATGCGCGCCAGAATAAGACATTTACGCACAGTTGATAAAGGCCCCCAGCTGTTTACACCCCATGGTGGTTTTCCATACATTAGCCTGAAGCTCTGGGCCTCCCAAGTATTGGTTGAATGTCCTCTGTTCCTTTTGACTTGTGGGTAACATTCAAGTCATTTAGCACAAACACGCTTATCCAGAGCATTTAGGGTTAAGTGCTGTGCTCAAGGGCACAGACAGATTTTTCACCTAGTCAGCTCAGGGATTTGAACCAGCAACCTTTCGGTTATGGGCCCAATGCTCTTAACCACTTGGTTACCTGCCGCGCGTTCAGGATCACCTTGCCTGGTGATGAGATGTGATCCATATCAAAGAGATGATTGATACATTTGCCATGATAGCGTGACTCCTCAATTCCTCATGCCACAAAATGTTATGCAGGAATGGAAAAGATAAGTAGACAAAACAAAATATAGGTGGTCGTTTCAAATGCTCTAAAATGTGGAAAAGGTGAGGAAACATTATACAAGGTAAATCTTATTTCCATTTCTTTATTTCTTTTAAAACCAATAGGAATTGAGGATCTTCAAAATGGGTAAGATGATAAAAAGAAACTGACCATTTGCTTTCTTTTCCTTCAGAGTGAGACTAGGGATTAACGGTTGAGATCATTGTGTGTGTGTGTGTGTGTGCATGTGTGTGTGCATGCACAGTCATTGTAGGAAAGTCCTATTGGAAACCCAGTAAGCAGCCTTGGTGAATGGAAAAAAAGTACCTACAGTAAGACGAGCCAAGTGTCTTCCTGTGAAACTGGCTCTGTATGTGATGGTCATAAGGGGGTTCGGGGTCTTTTCCGAGGTGGGCTGAATATTGCACTCCCGCAAGATTGTATTTAATTATTTTTTTAAGAAAATGAAAACATGGCTCTAGAATAAAATGAGAAACAGAAAAGTATCCTTGCCCCCAACCCCAGACTGCCTTGCTAGTTACAGCCAGTGAATAAATACAGCAGACATATTTAAAACCCAGCCAACCCAGTAATTAAAAAGTGACATCAAGCAAGTGGGGTAGAGAGAAAAACATTACTGCATTTTCAGTGGAACTTTTCAGAGATTTTGTGTTGTACAAAAATACATCAATAGCCAAATGGACAGTAATTTGTCATTTTTCTTCTAATGTGCTGAAGGGTTTACAAACATTTAAAAAAAGGTACATAACCCTGGGCAAATCCATAATTCATATCATTCATAGAAAAATAAACAAATCGTCAATATTGATACCATTTTAACATTTGTAGATTTTGTTTGTTAAACTTCCATGTAGGTGTAAAATAAAGAGCTATCCCATGATTCAAAGCTGAAAATAAAAATGCTGAAAAAATTATGTGCCGTGTTATGACACTGGTAACTTTGAGGCGGGCCTATATCTGTGTGCATTGACCTTCTTGTTCATTGGTTCGGCTGGTTGGACCCCTAGATTTGCATTCATTCAAATGTAATCATTCGCTCGTTGATTAATTGATTCTGTGATCAATGTCTCAGTGGTAACAAATCACAATAATTACTGATAGTTCTCTCTCCCCTTGGTTGGAATAATGTTGTTCCCACTAGCTGCTGTATTCTTGATGAGACGCTGCACAGACACTTTACTGGACACAACAGTTGGGGCCGTTGGCATCCTTGAACCGCAGACGCATCTTGGGTCTGTATTTCTCCAGGTAAAGAAGCTGCTTGGAGTTGAACGCTCCACGTCTCTTCCTGAGGGGAGGGAGGAAAAACAACAAAGTGGTCTCATAATGTCACAAGAGACCATGCAGCGCATATGCAACAATATCCACACAAATCAATATGTGCCCTGGGCAAATTCTAACAAACTAATGAAGAGAATACATGTTCAACAGCACAGAAACATTGGTTAGGCTCCATGCCCTGTGTGGAACAGTGGTGGCTAATGGCACTTAAAATCAGAGGGACAGGCTCATAGTAACAGCTGGATTGGAACAGTATCTAACATGTGTTTGATATCATACAAGCCTCCCCCACCTCCCATACCAGCCTCCATTGGTGTGGAAGTTAGTGGTACTTACTGTCGTATGAACTGCACCGCATCCTCATACTTCATCCCAGTTTCAATCAGCGCTAAGGCCACCATGACTGGAGCTCTACAGCACAGACACAATATATATGTCAATAAATGAGCAAGCAACAAATACCAGCCAGCATCGGTGGTGATGTAGTGAAAAGCACGCTGTGTCATGGTTGTGTAGGTAGCAGTGTAGTGAAAAGCACGCTGTGTCATGGTTGTGTAGGTAGCAGTGTAGTGTAAAGCACGCTGTGTCATGGTTGTGTAGGTAGCAGTGTAGTGTAAAGCACGCTGTGTCATGGTTGTGTAGGTAGCAGTGTAGTGAAAAGCACGCTGTGTCATGGTTGTGTAGGTAGCAGTGTAGTGTAAAGCACGCTGTGTCATGGTTGTGTAGGTAGCAGTGTAGTGTAAAGCACGCTGTGTCATGGTTGTGTAGGTAGCAGTGTAGTGTAAAGGACGCTGTGTCATGGTTGTGTAGGTAGCAGTGTAGTGTAAAGCACGCTGTGTCATGGTTGTGTAGGTAGCAGTGTAGTGTAAAGCACGCTGTGTCATGGTTGTGTAGGTAGCAGTGTAGTGTAAAGCACGCTGTGTCATGGTTGTGTAGGTAGCAGTGTAGTGTAAAGCACGCTGTGTCATGGTTGTGTAGGTAGCAGTGTAGTGTAAAGCACGCTGTGTCATGGTTGTGTAGGTAGCAGTGTAGTGTAAAGCACGCTGTGTCATGGTTGTGTAGGTAGCAGTGTAGTGTAAAGCACGCTGTGTCATGGTTGTGTAGGTAGCAGTGTAGTGTAAAGCACGCTGTGTCATGGTTGTGTAGGTAGCAGTGTAGTGTAAAGCACGCTGTGTCATGGTTGTGTAGGTAGCAGTGTAGTGTAAAGCACGCTGTGTCATGGTTGTGTAGGTAGCAGTGTAGTGTAAAGCACGCTGTGTCATGGTTGTGTAGGTAGCAGTGTAGTGTAAAGCACGCTGTGTCATGGTTGTGTAGGTAGCAGTGTAGTGTAAAGCACGCTGTGTCATGGTTGTGTAGGTAGCAGTGTAGTGTAAAGCACGCTGTGTCATGGTTGTGTAGGTAGCAGTGTAGTGTAAAGCACGCTGTGTCATGGTTGTGTAGGTAGCAGTGTAGTGTAAAGCACGCTGTGTCATGGTTGTGTAGGTAGCAGTGTAGTGTAAAGCACGCTGTGTCATGGTTGTGTAGGTAGCAGTGTAGTGTAAAGCACGCTGTGTCATGGTTGTGTAGGTAGCAGTGTAGTGTAAAGCACGCTGTGTCATGGTTGTGTAGGTAGCAGTGTAGTGTAAAGCACGCTGTGTCATGGTTGTGTAGGTAGCAGTGTAGTGTAAAGCACGCTGTGTCATGGTTGTGTAGGTAGCAGTGTAGTGTAAAGCACGCTGTGTCATGGTTGTGTAGGTAGCAGTGTAGTGTAAAGCACGCTGTGTCATGGTTGTGTAGGTAGCAGTGTAGTGTAAAGCACGCTGTGTCATGGTTGTGTAGGTAGCAGTGTAGTGTAAAGCACGCTGTGTCATGGTTGTGTAGGTAGCAGTGTAGTGTAAAGCACGCTGTGTCATGGTTGTGTAGGTAGCAGTGTAGTGTAAAGCACGCTGTGTCATGGTTGTGTAGGTAGCAGTGTAGTGTAAAGCACGCTGTGTCATGGTTGTGTAGGTAGCAGTGTAGTGTAAAGCATGCTGTGTCATGGTTGTGTAGGTAGCAGTGTAGTGTAAAGCACGCTGTGTCATGGTTGTGTAGGTAGCAGTGTAGTGTAAAGCACGCTGTGTCATGGTTATGTAGGTAGCAGTGTAGTGTAAAGCACGCTGTGTCATGGTTGTGTAGGTAGCAGTGTAGTGTAAAGCACGCTGTGTCATGGTTATGTAGGTAGCAGTGTAGTGTAAAGCTGAGACACTGGCCTGGGAAACCCACAGGGGGTGGCCTGGGTTCACTGCAACCCCGCTGGGGCATCACATTCACACACAAAGTGTGATAAGTGTTACTGTAAGCAAACCTCTCAAGAAGAAAAAAAAATGCACCGCAACTTAAAAAATTCCCAGACAGACTGCCCGGAATGTCAAAACTCAAAGCTGACAGAGCATTCTTGTGTGGGTTTTCAGAGAGAAGGAGAGAAGAGGGAGAGGAGGGACAGTGATAGAGGGAATATGAGAACGAGCACCCTTTTGTGCATTCCAGGGTTTCCGTTAGGAAAATGTGGAGCTGGACAACGTGACTGGGAAGAATGGAGAAATGTGGACCTATAGTGCATACGGAAAGTATTCAGATGCCTTCCTTTCCCACAGCCTTTTCCTAAAATGGATTAAAGAGATTTTTTACAATCTACACACAATTCCCCATAATGACAAAGCGAAAACCGGTTTAGATTTAATATTTTGCAAATGTTTAAACTCAGCAAAAAAAAAAAAAAAAAAAAAAACGAACATCCTCTCACTGTCAACTGCGTTTATGTTCAACAAACTTAATGTGTAAATATTTGTATGAACATATGATTCAACAACTGAGACAAACTGAACAAGTTCCACAGACATGTGAATACATGGAATAAGGTGTCCCTGAACAAAGCGGGTGTCAAATCAAAAGTAACAGTCAGTATCTGGTGTGGCCACCAGCTGCATTAAGTACTACAGTGCTATCTATCTTCTCCTCTGACATTCCTGTCTTGCAGGAAATCACGCACAGAACGAGCAGTATGGCTGGTGACATTGTCATGCTGGAGGGTCATGTCAGGATGAGCCTGCAGGAAGGGTACCACATGAGGGAGGAGGATGTCTTCCCTGTAATGCACAGCGTTGAGACTATCTGCAATGACAACAAGCTCAGTCTGATGATGCTGTGACACACCGCCCCAGACCATGACGGACCCTCCACCTACAAATCGATCCCGCTCCAGAGTACAGGCCTCTGTGTAATGCTCATGCCTTCGACGATAAACACAAATCCAACAATCGCCCCTGGTGAGACAAAACCGCGACTCATCAGTGAAGAGCACTTTTTGCCAGTCCTGTCTGGTCGAGCGATGGTGGATTTGTGCCCATAGGCGACATTGTTGCCGGTGATGTCTGGTGAGGACCTGCCTTACAACAGGCCTACAAGCCCTCAGTCCAGCCTCTCACCGCCTATTGCGTACAGTCTGAGCACTGATGGAGGGATTGTGCGTTCCTGGTGTAACTCGGGCAGTTGTTCTTGCCATCCTGTACCTGTCCCACAGGTGTGATGTTCGGGTTTTCCGATCCTGTGCAGGTGTTGTTACACATAGTCTGCCACCGTGAGGACGATCAGCTATCCGTCCTGTCTCAGTGTAGTGATGACTTAGGCGTCTCACTGTACGGACATTGCAATTTCTTGCTCAGGTCACATTTGCAGTCCTCATGCCTCCTTGCAGCATACCCCAAAAAACGTTCACACAGATGAGCAGGGACCCTGGGCATCTTTCTTTTAGTATTTTTCATAGTCAGTATAAAGGCCTCTTTAGTGTCCTAAGTTTTCATAACTGTGACTCTAGGCTCGATAGGACGCTATCCGGACGTGAAAATACCTCCCTCTAGCCTAGAGGTTCATTGCCTACCGTCTGTAAGCTGTTAGTATCTTAACGACCGTTCCACAGGTTCATGGTTCATTGAACAAGCATGGGAAACAGTGTTTAAACCCTTTACAATGAAGATCTGTGAAGTTATTTGGACTTAAAAGAATTACCTTTGAAAGACAGGGTCCTGAAAAAGGGACGCTTCTTTTTTTGCTGAGATATATAGATATATATATAAATAAAATAATTCCCTTATTTACACAAGTATTTCAGACCCTTTGCTATGAGAATCGAAGTTGAGCTCAGGTGGATCCTGTTTCCATTGATCATCCTTGAGATGTTTCTAAAACTTGGGAGTCCACCTGTGGTAAATACAATTGATTGGACATGATTTTCAAAGGCACACACACGTCTATATAAGGTCCCACAGTTGACAGTGCATGCCAGAGCAAAAACCAAACAATGATGTCGAAGGAATTGTCTGTAGAGCTCTGAGACAGGATTGTGTCGAGGCACAGATCTGGGGAAGGGTACCAAAAAAGTCAACACAGTGGCCTCCATCATTCTTAAATGGAAGAAGTTTGGAACCACCAAGAATTTCTAGAGCTGGCCGCCCAGCCAAACTGAGCAATCGAGAGAAAAAGGCCTTGGTCAGGGAAGTGACAAGAACCCAATGGTCACTGACATACAACCATCTCTGCAGCACTCCACCAATTAGGCCTTTGTCGCCAGACAGAAGCCACATGACAGCCCGCTTGGTATTTGCCAAAATGCACCTAAAGGACTCTGACCATGAGAAACAAGATTCTCGGGTCTGATGAAACCAAGATTGAACTCTTTGGCCTGAATTCCTCCAGACATGACGCTTGGCAACCTGGCATGGTGGCGGTAGCATACTGTGTGGATGTTTTTCAGGAACTGGGAAAATAGTCAGGATCGAGGGAAAGGAACAGAGAAAAGTACAGAGATCCTTAACGATAACCTACTCCAGAGCGCTCAGGACCTCAGACTGGGGCGAAATGTCACCTTCCAACAGGACAACGACCCTAAGCACACAGCCAAGACGACGCATGAGTAGCTTTAGAACAAATCTCAATGTCCTTGAGTGGCCAAGCCAGTGCCCAGACTAACATCTCTGGAGAAACCTGAAAATAGCTGTGCAGCAACACTCCCAATCCAACCTGACAGAGCTTGAGGATCTGCAGAGAAGAATGGAAGAAACTCCCCAAATACAGATGTGCCAAGCTTGTAGCATCATACCCAAGAAGACTCAAGGCTGTAATCGCTGCCAAAGCTGCTTCAAAGTACAAGGTCTGATTACTTATATAAATGTGATCAGTTTTTTATTTTGCATAAATGAGAGAAAAAAAATCTTAGTGTTTTTGTTTATGGGGTAGTATTTATAGATTGACAAAAACAAACAATTGAATCCATTTTAGAATAAGGCTTTAACGTAACAAAATTAGTTAAGTCAATACTTTGGGTGCATAAAACCATTAGGGATTCTACCCACGTTGCGCAGAATGACAGAAATCACATTTTGATTATGGTAATTTAGCTAAACAGAACATGCAACTCCTGTAATGATCAGCCAATAAAACATCATTTTCAAACTAATTTGCGGGGAAACACCATTGTAAACAGAGCACCTGATGCAAGCAGTTCCATGTGTCAGATACATCTGTCAGAAACTTAGAGTGGTAATATAAACAGGCAACAACTACAATGGGTTGCTAATATGACTGAGATTGGGCCTTTGGCTTCTGAAAAATGAAAGTTGATATGAAAACCAATAGCAATTCATTTTTTGAGTTTGTATTTATTTTTATAGGGACAGTGCACATTAATCAACGTTTTAGTAAAAGTGCCAGTTTTAGCCAATCGGCTAATTTTCAACCACAGTCCCTGGGCAGGTTTTTAAAAACAATTACAATACAATCAATGAGCAGTGAGCAAGCGCAGAGCAACATGGGACATGTGCATGCAGACAGAGCAACATGGGACATGCGCATGCAGACAGAGCAACATGGGACATACGCATGCAGACAGAGCAACATGGGACATACGCATGCAGACAGAGCAACATGGGACATACGCATGCAGACAGAGAAACATGGGACATAAGCATGCAGACAGAGAAACATGGGACATAAGCATGCAGACAGAGAAACATGGGACATAAGCATGCAGACAGAGTAACATGGGACATACGCATGCAGACAGAGCAACATGGGACATAAGCATGCAGACAGAGAAACATGGGACATAAGCATGCAGACAGAGAAACATGGGACATAAGCATGCAGACAGAGAAACATGGGACATAAGCATGCAGACAGAGAAACATGGGACATAAGCATGCAGACAGAGAAACATGGGACATAAGCATGCAGACAGAGAAACATGGGACATAAGCATGCAGACAGAGAAACATGGGACATAAGCATGCAGACAGAGAAACATGGGACATAAGCATGCAGACAGAGCAACATGGGACATAAGCATGCAGACAGAGCAACATGGGACATAAGCATGCAGACAGAGCAACATGGGACATAAGCATGCAGACAGAGCAACATGGGACATAAGCATGCAGACAGAGCAACATGGGACATAAGCATGCAGACAGAGCAACATGGGACATAAGCATGCAGACAGAGCAACATGGGACATAAGCATGCAGACAGAGCAACATGGGACATAAGCATGCAGACAGAGCAACATGGGACATAAGCATGCAGACAGAGCAACATGGGACATAAGCATGCAGACAGAGCAACATGGGACATAAGCATGCAGACAGAGCAACATGGGACATAAGCATGCAGACAGAGCAACATGGGACATAAGCATGCAGACAGAGCAACATGGGACATAAGCATGCAGACAGAGCAACATGGGACATAAGCATGCAGACAGAGAAACATGGGACATAAGCATGCAGACAGAGCAACATGGGACATAAGCATGCAGACAGAGCAACATGGGACATAAGCATGCAGACAGAGCAACATGGGACATAAGCATGCAGACAGAGAAACATGGGACATAGCATGCAGACAGAGAAACATGGGACAAAAAGACAAAGCCCATAAAAGAAACAAATTATTTCCACACCTCACAAGCTATAGACAACAGACAACATGGAAAGCAGCTAGGGGTTATGTTCACAAATCTGACTGACCTTTAGCCATGTCTTCATGTTTTTGTGAAAGTGTGATAGGTGGGTCAGTTGTGTGTGTCTGATGGCAGTGTATTCCAGACATGGGAAGGCATGGCATAGGAGTAAATTTTGATAAATTAATTGCCTTTCTATGGTCAGATTTTGCCTAGCCTACTTTAACACAAGCCATGCCTAATAATGAAGTAAAACAATTAAGTATATGTTTTCAAAATGCATACTACCTCCCGCTCACATTGCACGGTGGTGGGTGATGCACTTGAATGGCGAATCGGAGGCGCACTTCAATTACCAGTTGAGAAATAGAAATAGTATCTCTTTTCAAATCATGGCCATAAAAACAGTTAACATACAATTGCATTTAGAATGGTTGTGCAATGACTGGGCTTATAAAAGCAGCAGTAGCAGTAGCGCTAGCGCTGTCTGACAAGATATTCCACTCAAAGTAAGCGCTATATGCTACAGTAAGCGCTATATGCCACAGTAAGCGCTATATGCTACAGTAGGCGCTATATGCTACAGTAGGCGCTATATGCTACAGTAAGCGCTATATGCTACAGTAAGCGCTATATGCTACAGTAAGCGATATATGCTACAGTAAGCGATATATGCTAAAGTAAGCGATATATGCTAAAGTAAGCGATATATGCTAAAGTAAGCGATATATGCTAAAGTAAGCGATATATGCTAAAGTAAGCGATATATGCTAAAGTAAGCGATATATGCTAAAGTAAGCGATATATGCTAAAGTAAGCGATATATGCTACGCGCGTATCATTAACATGACTAACGAAAATTTAAAAAATGTGGCTAATTAACCTATAGACCAATAAGCATGACTGTCAAATGTATTTATATCCACTGATATTTACATCAATTAATAAAATGACTTTGCAACAGGATTGTTTTTTTGACTAGCCGACAGCAACCTTATTTAAAATCGGCTTTTAATGTATCGCTGAATACCGGCAATTACCGGCTAACGGAAACCCTGGCAGACACGAGATAGAAAGTGAGAAGGTGCAAGAGTGAGTGAGAGAGAGAGAGGGAGAGGGAAAAACTGTAGAAAAACAACCACTAACAACTCCTCCCACGCCCTGAGTCTCTAAAGGCTGTGGCTGGCTGGTGTGAATAAGAGCATCAGAATGCTGCCGGCCCTGAGGATTGCAGTAAACACAGCACCAGGAGATTCATGTAGAAAAACAGGTCTGTCTGACCAGCACCACACTGCTTACAGAGCCCACAGCAATGTGTGTGTGTGTGTGTGTGTGTGTGTGTGTGCACCAGAAGTCCCCACAAGGATAGTCAAACAAGGACCATTTGGACAAGTGGGGACATTTCGCTGGTCCCCACAAGGAAACAAGCACACCTGATTCAAGTTGTCAACTAATCATCAGGGTCTCAATGAGTTGAATCAGGTATGTTTGTCTGGGGCTACAACAAAAATGTGTACTGTTGGGGTTACTGGAGGTGGGCTGTTGGGGTTACTGGAGGTGGGAAATACAGGTCTAAGCAATGCAATGAATCAATAACCCTGGACAGGCGTGAGTAGTGTGGAACCCGTCTTGGCAGACTGCGGGAGGGGATCTATGGCAGGGGTGTTAAACTCATTCCACGGAGGGCTGCTTTTCTTTTTCTATTAAATTAAGACCTAGAGTACAGGGGAGAAGCAAAAACCCGCAGACACACAGCCCTCTGTGGAATGGTGTACAGCAGCACACCCTGGAGAACCAGGCTAACAGGGAGAGAGGATGAGAGAGGCTAAAGCTAAATCACCCAGAAGCTGTAGAGAGAGGATGAGGAGGCTAAAGCTAATCACACAGAAGCTATAGAGAGAGGATGAGGCTAAAGCTAATCACACAGAAGCTATAGAGAGAGGATGAGGAGGCTAAAGCTAATCACACAGAAGCTATAGAGAGAGGATGAGGAGGCTAAAGCTAAATCACCCAGAAGCTATAGAGAGGATGAGGAGGCTAAAGCTAATCACACAGAAGCTATAGAGAGAGGATGAGGAGGCTAAAGCATACTCTAGCCTGGAGAACCAGTATGACAAAGCGAGACAGAGGCCAACACTAACAGAGAGAATTAATCAAGCACATACACTGGAGAAAAAGACTAGCAGGATAGCTTAACAGAGACAGTGGTGCCGACAGCAGAGAAGCTAGCTATAAAGTGGGGATGAGAATAGCCGGTAGATCCACAGAAGCACCAGTCTATTGCTAGCAGGTTAATAGACAGAGATTGATAAGACATGGGGGATATGTAGGCTAAAGAGAGAAGCCAACAGAACAGAGCAGATCATGGAACCTGGAGACCACAGAGAACCAGGCTTAACATGAAACATTGTAATCAAGGCCACTTACACTCACTAAACTCACCTGGCCCACTTAGACACACAGGTTAACACACTCACCGACCCAGCCCCGCCACACAGTGCACGGCAATACAGCAGCCAGGCTCGCCTCTGAACTTGGTCTTAAGCAGGTTCAACCAGTCGTCCACTATCTTGGTGGGGGGCGGGGCACCATCGTCAAAGGGCCAGTCCTGCAGAGGAAGAGGGACAAGAACGTCAACATGGATCAAACCAAGGGCTAGGTATTAAGCCAACATATGAAATTGTTTGAAAATGGTCTTACCATAGATAATTTAACAATTTGATTTTACATTTTGAGAACCCTTTAAGTATAAAAATATACATTTAAATTGAATAAAATATTTAATTTGGCCTTCCCTACTATAGGCCATAGAAACACATTTAATACTTTTCATAAATGGCAAAAAACACAGCCAGGAAATGAATAATGTGTGTCCTATATCTAGGAGATGAAGGACCCTGCCTTTCAAGGGTAATTCTTAAATCCCAAAAAGGTTCACAGATCTTCATTGTAAAGGGCTTAAACACTGTTTCCCATACTTGTTCAATGAACTGTTAAACAATGAACGAACCTGTGGAACGGTCGTTAAGATACTAACAGCTTACAGACGGTAGGCAATGAACCTCTAGGCTAGAGGGAGGTATTTTCACGTCCGGATAGCGCCCCATCAAGCCTAGAGAAGTTACGGTCACAGTTATGAAAACTTAGGACACTAAAGAGGCCTTTCTACCGACTCTGGAAAACACCAAAAGAAAGATGCCCAGGGTCCCTGCTCATCTGCGTGAACGTGCCTTAGGCATGCTGCAAGGAGGCATGAGGACTGCAGATGTGGCCACGGCAATAAATTGCAATGTCTGTACTGTGAGACGCCTAAGACAGCGCTACAGTGAGACAGGACGGACAGCTGATCGTCCTCACGGTGGCAGACCACGTGTAACAACACCTGCACAGGATCGGAAAACCCGAACATCACACCTGCGGGACAGGTACAGGATGGCAAGAACAACTGCCCGAGTTACACCAGGAACGCACAATCCCTCCATCAGTGCTCAGACTGTCCACAAAAGGCTGAGAGGCTGGACTGAGGGATTGTAGGCCTGTTGTAAGACAGGTCCTCACCAGACATCGTCGGCAACGTCGCTTATGTGCACAAACCCACCGTCGCTGGACCAGATAGGACTGGCAAAAAGTGCTCTTCACTGACAAGTCGCGGTTTTGTCTCACCAGGGGCGATGGTCGGATTTATCATCGAAGGAATGAGCGTTCCGTCGAGGCCTGTACTCTGGAGCGGGATTCATTTAGGAGGTGGAGGGTCCATCATGGTCTGGGGCGGTGTGTCACAGAATCATCGGACTGAGCTTGTTGTCATTGCAGGCAATCTCAACGTTGTGTGTTACAGGGAAGACATCCTCAGGGAAGACTTCCTCCTCCCTCATGTGGTACCCTTCCTGCAGACTCATCCTGACATGACCCTCCAGCATGACAATACCACCCCGTTCTGTGTGTGATTTCTTGCAAGACAGGAATATCAGTGTTCTGCCATGGCCAGGGAAGAACTCGGATCTCAATCCCATTGAGCACGTATCGGACCTGTTGGATCGGAGGGTGAGGGCTAGGGCTATTCCCCCCAGAAATGTCCAGGAACTGGCAGGTGCCTTGGTGGAAGAGTGGGGTAACATCTCACAGCAAGAACTGGCAAATCTGGTGCAGTCCATGAGGAAAATATGTATTGCAGTACTTAATGCAGCTGGTGGCCACACCAGATACTGACTGTTACTTTTGATTTGGACCTCCCCTTTGTTAAGGGACACATTCCATTTCTGTTAGTCACATGTCTGTGGAACTTGTTCAGCTTTTGTCTCAGGTTGTTGAGTCTTATGTTCATACAAAGATTTACACATTAAGTTTGCTGAGTTTATAAGAAAACTAAGGAAATATCTTTGTTTGCTCAAAACTACCGCCATACTTCCATTTGTTTGTGGGGGTTACCTTCTGATTAGTCTCGTGACATTTCTGGGGGTCATAGAGCAAAACGGTGAACTCCATCATGTTTGTGAGAGTCTCCCCTTTCCACAGAGGGGTCATACAGCCAAACTCTTTGGATGCTACAGACATTGTTGTGAGAAGGCCAATTTTCAGGAAGTCTCATGGTCTGACAAACACCGCTGAAACACGGCCACCTTCCACCGCAAATACGGAAGCCCGCCGTAGGCTGCTGCGGTGGATGGAGACGCAACCCCATCTCTATCTTAAATAGACAGATGTATTTATTAATGTTACTTAGATTGACCCACGGGTGAGTCAACAGACTTAAAGATTAACCAGTGCACAATGCTCAAAGGCAGTGCAGGATTCAAAGCCTGATTGAAGCAGAGCAGCTGTATCATGTGTGTCTAAGTTGGGAAGCTTGATATGCTGAAGTACTGTGTGTGTGTGTGTGTCCTGGCAGACAGCCTGACCATCTGAGCCTCTGTACTTGTGCTAAGCCATAGCTGAGACTGAGTCAGCACATCTCGCTCTCCCATATCATCCTCTGCCTGTCGCAGCCTTCTCTCTCTCTCTCCGTCTGTCCTATGATATCATGGGCCAGTTTTATGTAGGCAACTGTCACAGATCCTGTTTCATATTTGAAAAGTGACAAAAGACAAGAACTGAAAGGGTTGTGTTACTAATTGCTTTTCACTGTAGTTTGCCAATCAGCCATGCTTTCAAAATTCTGCTATCCTTCTCAAACATTTAATCCAATGCATTGGAGAGTGACAGGCAGAATGGGGAGAGGAACACTCCAGGACCAGGGGTGGTGATCACTATCAAGGACTCTCCCAAACACAAAGGGTCTCTGGTTTTCCTGAATCTCCTGTGGGACAGCTGAATAAAATAATGTTGTACAATACAGTAAGAGAGAAACAGAGCAAGAAGGCCTGGGTGGAGCCCAATTCATCTGGATCTGAGCCAGAGATTCCTTCCTGTTCTCCACCCATTCGCTCAGCACACTGCGGGAGGCAGACTTCCTCTGTTCTCAACTAACAGAATTTCTCCAGAGGGGCAACCCCACCTGTTTTATTTGACATTCCATGAAAAAGAAAGTGTATCCAACTACCCTCAATTCCTCGGAAGGAAACAAAGGGATCCGGTTTTGGTTCAGTATAAATTCTGACTGCCCTCAAGGAGTGTGTGTGTGTGCACGCATGTGTGTAATCCTCACCATAACTTCAATCCCCTCCTTCTCCACTGGGGCCTTGTCGTAGGTGGCGTCACACACTCTCACCAGCGTGTTCACCTCAAACTTCTTCAGCTCCTGAGAGAGACAGACACAGCGATTGCGAGAGAGACAGACACAGCGATTGCGAGAGAGACAGACACAGCGATTGCGAGAGAGACAGACACAGCGATTGCCAGCGAGGGAGACACAGCGAGGCAGCGAGGGAGACACAGCGAGGGAGACACAGCGAGGGAGACACAGCGAGGGAGACACAGCGAGGGAGACACAGCGAGGGAGACACAGCGAGGGAGACACAGCGAGGGAGACACAGCGAGGGAGACACAGCGAGGGAGACACAGCGAGGGAGACACAGCGAGGGAGACACAGCGAGGGAGAGAGACAAAAAACGTATACTCTAAAATGCTTGTTTAATTGTTGGTTGAAGTGAGTTTGTTATTGTCGGTATTGGTGAGGATATTGATGCACGTCGTCAGATGTATGTGCAAGTCTCTCCAGAGTGAACTTGAGCGTTGAATGGTTATACATGCACACACATGGCGGCCTCACCTCAGTGAACTTGTTGAGCGTGGCGTTGGTGGGGTTGTGTGTGATGAGGAACCTCATGCCCTCGTAGGTAATCTCCACTGCTGCAGGGCGGTTCATGTTGGCGAGACGGCTTTGAAAACAATTACAATTAAATACTTAGAATCTCTCTTACAAGAAGGATGACTACTTTTGGCTCAGATGTCAGCAAGGACTTGTAGAATTCTGTAGGTTCAAAAAATAAATAAAAACAGGACAACGAAGGGAAGAGGTGGAGGATGGTGTGGGAAACACGTGTGGATGGCAACAGGAAGGTTTACATAAAAAGAGGGGTAACAAAAAACTGGATGATCTAGTCCACAAGACTCCACGGGGGGTGTAAAAAAATATTTAAAAATAAATAAACTAAAATAAAAACTAATGCAGAGACTATCCACCAGTCATCCAATCGGACATTCAGATTTTACCCCATTCAGGAGAGTGGTATGTGATTGGCTTCTGGGAGAGAAAGCAGGAAGTAGAGGAGAACTAGGCAGTTTTCTTATTGGCCGCTCAGGGGACAGAGCTGGGCAATTTGGCCTTGGACTACGCGATATCCCAGGGGACGTTGGAGGAGACAGAGGTTCCCAGTGTGCTGGCTTCAGGGGGGCTTCTGGGTAGCGTAGTCCTGAGGGGGGCGGACGATTCACTTGTCCACGAAGGCGAGGTGCTGTGCCTGGCAGAAGTCTCCACTGACGCTCACATTCGCCATATATGTATGGTCCAAATCAACACAGAAACACTGCAGAGAGAGAGAGAGAGTGAAGAACAAACACCATTGTAAATACAACCCATATTTATGCTTATTTATTTTATCTTGTGTCCTTTAACCATTTGTACATTGTTAAAACGCTGACATGACATTTGTAATGTCTATTGTTTTGAAACGTCCGTATGTGTAATGTTAATTGTTATTGTTTATTTCACTTGATATATATATATTCACTTTATATATTATCTACCTCACTTGCTTTGGCAATGTTAACATGTTTCCCATGCCAATAAAGCCCTTGAATTGAATTGAGAGAGAGACAGGGAGACAGAGAGAGGATGTGGAGGAGAGAAAATGAGAGGGAGGAGGAGAGAGTATAATGTGGTTTGGTAAACTGAAATAGACAACAGTCACCTTTTAGCAAGGCACTCTTGAAGTTTCTTAAAGAGCAAGACGAGGCAGAGAAATCTTGTTGGGGAAACTGGAGAAACTCATTACATCAGAAATATGACTCCACACGTCGAGGCTATTAACTCTATTATCAGAACCATTATCAGCTTTGTACTAAGGTGTTATAATGACCTATTATTTCTGACTTTGTATCCAGCCACACACAGCCTGATCATGCAGACAGACAACACAGACACCCATGAGCTCTTGGCTTCAAGAGAGCCTCTCATAAATCATGTACGGCCTGTCCTCACCTCTAACCGGCTGATCATCAGTCAAGATCTGAAGCGTCTGGACACAGCCGCCACAAACTGGCTAGTCACACATACACTACGAGGGTGAGGGAGTGGGGAAGAAGAGAGGGGTTGGGGGAGAGGAGGGAAGAAGAGAGGGGTTGGAGGGTGAAAGTAGGGGGTGGAAGGAAAGGGATGGGAAAGGTGAAAGCGAGTGGAGGAGAGCAAAAGAAAGGGAGACAGAGGTTGGACCTCAGCAGCAGTGTCTAAAGCAGTAGTCACAAGGTGAGGATTATGGGTCAGCAGTGATTCACACCAGCGGACTGTCACATTCCCACGGTCCCCCGTTCACCTCCCCGTCCCTTTCTCCTTTTCATCCCTCACTCAGCACATCTCCTTTTCGGGTCTCCCATCGCTTTACTACATTCATTCTCCCATTTATTTATTTTTTTTATCTTTGGGAGCAATATGTTCCAATTCAACTAGTGTCTTCCTCCTTTCCCCACAGGCCTCTACATCTTCCCATCTCTCAATCCAAAGAGCTTTATTGGCATGGGAAACATCTGTTTACATTGCCAAAGCAAGTGAAATAGATAATTCTAGCTCTCCTCACATCTTTCTCAATCTGTCGAGGCGCCGGTGTAGAGCAGTCGTCTCGCCCACTGAGCCAAGAACAGAACAACAGTCAGTCTGAGGATCTAGATACTTTAACCTCTCTGGGTTACAACCAAATCATGATAAATTTACTATTTTACGTATTGATCACAAAAAAAAATGTAACTTTGACATTACCGTGTAGTTGACCAATAAAGTGTGGTCTGATGGGGATGTGGACATACTCAGTATACATATCCCAAAGAAAGAAATTCTTATTACAATACATTTTTATAGAAAGTTGGAGTCAACCCTGAAAATAGCACTGCTGTGCGAGTCAGTCAAATCGATCAATAATTCTCTTTGTAAATTAAATAGAAAAATATTTGCTATAAGTAGAAACATTCAGAACTTTTGTGAAACATCAGAGTTGAAAAAGATATGGCTAATAGAAGAAAAATAGATGAGGTTAAGAGATAGACTGGAGGGGTTGAGTGGAGCTGAAGGCTAGGATAAAAAAATTACTAAAATGTATTGTGTCCATAAAATGTATATAGTATGTATAAGCATAAGTGATGTTGTCCATTAGTTTACTCCAATTAGGGAAGGGGTGATAGGGTTAGGGGAAAATATAGGAAAATGTATTTGAAAAATATATGGGAATTGGAAATGGCGCACATAATTACATTGATGGAAGCTACAATCTGCACAATCAAAACTGATCTACCCCTTGACATTTTTTTTTTAGGACAAACAGACCCTCTATTCCCTTGTTCATCTTCTCTTCAGAGAGAGGAAGCACGCTGTGTCTCTCTCTCTCACCCTGACCCAAAGACAAGGCTACGATTCTGAGGGTAAAACCAAACTTTTCCCCATCTCTCCTTTACTGGCTCTCTCACCCTCAGTCTCCATCACTCTCTCATCTCCTCTCACCTAGTGCCAATAAGAGGGGCAGTCTTCCAAAGAAAATAATAATAATAATAATAATAATAATAATTCACCAACCCCTCCTCCCTCAGTCTCGCCTTCTGGTACATGTCTACCTGAAATACCTTGTATTACTGCACATTGAACTGGTTACTAGTACTCCCTGTATATAGCTCCATGTTTGTGTATTTTATTCCTCTTCACTATTTTGATTTGAACGTTAACTCGTTGGTAAGGGCTTGTAACCAAGCATTTCACAGTAAGGTCTACACTCGTATTTGGCACATGTGACACACATTGATTAGATGTATAATCTCCTGTTAGCTGGTGCCAGCATCGGTGCCACTGTTCAAAGACACTAGTTCTCTAGAGTAAATCTCTCCCCGACGCCTTTAATTACCAGCTCCAAAGAGCACTAAGCATAATGCACTGCCAGACACACAGACAGACAGACACCAAATATGACTAGAGGACAATGTTCATAGAGTAACAGACAAGGGTAGTACAAGCTGTACAGCGTCTCAAAACACAGCCTGTAGACACTCCACAGCTTGGAGTGTCTTCAAACATGAGTATACAGGGGTTGGGATCTACTCACCAGATAAGTGGTGTCAGCATATAGCCTTCCATGTGTCAAGGTCCTCTCTCCCTAATAATAGTCCCCTAGTTGTGTCTCAAGTTAATATGGAGGAAAGGAGAGGAAGCCAATCGCATCGTTGAGAGGAACCCTAGTCATAGCCTGTCTCTCTGCGTGGCACTAGCTAGAGGACCAGCCCACAGTCATAGCCTGTCTCTCTGCGTGGCACTAGCTAGAGGACCAGCCCACAGTCATAGCCTGTCTCTCTGCGTGGCACTAGCTAGAGGACCAGCCCACAGTCAAAGTCTGTCTCTCTGCGTGGCACTAGCTAGAGAACCAGCCCACAGTCATAGCCTGTCTCTCTGCGTGGCACTAGCTAGAGAACCAGGCCACAGTCATAGCCTGTCTCTCTGCGTGGCACTAGCTAGAGGACCAGCCCACAGTCATAGCCTGTCTCTCTGCGTGGCACTAGCTAGAGGACCAGCCCACAGTCATAGCCTGTCTCTCTGCGTGGCACTAGCTAGAGGACCAGCCCACAGTCATAGCCTGTCTCTCTGCGTGGCACTAGCTAGAGAACCAGGCCACAGTCATAGCCTGTCTCTCTGCGTGGCACTAGCTAGAGGACCAGCCCCCAGCCATAGCCTGTCTCTCTGCGTGGCACTAGCTAGAGGACCAGGCCCACAGTCATAGCCTGTCTCTCTGCGTGGCACTAGCTAGAGAACCAGGCCACAGTCATAGCCTGTCTCTCTGCGTGGCACTAGCTTTGTCTCTCTGCATGGCACTAGCTAGAGGACCAGCCCACTAGCCTGTCTCTCTGCATGGCACTGCTAGAGGACCAGGCCCACAGTCATAGCCTGTCTACTAGCTAGAGGACCAGGCCATGGCAGCCACTGCACAGATGGAAACTCATGCAGAGGAACTCTGCCAGCAAACACGTAAAGACCATGCTGTCTGCACAGATGGAGCAGAGAGAGCAAACACGTAAAGACCATTAGCAGCTAGCCTGTCTCTCTGCGTGGGGCAGGACCAGCCCCAGTACCACACAGGAAATACAACACGTAGTGTAGGGATAGGAACACTGGGTGTGAAACTGACTGATATCAGGCAGAATCCTGTAGCCTAATCATACGTAGATGAAAGACAGGCCTAGACTAATATCATTTAAAAAGTCAATATTGGTCAATTTCCATTAACTCATTTTAACAAAAAAAAAAATCAAATGGCCAAGACAGCTAGGCATACACACAAAACAAATGCCAACAATGGGTCCATTTAGGCATTCAGTTCAACTGAGTTAGGAGCGCTTCATTCTTTCTGTCTAACCTACAACTTATATAATTAGACTACTTTATGATTAGCATAACGTGTCATTACCTCACAGCTACTGCCAAAGTCTTCATGAAGGAGAACAAAAAGTCACAAGCTGATTACCTCTACGCAGATGACACCATTCTGTATACCTATGGCCCTTCTTTGGACACTGTTAACAACCCTCCAGGCAAGCTTCAATGCCATACAACTCTCCTTCCGTGGCCTCCAATTGCTCTTAAATACAAGTAAAACTAAATGCATGCTCTTCAACCGATCACTACCTGCACCTACCCGCCTGTCCAACATCACTACTCTGGACGGCTCTGACTTAGAATACGTGGACAACTACAAATACTTAGGTGTCTGGTTAGACTGTAAACTCTCCTTCCAGACCCATATCAAACATCTCCAATCCAAAGTTAAATCTAGAATTGGCTTCCTATTTCGCAACAAAGCATCCTTCACTCATGCTGCCAAACATACCCTTGTAAAACTGACCATCCTACCAATCCTCGACTTTGGCAATGTCATTTACAAAATAGCCTCCAATACCCTACTCAACAAATTGGATGCAGTCTATCACAGTGCAATCCGTTTTGTCACCAAAGCCCCATATACTACCCACCATTGCGACCTGTACGCTCTCGTTGGCTGGCCCTCGCTTCATACTCGTCGCCAAACCCACTGGCTCCATGTCATCTACAAGACCCTGCTAGGTAAAGTCCCCCCTTATCTCAGCTCGCTGGTCACCATAGCATCTCCCACCTGTAGCACACGCTCCAGCAGGTATATCTCTCTAGTCACCCCCAAAACCAATTCTTTCTTTGGCCGCCTCTCCTTCCAGTTCTCTGCTGCCAATGACTGGAACGAACTACAAAAATCTCTGAAACTGGAAACACTTCTCCCTCACTAGCTTTAAGCACCAACTGTCAGAGCATCTTACAGATTACTGCACCTGTACATAGCCCACCTATAATTTAGCCCAAACAACTACCTCTTTCCCAACTGTATTTAATTAATTAATTTATTTTGCTCCTTTGCACCCCATTATTTTTATTTCTACTTTGCACTTTCTTCCATTGCAAAACCAGTGTTCCAGTGTTTTACTTGCTATATTGTATTTACTTTGCCACCATGGCCTTTTCTGCCTTTACCTCCCTTCTCACCTAATTTGCTCACATTGTATATAGACTTGTTTATACTGTATGTTTGTTTTACTCCATGTGTAACTCTGTCGTTGTATCTGTCGAACTGCTTTGCTTTATCTTGGCCAGGTCGCAATTGTAAATGAGAACTTGTTCTCAACTTGCCTACCTGGTTAAATAAAGGTGAAATAAAAATAAAAAATAAAATCAGTTATCCTGCTATGTTCCACATACACCATAACCAGTTCCCCCGTTTGTTGTTCCAACACATCTCTGTTTTTCAGCTGGACTGAATGTTGTTGGGTACACATTGTGTGTCCACTCAGCACTTTAACAAATAGTTCAACTAGCTACATTATTTTCCTTCACCTGATACCTAGAGATATGAGGCTTAGCCTAGGTCTATATGAACCTAGGAAGAATAGTACAACACACACACTACTAAAATAGCCACACTTATCCTGAGAAAGAACAGCTAGGTTGCACATTCACCCCCCCCTTGCCTGTTGAAGCTAAACTGGGAGAAAAGTGAGTGAGTAAACTTGCAGTACTGGGGCCTAGCTGAGACAGGGTTTAATTTGTGACAGTCAGGGCCTATTCCCCTTGGTAGAAGTAGTGCAGCATAAAGGGAATAGGATGTGCTTTGGGACGCAGACGCCGCGGCATAGTCAGCTCGGCCCAGAGACAGTCGATCTGCAGTCACGTGCTCCCCTGGTGGGCCTGCACTGTACGACACTGCCAGGCAGGGAGCTGATAGGGGGAGCATAGTAGACCCACCAGCCTCAATTGGCTGGCCACTCTCAGGACAATATCACACACTGAGGGAGGGGCAGCAGGGGAGTGAAAAATCAATTTAAAACAAAACGGGGAGGGTGGTGGCTAGTGCTGAGCCATTAAACAACATGTTGGTTATTATTATTTTTTGACGAAGGTTCAATTATTTGAATTCCATGTTTTTCTTCCTGTGAACTCAATGTGCATTTTCTCATTGCAGTTTCTTTAGAGATCAATCATATCAACCCAAACTGTGTGATTTAGTACAGAGCCGTTTCCAACAGGCTAATATTCTACACAATTTAGAGCAGAAAATGTGTTAACTACAGAATGACCAGAATGCATTGCGAGCCTGATGAGAGCAGATGCTCCGCGAGGTGTCTAAGATATTGATAGATGGTATTCAGCAATAATATTAGAATGCCTTATTTACTTCAAAGAACTAAAATGGTGATTTTGTCAGACAGCATCGGCAGCAGCTCTATAGAGATGAGATGACTTGGAATAATAAAGTCATCAAATCAAACGTAATATACACTTGAAATATTTTATTCAAGTAATGTGAATAAATAGTTAACTGAACCATAATTTAGTCACAGTCATCATGGAACTCTTATTGACAGTTTTATTCTGTGTTACAGCATTCAACCCACAATGAAGTGCATTTAATGTAAAAAATATAATACATTGAAACTGAAATCCGTGAATTTCTTCATAATCCAACCAGAACCAAACCGACCTCAAAAAGCACAAATAGCTCAGCACAAGTAGGTGTATAGAGGGTGAGAATGAGCCCAGTATCAGAGAACCACCAACAGGTAATGACAGAGACAGGAGTTCAGCCAGGGGCACCTGGCTAGGGAAAACTAGGTTAGATATGAAGGCAAAGCAGCCGTGTGTGTGTGTGTGTGTGTGTGTGTGTGTGTGTGTGTGTGTGTGTGTGTGTGTGAGATATAAAACCGAGAGAGTCCTAGCCTAATTACAAAACAACTGACTGACAGAGAAATAATGGGACTGAGGTTTATTTGCATGTTAGTAAGGTAAGCAGTGGTGAGTGAGTTGTGTGTTTGACAGGTTACATGTACTAGGCTGGCATGATCAGCAGTGGGATAGGTGCCAGTGAGAAAGACTGCCTGGAAGACAAAACCACAGGAAATACCTACTTCAATGGAACACTAATCGACTAACAATTAAGCAGAAGAGGCGGTGCTGTAATCAGGATTACAGTCACAGGTAAGAGGCGGTGCTGTATCAGGATTACAGTCACAGGTAAGAGGCGGTGCTGTATCAGGATTACAGTCACAGGTAAGAGGCGGTGCTGTATCAGGATTACAGTCACAGGTAAGAGGCGGTGCTGTATCAGGATTACAGTCACAGGTAAGAGGCGGTGCTGTAATCAGGATTAAAGTCACAGGTAAGAGGCGGTGCTGTATCAGGATTACAGTCCCAGGTAAGAGGCGGTGCTGTATCAGGATTACAGTCACAGGTAAGAGGCGGTGCTGTATCAGGATTACAGTCACAGGTAAGAGGCGGTGCTGTATCAGGATTACAGTCACAGGTAAGAGGCGGTGCTGTATCAGGATTACAGTCACAGGTAAGAGGCGGTGCTGTAATCAGGATTACAGTCACAGGTAAGAGGCGGTGCTGTAATCAGGATTACAGTCACAGGTAAGAGGCGGTGCTGTAATCAGGATTACAGTCACAGGTAAGAGGCGGTGCTGTATCAGGATTACAGTCACAGGTAAGAGGCGGTGCTGTATCAGGATTAGTCACAGGTAAGAGGCGGTGCTGTAATCAGGATTACAGTCACAGGTAAGAGGCGGTGCTGTATCAGGATTACAGTCACAGGTAAGAGGCGGTGCTGTATCAGGATTAGTCACAGGTCAATCAGGATTACAGTCACAGGTAAGAGGCGGTGCTGTAAGGATTACAGTCACAGGTAAGAGGCGGTATCAGTTATAGTCACAGGTAAGAGGCGGTGCTGTATCAGCTTAGTCACAGGTCAATCAGGATTACAGTCACAGGTAAGAGGCGGTGCTGTATCAGGATTACAGTCACAGGTAAATGGCATTGATCGGTGCACAGGATTACAGTCACAGGTAGCATCAGGATTACAGTCACAGGTTTGTTTAGTCACAGGTAAATTTTTAAACATTTACCCATTTTTTTAAACCTTTATTTTACTAGGCAAGTCAGTTAAGAACAAATTCTTATTTTCAATGACGGCCTTGGAACAGTGGGTTAACTGCCTGTTCAGGGGCTGAACGACAGATTTTGTACGTTGTCAGCTCGGGGATTTGAACTTGCAACCTTTCGGTTACTAGTCCAATGCTCTAACCACTAGGCTACCCTGCCGCCCCATGACTGTATTCATGATGCAGCACTGTTTCTTTCGCATGCCTTTTTACTTTTGTACCAACCTACTCAAATAACAATGAAATACACATTTTCATTCAAACCAAGTCAATTCAAACGATTTCATTCTTCCATCAGAAGATATAGTCCAGACAAAAAGCTGGTTATTAGTTATTTTGGTCATGTTGCTACAGGCGCAACAAAATCATTCATTATTTTTGCATAGTTATGCAAAAGAACTGGCTGTCCGTTCTAAACAAAATGGTTGTCGCTAGCTAGCCAGCCAACTTCCGCTAACGCAGTCATGTCAAACACTGAACCTGGAATGACACCTTACTAGCTGCAGTTCAGTGAGTTTTCGCCCCTATTGGCATTCACTTGGATATATCCATGATAATGGTGATGATGCGTGATTTCGACTGGCTCAGACATTTTTTTCTAGGCACCGTTCACTCCATGTATGGTACCACAGAGATAGAAATTAAAACGTGAAACATTGATTCCGAGGTCAGGCAGGCAGACAGCGAGGCTAATACTAACCCCGCTGTACCACACTAAATGCTGGGCTTATACTAACCCCACTGTACCACACTACATGCTAGGCTTATACTAACCCCACTGTACCACACTAAATGCTAGGCTAATACTAACCCCACTGTACCACACTACATGCTAGGCTAATACTAACCCCACTGTACCACACTACATGCTAGGCTAATACTAACCCCGCTGTACCACACTACATGCTAGGCTTATACTAACCCCACTGTACCACACTAAATGCTAGGCTTATACTAACCCCGCTGTACCACACTAAATGCTGGGCTTATACTAACCCCACTGTACCACACTACATGCTAGGCTTATACTAACCCCACTAAATGCTAGGCTTATACTAACCCCACTGTACCACACTAAATGCTAGGCTTATACTAACCCCACTGTACCACACTAAATGCTAGGCTGGAAGCAAGGGGAAAAAATGAGTGAGAGGAGATATACACGAGAGATGATTCAGACAACATGAATAGGATATTGTGAAGAGGCGCAGTGATCATTTTCAGATGGAACTGTTAGCAGGCATAGATGTCTGTGACAGCCAACACAGCACGACTTGGAACATTGCTCATCCAAATCAGCATCCAGGACACTGCTGTTGACATCTCTTACGTATTCTCTACGTGAAAGGGGTAAATGCTGTGGGATTTCAAGCTACAATATGCTAGGCTATAGCCTAGCTAACATCTATGAGGAGTGAAACACAAAACACCTGAGATTACCATGTCAACCCTCCTCTCTACCCCTCAGACATCCCTGAACAGGGAGAAACGTATGGGATCAGTAGGGGTTTTGAATAACTAATATATCCACCACAGTGCCCCAATCCCCTTCCTCAGATCCCCCATATCTTTACTACAAATCCAGCTGAGCCACTGGCACGGACCCAAGTCCCAAAGGGCACCCTATTCCCTACATTGTACACTACTTTTGACCAGGTTCCTATGGTGGCTGTGCTGAAGATTTAGGCAAGAGGAATCTGCTGGAACATGGGTTTAGGTCACGATAACATTGTGGGTCTAAGTAGGTATCCTAGCAGTGAATAGTGTTGGACCAGTAACGGAAAGCTGGCTGGTTCAAACACACAAGCAGACTAGGTGAAACATCTGTTGATGTGCCTTTGAGCAAGGCACTTGACTAATTGCTCTTGTAGTGCATTAGCGAAAAATGACAAAAATGTAAATATGGGTAACTAGGTAGGTCAGCAGACAAATCTTACAGAAACAAAAGGCAACAGGAAAGGCTTATGTATTCAGATACTGAAATAGCACTACGCATTTGTTGACTTTCAAATGAATACAAACTAGCACTACTAGATGGTTATGGGGGAGAAAAAAACAAAATCGATAGTCATGTGACCCGTTTCAGGAAACTAGACATGTCGCGGGTCACTAGATCAAACTGTTTGAAAGTAACTTTATTTGCAAAAATGAGTTTTTTGGGGGCAGAACTGCCTTCTCGTACATGTGAACTTTAATGTGCCTAATTAACAAACGTGTATGCCATCCGTAAATATGAATAGCATTGTTAAATTATGAGCCTATTTGGTTAAGCAACAAAGAGAGCAACCTTCCCTCTAGCCATGATTGGCTGAGCTAATGAGTGGGCTGGACATGCCGAGAGATGAGTTTGTATTGCTCTGCCCTATAGCGTGCTTCTGTCTACTTGAGCTGGTCAGTACGTGTAGGTAATCGTGTCTAAAAATAAAGTATTGCGTAGTAAAACTTACGACTCCACTATGTAAGCATCCATTTCAATAGAACGTCACTGCAACAACTGTTTCAGAGCACTCTCGTCTGAGTGTGCCAGAGCGCAGAACAACTGATGAATTTACCAACGCTCAACACCCGTTAAATATGGCCGGTGATAGTTATGGTCAGCAAACAAAGCTTAATTAAAATTGTTGCCTGGAGCACACAGTCACCAACGCTCTGGAGAACATGAAAAACAGCCTAACCAGCTCTGCTAGGGCGAGTAAAATGGTCAGAGTTTGGGTGGGGGCTGAAACTTAAGAGGATTCTTATGGCAATGGACACGGTCAGTGTGAACCAGAGTGGCTTGACACAACGGGTCAAACAAGCTGTACCAACAAAATGGAAACGACACAGGATGTCTTATTTAACAAATGGGGTTGCAGTCTACCATCCATGTTTACAGGTAAGAGTCTAGCTACAGTTTCAGATATTATACGGGTCTAATTGTCAGAAAGTTAACGTTTACTGTTCGATAGCTAGCTGACATTACATGTATGATCTGTGTGTAGTAATATTACCTCAGAATTCCATTTCGCATTGCTAGTTGGAGCCTAATGTTAGCTAGCTAACATTGAACCTTTTTGGTTAACTTGTGACAAACGGTTTGTATTGCTAATACTCTATGGTTCATTGTTTAGCTAGCTAGCTACATGTCTAAACAAAATAACCCAAGTTAGCTAGCTAGCTGATGACCCATTAGGTTAGCCAGGTGTGTGTCAGTAATTATGGCTATCTATTGCATAATAATGCTAAAATATTTGTATCTGAAATGTGTCTTTCAGCAGCAGTAGAACACGCCCTTCTCTCCTCCACCAGTCATACAAGGAGAATGGTCTAATGCCTCCCACCAAAAAGAGAGCTGGCCCAATCAAGCACCGATTACACCTGAAGTATGAGAATTTGTAGTGAGTGGTGAACTTCAAGAACTACACAGAGGATAATGCAATAGTGTTACCAGGACACCACCCAGGAGAAACACCTTGGTGGAAAGCTGCTGCCATCCCATGTGACAAAAACAGCAGTGTGACATGTCTACAAGGAATCAATGACAACACTTGGTATGATTATTTAATTGATGTCTAACATGATTGGCACTACGTTTATTGACCTCAAAGTATTTCTGTATTTTCCAGAGGTAAGTGTAGTCGGGCTGTCTTCCATCAGGAACCTGTGGAGAAATGTTGCTGCCCCACATCTAAAGCACTAAGCCCAGGACAGACCTGTTCTGGCAGTGCCAGAGGAACAATGATCAGGTCTTCAGACCTGATCTGCCAGGAGCTGTTAAGTCAGCCAAGCTTAAGAAGCAAGAGCAGCATATCCTGCTTGTTCAGAGTTAGTGGTCTGTCTACCAAAAGATGGTTGCTGACTGCAAGACCACCTGACAAGACCTGTGGTTTTGTAGTCTTGAACCAGCAGGCAGACGTCAGGATACATTACAACTTTGACTTTGCTCAACAAGTAAGCACCATGTCCTCCTTTATACGGATTAAGGACATAGATATTCACTCAAAAAAATATATATAGCCAGGTCCCAATCTATTTTTTTAACTCCTCGCAAATGTGGCTTGTTTGGTGTCTGCTGTGAAGGAATACCACATCAAGTCAACTGCATATCATCCGGAAAAGGCAGCAGCGCAGTCATCAACTACATGCACCATTTCTTCAACTACGGAGATGGGGAAACGCATGTGGACCGGAATTATGATAACTGCAGTGGCAAAAACAAGTTTGTGCTCTGTTATTGTGCCCGGTGGACAATGGACAAGCTCCGCAGTCTGGACCTTCACTTCCTGATCACAAGACACACCAAGTTTGCCCCTCACTGGTGCTTCGGCCTCATCAAGGAGAGCTTCAGAAAGACCAGAGTGAACACTGTCTGAGATGGCTGGTGTTGTGAAGGACAGCACTGTGACAGGGGTCAAAATCTCTCCGCTGGTTGGACTGGAGGATGATACGGTGCTGGTGGAAAGATATGGCTGGCAACAACAGTATGGCTGACTCCATACTTTAATTCATTTAATGTTGTAATATCTTCAAATTATTTGGTTATTTCCTGTTTTTCATCTGGAGCCTGGTGTTGTCACCAAGGAGCGTTCAGACTCTGTCGGGACCAGGTTTCAGCTGCTGACATCCTTCCTCCCAGAGATGGTCTGTACAAGCACCACCTGTACTGGACACAGCTAGACAATCTTAACTTTGAGTTTTGTGACGAAGAGACTGTGGACATCACATGCAAAGTCAATGGCAGGACAGAAACAGGCCTTCTGAATATAGATGTCCTTGTTCACGCGTGGCTCGTACAGACCAGTTCTCAGCACTCTCTGTAGTGCCTCTATTCACATAACTCTCTCCTAACACACGCAGTAAGTTGCTGCTGCTATTAATGTATTTTTAACCCGCTGCTCAGCCACTTGATAACCCTGATTGCATACAACTACAGTACCATACAGTACCAGTCAAAGGTTGACATCTACTCATTCAAGGGTTTTTCTTTAGTTTGACTATTTTCTACATTGTAGAATAATAGTGAAGACATCAAAACTATTAAATAACACATGGAATCATGTCGTAACCCAAAAAAAGCGCTAACAAATCAAAATATTTTATATTTGAGATTCTTCAAAGTAGCCAACCTTTGCCTTGATGACAGCTTTGCACACTCTTGGCATTCTCTCAAATAGCTTCATGAGGTAGTCACCTGGAATGCATTTCAATTAAAAGGTGTGTCTTGTTAAGTTAATTTGTGGAATTTATTTCCTCCTTAATGCGTTTGAGCCAATCAGTTGTGTTGTGACGTGGTAGGGGTGGTATACAGAAGCCCTATTTGGTAAAATACCAAGTCCATATTATGGCAAGAACAGCTCAAATAAGCAAAGAGAAACGACAGTCGTTCCATTCTTTAAGACATGAAGGTTAGTCAATCTGGAAACTGTCAAGAACTTTCAAAGTATTTTCAAGTGCAGTCGCAAAAAAACATCAAGAGCTATGATGAAACTGGCTCTCATGTAGACCACCACAGGAAAGGAAGACCTAGAGTTACCCCTGCTGCAGAGGACAGGTTAGAGTTACCAACCTCAGAAATTGCAGCTCAAATAAATACATCAGAGTTCAAGAAAGACACTTCTCAACATCAACTGTTCAGAGAAGACTGTGAATCAGGCCTTCATGGTCTAATTTCTGCAAAACAACCACTACTACAGGACACCAATAATAAGAAGAGACTTGCTTGGGCAAAGAAACGAGCAATGGACATCAGACCAGTGGAAATCTGAGATTCATTTATAATTTAATGCACACTTACCCAGCATGGCTACCACAGCATTCTGCAGAGATACGCCATCCCATCTGGTTTGCGCTTAGTGGGACTATCATTTGTTTTTCAACAGGACAATGATCCAACACACATCCAGGCTGTGTAAGGGCTATTTGACCAAGAAGGAGAGTGATGGAGTTCTGCATTAGATGACCTGGCTTCCACAATCACCCAGCTTCAACCCAAATGAGATGGTTTGGGATGAGTTGAGCCACAGAGTGATGGAAAAACAACCTCAAATATTTATCACATGACCTCACATGTGAATCCTTAAAGAGGTGGGTGGGGCTGGCTTAAGAGGGTGTGAACAATGCTGAATGAGTGTAGACAAAGGACAGCTCTGCAGCAGAGGTACCAAAACATTCAAAGGCCATTTTCTCAAAATTGAAGTTACAAGTTTATCAACTTTCAAAGCAGAATTACTTTCCCATTGTTCCTCATATGCAGTGTATGATAAACCATTTAGTAGCTCCGTCTCTACTTTTATCCAATATAATAAAAACAATTCAAATGTTGCAACATAAGATCAAATCAAGGTGGTTGGTCACATAAATAGGGATATTTGACGATTAATCATATAGTTAACAAAAATCACTATATTTTTGCGCCAAAACTCCAGTATTTTGAATTCATAGGTTGTCAATTTGTTTTCAGCACCCCCCACCACTGATCAAAAATTGTTCTCTCATGGCTTTCATCCATCTGCAGCAGACATCTGGTGAGAAATATGTTTGAAAGATCAAATAGCAATACAATCACAGTATGGTGATATCATCAAGTCCCTGGCAACTACCAGCCCTACTATTAGACCACTTCCTCCCACAGGCAAGTGTCAGAAATGCACCAGGCCCAGTCTTGGGGAATGAGGAAGTGTCTGGGGAAGTGATATTCTGCAGTTCTGTCTAGTTCCCTGCCGGGCTGGTTAGAACAAGTGGCCTGGCTGACGAGCTAGGGAGGGAGCCCTGGCCTGGTTAGAACACACCCTGGCTGGCTGGAGAGGGAGCCCTGGCCTGGTTAGAACACACCCTGGCTGGCTGGAGAGGGAGCCCTGGCCTGGTTAGAACACACCCTGGCTGGCTGGAGAGGGAGCCCTGGCCTGGTTAGAACACACCCTGGCTGGCTGGAGAGGGAGCCCTGGCCTGGTTAGAACACACCCTGGCTGGCTGGAGAGGGAGCCCTGGCCTGGTTAGAACACACCCTGGCTGGCTGGAGAGGGAGCCCTGGCCTGGTTAGAACACACCCTGGCTGGCTGGAGAGGGAGCCCTGGCCTGGTTAGAACACACCCTGGCTGGCTGGAGAGGGAGCCCTGGCCTGGTTAGAACACACCCTGGCTGGCTGGAGAGGGAGCCCTGGCCTGGTTACTACACACCCTGGCTGGCCTGGTTAGAACACACCCTGGCTGGCTGGCAGGGGAGCCCTGGCCTGGTTAGAACGAGTCCTGGTGGCCTGGCTGACTAGCTGGGGAGCGAGACCTGGCCCTGTTAGAATGGATCCTGGCTGGCTGGCGAGGGAGAGTTGGCCTGGTTAAAACGAGTCCTGGCTGGCAGGGGAGGGAGCGCTAGACTGGTTAGAACGGATCCTGGCTGGCTGGCAGGGGAGGGAGCGCTAGACTGGTTAGAACGGATCCTGGCTGGCTGGCAGGGGAGGGAGCGCTAGACTGGTTAGAACGGATCCTGGCTGGCTGGCAGGAGAGGGAGCGCTGGACTGGTTAGAACGGATCCTGGCTGGCTGGCAGGGGAGGGAGCGCTAGACTGGTTAGAACGGATCCTGGCTGGCTGGCAGGGGAGGGAGCGCTAGACTGGTTAGAACGGATCCTGGCTGGCTGGCAGGGGAGGGAGCACTAGACTGGTTAGAACAGATCCTGGCTGGCTGGCAGGGGAGGGAGCACTGGACTGGTTAGAACGGATCCTGGCTGGCTGGCAGGGGAGGGAGGGCTGGACTGGTTAGTCCATGGGCTGGGAAAAGGAGAAGAACGGTAAAAGGGAGGTAAGTGTCCTGCCAACTCACTATGCCCACACTACTTTATTGACATCCACATTGGAGAAATGAAGAGCTAGGCCTAAATGTCACACAAATGCCTGGCCATCGTGGAAACAAAAACAGTCATCTCTACCACAGAACTTGCTCTTAATTAACAGCTGACACAGCTGTACCTTAGTAACAGCTTGACAGCCAAATCAACCACCACTAGAAAGCGCACACAGATGCACATTAAAACAGGGATAGTCTGTTCACCACATGCCCTCTATACATGCTACATCCTTAGACCTCTCACGAAACATACCAGTAGGCTACGTTTGCAACTGCAGATCTTATCCCCTCCAACCCCCAGCTAACACATACCACTAACTCACCACAAGCACATGGGATGACTATCCCCCCCCCCTCAGGCGGTGTATGTAACCCTTCACTGCAGCCAAGGTGACAAGGAGCATTCTCCTGGAGTGCTCTGATAGGACTACAGTAGATCGAGGCCTCCACGGGGATCCTGCAAGGTCTGGGGGACAGTATGAAAATGTATCTGCTCTGGATAATATCTGCTAACTGACTAAATTGTTATTTTTTTATGTAATTTTGTTTAACAAGCAGCAACTAGCTGGCCCTTCAGAACGGCACAGGTTCTTCGTAATGATTAAGCGCCAAAACAGAATAAAAAAAAGGGGACTGGAACTAGCAGGGATTAGACAACCTGCTCATTTTCATTTGTAAAACGTTTTCATACAGCGTGCCTAGTGAGTAGGCTACAACCAAGGCTGGAGGACACAGACAGGTAGGGTGCACTTCATTCCAATGGAATTCTACTCCTACAGTATCTGTGTAGTCAACATACTCTTGCCATTTTACACAAGATGGGAGCGAGCGAGATAGGAATGAGAGAGAAATAAACTTCAAAAGAAAAGGGAACACGAAGGAACAAGATTGCTCAAAAGAGCATTGGCACAAGACCGAGAAAGATGCTGCAAACGAGTGCACAGGAGACAGATGGCAAATCACACGAGAGAGACAGATGGCAAATCACACGAGAGAGACAGATGGCAAATGGCAAATAACACGAGAGAGACAGATGGCAAATCACAGAGAGACAGATGGCAGAGACAGATGGCAAATCACGAGAGAGACAGATGGCAAATAACACGAGAGAGACAGATGACAGATGGCAAATAACACGAGAGAGACAGATGGCAAATGGCAAATAACACGAGAGAGACAGATGGCAAATAACACGAGAGAGATGGCAAATAACACGATGGCAAATAACACGAGAGAGACAGATGGCAAATAACACGAGAGAGACAGATGGCAAATAACACGAGAGAGACAGATGGCAAATAACACGAGAGAGACAGATGGCAAATAACACGAGAGAGACAGATGGCAAATAACACGAGAGAGACAGATGGCAAATAACACGAGAGAGACAGATGGCAAATAACACGAGAGAGACAGATGGCAAATAACACGAGAGAGACAGATGGCAAATAACACAGATGGCAAATAACACACAGATGGCAAATAACACGAGAGAGACAGATGGCAAATAACACGAGAGAGACAGATGGCAAATAACACGAGAGAGACAGATGGCAAATAACACGAGAGAGACAGATGGCAAATAACACGAGAGAGACAGATGGCAAATAACACGAGAGAGACAGATGGCAAATAACACGAGAGAGACAGATGGCAAATAACACGAGAGAGACAGATGGCAAATAACACGAGAGAGACAGATGGCAAATAACACGAGAGAGACAGATGGCAAATAACACGAGACAGATGGCAAATAACACGAGAGAGACTGATGGCAAATAACACGAGAGAGACAGATGGCAAATAACACGAGAGAGACTGATACGGCAGTGGTTCACACCAAGGTTATTATACAACAAAAACTAACCTGTTTGGGGGGAAAAAAACTACTGAAACTATTATCTTGACTCAAATCTAATGGGGTTTAATCTGTTTTTTCTTCTAATGGGGTTTTAAAATCTTCTGAATCAGGTGGGTCACATTGAGATTGTCTTTATAACTTAAAGGTAAACTCAGCGAGAAGATGTTGCCACGAGCAGCAGTGCAGATACTGAGTGGTAAGACTAAAACACCTGACAGTAGACAGGAAGCCGTGGAGAGAAGTCGGGAGAGGTGCATCTGCTACAGCCAAAAGGCAGACACAAATGTGGTTTTCCAACAGCAAGGCTCAGATCAGCATTGCAGTGTTGACATTGTATGTAAAAAATGCTTTCTTTATAACGTTGAAATAAACACCCATATTACACCCACAAACGGGAATCATAATATAATATTCTGTGTTGTACAGTCAATTAGTGAGAGCCTCAAATATGACATTTATTTGTATATAGCCACTGTATACATAAATCGCAGCAAGTTGGTTCCTTTCAGTCATGTCTTTGCTCAGTCGACTGCAGCCAAAACTCAACACGAGTGAGGGACAAATGCCACTACTGGGTCAAAAGAGCGGAAAAAGACCTACGCTTCATAAAGACAAGGTTTTTGTTCCGGCTGGGCTGAGAGTCCAGAGAGGAGCAGAGCGGGGTGGAACGTGAGCAGGCAGGCGTGTTGACATGTCACCACGGGGAAATGCAAACACTTGCAGGAAGTTGTACTATTGACTGCCCCACCCCCTGCCTTCCTGGAAGCATTTAGGATCAACCAAGGACTGCACACATCCTCCGGTTTCACTCCCTCCCACCAAACCTTTTTTTGTTTCCTCCCTCACTCACTCCACTCATGACAGTGAGGGAATAAGAAAGGAGACATGTCAGAACATGAGCAGGACTGCCCACCCCACAACACACCTGCAGCAGCACACGGGCTGAGAGATAAACAACTAACTGTCGCACTAGTCTAGCAACGCCTCCGAATGAAGTCAACAGATTGGACGTTGAGGATTAGCATACAGGTGTCTCCGGCTGAAAGCGATAGTGGTGTGACTGAATGATAGGAATTTTGAGGGGGCCTCTTGTTTTGTTTATTGAATTCCTCTGTGACAGAGAATGTAGGCTGGTTCTTAGAACAAAGTAGCCACTGCCGGGTTGGTAGCAAAAACATTCTAGCAGCTTTAGCTAATTGGGCTAACAGTCCCGAGACCTGCAAGACACCCGGTTCAAACCCAGTCATTCACAAGAGCAAAATTAAATAGTGAGTGGAACAGCCATCCTTAGAAGTGCTATGACAGGGATATTCAACTGTATTGTTTAAGGGGCCGAGTTACGTTTTTGACACACTCCCTTCTGACGTGTCCCTTCTAACATAAGAGGGGAACAGAAGGCACGACCACGTTAAGGAGTCTTCACTGTCAGAAATGGAGTCACAATAGCTTATCGCCCAAACGGCAGAGACAAATTCATATGAAGAAAATATAGCTCAGCATACATTTGCTTCAGAAACCGGCAGAAACATTTTTAAACAAATTGAGTGTTTGATTATATCTGTTCTCTTCTACCATTTCTTGCTGGCAAAGTACCCAGATGTTGTCTCTGGTTTTGAAACTGAATTGAGGGAACTGAACTTGGAAAACAATCTGAGAAGTTGAAATGATTGTCTGTATCAAGTTTGCAAACTATGAATGCAATATTTAACATACTGACATTGAATATATAAATATTCAACTAAATTAAACTGATTGCAATATTCATTCAATTAACTTTCAAATCATGAAATACAAGTTCAATTTAGGAATTCAATGATTCAATTTGTGCAGTACAAACTCCTAAATGCTAATAAAAGCATTGAAATTGCTACACTGAAATTCTGCAACTAACAAGCAACCTAAGAAATATGCTCTACCCTCTTGTGATTCAGTGACTTTTCATGAAGTGGCATTTTCTATATATCAAAAACAAATAGACCTACCTGGCTTGTACTTTGTGGTGGCAGTGTAACCATCTACCACGTTGTCCTTCAAAACTGGGGATTTCACCACGCAACACCTGTTTCCACGGTGATGTTGTAGCCTATACCCTTATCATGACCTCTATGTCTACGGTTAGGCTATTGTTGCACGTGCTAGGCTATCCAGGGACAGTGAACTTGGCAACGTGTCATAATCTCACGTTTGCAGAGGGAACATAAACTCTACGCATGGACAAAATTAGAACATTTTAGCAACACATGAATAACGGACAGTTCACGGCTCCACACACTCAAATGCATGAATGGCCGGTAGCCTTATGTCACATGCTGACTAGACCGGACATGTTGACACGCATGTTGATTTTGACCATCCACACCAGATGTGATCAGGACACGTAGGTAGAAATACCAAAAACTATGAACCAACTATTTTCATTTGGGGACAGTTCGAAACACATGACACATTCATGGCCATTTAGCTAACTAGCTTACTGTTGCTAGACTACTTGTCCTGGGAAATAAACACTGGGTTGTTAATTTACCTGAAAAACACTCTGACCTTTTTTTCTGGATCTTTGTAGAATTTTTACCCATTTTGTTCTCTACTCTGACAATCCACAGATGAAGGGGGAAACCAAACTTCTTCTGGAGGTTGAAAACCAAATTTAAGGTATATTACCACCACCAACTATACTGGAGTATGGACCTCAGTTCATCTTTCAATCAACCACGTGGGTATGTACTCTTAAAACCAATGAGATGGGAGAGGCGGGACTTGCAGCGCATCAAGCAGCGCATCAAGCATCACTAATAGAACCAAGTTCTATTTCAGCGCCAGGCTATACAGGCGCTCATGAGCAGTTTGGATGAAATTAATAAATTACATGCATAAATTAATTTTGCAATGCCCGCACAGAATGGAATTCGCAAAATGTTAAAATGTTTCCAACCTGCAATGTAATTGTCTGAACCACCAGCCAACCAAAGCGTTGAAATGTTTTCATTCCATCAGCCAGCTGATTTTTTTGCTGTTTTGCTGCTAATCTACTAATGATTATTCCAATAGTGTAAATGCCATTAGGCAACCCCATCCAGCCTATTTATTTATAGCCACTATGTTGCATCAGTTGGGCTACAGGTGATAAAGTGTATTGCTAATAGCGTACCTGATAATATGGACCATGCAACGGCTATATGCATGGTCAAATTTGTCAAATCATTTTACCAATATATTAGAGATGGCGCAGGAGGAGATGGCTGCCGTTTTACGGGCTCCTAACCAAATTGTGCTATTGTGTGCGGTTTTTCCACGTTATTTGTAACTTATTTTGTACATAATGTTTCTGCCACCGTTTCTTATGACTGAAAGGAGCTTCTGGATATCAGGACAGCGAATACTCAACTCGAACTAGACAAAGGTTTTTTCTTTAATGTGTCGGATGCGATAGATTTACTTCAGACTTCCGACAAGGCCCAAATCCCTGTGATTCGCATGAAGAAAAGAGATTTTGGGGACGTAGGTCAGGGTGCCTTGTAAGGATCCGACGGCGAGTCTACCATCAGTCCTATTAGCCAATGTGTAATCATTGGATAACAAACTGGATGAGCTACAATCAAATATATTCTACCACCGGGACATTAAGAACTGTAATATTGTGTGTTTTACCGAGTAGTGGCTGAACAACGACATAGATAAACCCCGCCAGCTGTATGTTTCGGTCCATCGGCAAGACAGAACAGCTGCCACCGGTAAGACAAGGGGTGGAGGTCTGTGTATATTTGTAAATAACAGCTGGTGCACAAAATCTAATATTTTGGAAGTCTGGAGG
Source organism: Oncorhynchus keta (assembly GCF_023373465.1). NCBI lineage: Eukaryota > Metazoa > Chordata > Actinopteri > Salmoniformes > Salmonidae > Oncorhynchus > Oncorhynchus keta. Next base: position 14,216,837 of record NC_068439.1, on the reverse strand, counting down.
TTTTGCTCGCCTGAGGTAAAGTATATCATGATAAGCTGTAGACCACACTATTTACCAAGGGAGTTTCTGTATTTTTGTAGCCATCTACATACCACCACAAACCGATGCCGGCACTAAGACCGCACTCAATGAGCTGTATATGGCCATAAGAAAACAGGAAACCACTCATCCAGAGGCGGCACTCCCAGTGGCTCGGGACTTCAATGCAGGGAAACTCAAATCCGATTAACCTCATTTCTACCAGCATGTTGGATGTGCAACCAGAGGGAAAAAAAAAAAAAAAAAAAAATTCTAGACCACCTTTACTCCATACACAGACACTTACAAAGCTCTCCTTTGATTGACCTCCATTTGGCAAATCTGACCATAATTCTATCCTCCTGATTCCTGATTACAATAAAAAACTAAAAGCAGGAAATACCAGTGACTCACTCAATAAGGAAGTGGTCAGTAGATGCAGATGGTAAGCTACAGGACTGTTTTTGCCATCACAGATTGGAATATGTTCTGGGATTCTTCCGATGGCATTGAGGAGTACACCACATCAGTCACTGGCTTCATCCCCACAGTGAACATACGTACATACACCAACCAGAAGCCATGAATTATAGGCAACATCCTCACTGAGCAACAAGTGGCAGGACTCTTACAAGAAATCCACTATACCCTCTTACGAACCAATACAGGACTAAGATTTAATCATACTACACCGGCTATGGAGCTTGTCGGATGTGGCAGGGCTTGCAAACTATTATGAATCAAAGGAAAGCACAGCCCCAAGCTGCCCAGTGACACAAGCCTACCAGACAAGCTAAATAACTTCTACACTCGTGTTGAGGCAAGCAACACTGAAGCTTGCATGGGGAGGCAAGCAACACTGAAGCTTGCATGGGGAGGCAAGCAACACTGAAGCTTGCATGGGGAGGCAAGCAACACTGAAGCTTGCATGGGAGCATCAGATGATCTGGACGACTGTGATCACGCTCTCCTTAGCCAAGTAAACCCTTTAAATAGGTCAACATTGACAAGGCTGCATGGCCAGACCTAACCATAAACACCAATGCCTTTCTTCAAATCAATACACAGAAGTATATTTTTTTAAACCTGCATACTTAGTTAAAATAAATGCATGTTAGCATGTAAATTGTGCTGCTTCTTGCGTTCAGAGTCAGGGTATATGCAACAGTTTGGGCCACCTGGCACGTAGCGAACTGTGTTTCTTCCTAACAAAGACCGTAATTAATTTGCCATAATGTTACATAATTTTGACATAACATTGAAGATTGTGCAATGTAACAGCAATATTTAGACGTTTTGTTTTCCAAATGATAGTTTAACGGATTTGATCATTATTAATGTCTAAGGCTCGAATTTGTGTGTTTATTATATATGATTTGATAGAGCAGTCTGTGCGGTGGTAGGCATCAGCAGGCTCGTAAGCATTCATTCAAACAGCAGTTTACTGCATTTGCCAGCAGCTCTTAGCAATGCTTGAGGCACAGCGCTGTTTATGACTTCAAGCATAACAACTCCCGAGATTAGGCTGGCAATACTAAAGTGCCTGTAAGAACATCCAACAGTCAAAGGTATATGAAATACAAATAGTAGAGAGAAATAGTCGACGTGTCATAATTCCTATAATAACTATAACCTAAAACTTCTTAACTGGGAATATTGAACCACAAGCTTTCATATGTTCTCATGTTCTGAGCAATCAACTTAAACAGCATTTTTACATGGCACATATTGCACTTTTACTTTCTTCTCCAACACTATTTTTGCATTATTTAAAACAAACTGAACATGTTTCATTATTTATTTGAGACTAAATAGATTTTATGTATTATATTAAGTTAAAATAAGTGTTCATTGTTCATTCAGTATTGTTGTAATTTTCAATAATCGGTATCAGCATTTAAAAATCATAAATCGGTCGACCTCTAGTTCAAATGACTTGTTATATTTCTTATTTTCTACATTATTATTCTTCATTTCTTATAGTAAATACTTTTTTCTTCTTCTTAAAACTGCATTGTTAGTTAAAGGGTTGTCAGTAAGCATGTCACTGTAAGGTCTACACTTGTTGTATTCGGGACATGTGACAAAATGTTTACAAAATGTTTTGATTATTTGGTTCACCCCCTCCCCGGGCCCGACCTTTCTCCTGCCCGATCCCCCGGGACTCAAAAGTGGTCCCCTGAAGTGGTTCAAGCATTCTTGTGGATTTAGAATAGGCAATGTTTCTCTATTAAAAAGTATGCTTTGCGAGCAGAAACCTGAAAAACCTGTGGGAAATCTGTCTTTTGCCATGGTATCATTTTAGCATCGAGTATCGTTTTGGTATTGAGTAAAGTGATACTAAACCTGGTATCGAAGTCAAAGTTCTGGTGTGGTGACAACACACCCATTCCAGAGGCCTGCCTGACTGCATTCTGTGAGTGCCTTAGAATCCTTCTTTGAGGAGATCCCAGGTTGGTGGTCACAGGAATAAAAAATGAAATGAAATATTTATTACAAAAACATAAGAGAAAAAAACAAGTAATGCCTCGCACTGCCGGGACTGGAGAGAATGGTTACTGGTCAAAAACAGTACACTGTATAGGGAACAGTAGGGCTGGAAATTGCCAGGGACCTCACAATACCGAAGTGACTATACAATATGTATTGCACTTCTCCTGATTATATATGCATTACAATTTGATACTATGATTTTATTGCGATTCTGTGTTCCAAACCTATTGCTCACCACATATCTGCTGCAGAATGACAAGAGAGCCATGAGAAAACCAGTGTTGATCAGTCATGCAAAAAAAGTGCCCAAAACAAATTGGCTCCCTATTTAAAAAGAAGATGGAGAACAAGCTATGAAAGACAAATACTGGAGTTTTGGTGCAGGTACAGACAACTAGCACAAAAATAATAGCGATAGTCAAAACATCGTCAAAGATAATATGCCGATATGTAACCGTATAAAACAAAAATTGAGAATAGAATAGAATGCAATTTGGGAAGCAGCACAGTTGCCACATTCACCTGTCCCAGGTCGGAGTGATTTGAAAGTTGTAACATTTCAAAAGGAACACCAGGTCACTGTTGACGTGTTACATCCTGAGCAGAACAACCAGAGTTTCGCCCCCAGGGTTTTTACTAAACCACTATTGAAACCCACCCCACCCCAGTGACTGAAAGGGGGCGTGAACCACCCGTGACTGAAAGGGGGCGTGAACCACCCCAGTGACTGAAAGGGGGCGTGAAAGTGAAAGAGGAACAAGCTACACTTGTCAAAGTTCACTACCTGACCAAAAGTGCCCTGCTCGTCAAACATTTCACTCCAAAAATCACGAGCATTAATATGGAGTTGGTCCACCCCTTTGCTGCAAGAACAGCCTCCACTCTTCTGGGAAGGCTTTCCACTACATGTTGGAACAATGTTGTGGGGACTTGCTTCCATTCAGCCACGAGCATTGGTGAGGTCAGGCACTGATGCAGGCCAGTCAAGTTCTCCCACACCGATCGAGAAACCATTTCTGTATGGACCTTGCTTTGTGCACAGGGGCATTGTCATGCTGAAACAGGAAAGGGCCTTCCCCAAACTGTTGCCACAAAGTTGGAAGCACAGAACCATCATTGTATGTTGTAGCATTAAGATTTCCCTTCACTAGGACCAAGGAGCCCAAACAATGGAAAACATCACCAGACCATTATTCTTCCAGCTCCTCTGCCATGGAAATCAATTTCCTGAAGCTCCCGATGAACAGATGTGCGGACAATGCTTCCAGAGGCAGTTCGGAACTTGGTAGTGAGTGTTGCAACCGAGGACAGGTGATTTTCACACGCTACGCACTTCAGCACTCGTCCGGTCTTGTTCTGTGAGCTTGTGTGGCCTACCACTTTGCGGCTGAGCCGGTGTTGCTGCTAAACATTTCCACTTACAGTTGACCAGGGCAGCTCTAGCAGGGGATACATTTGACAAACTGACCTGTTGGAAAGGTGGCATCCTATGACGGTGCCACGTTGAAAGTCACGGAGCTCTTCAGTAAGGCCATTCTACTGCAGTGTGTGTCTAGGGAGATTGTATGGCTAGGTGCTCAATTTTATACACCTGTCGGCAACAGGTGTGGTTGAAATAGCCAAATCTACTATTTTGAAGGGGTGTCCACCAATGTTACCTCTAAGCTGCATGTGAGTGGGCACGCAGTAGCCCGAGACTATTCCCATTAGACTACACCCCCTTCTGCAGAGCACAGAAGAAATATCTGCCAACGGAGAGAAGCGCAAGTTTAACTTCACTCACTTTTCCCCGCTAGTTAACACCATTAACGTTTCCCATTACTGTGGCAATTTCGATCGAATCAACGCAATATTATCCACTTTCAATGCAACACAACCCGAAAAAAAAAGTAATCGTGGGAGAGATTTTGTTGTAGGCAGAACACGTGTCGGGATAGGATTCTAATTCTATTGCTCACGACTCAAACTGTGCGCTACACAGACCGGTGCAGCATAACCAATCAGAGCTTCAGTAGGCCTATCTGCAAATAGACCATTGCCATGTATGGATCTGTGCCATTCACTTTGAACTGGACTGTGTTTACAGCTGAGGTCCTGAGTAAAAGCGCTTGTTTTGAGATAATGTGCATACCCTTTGCTAGTTTGTGAGTTCTTAGCCCAGTTATAGATCATTTGTAGACAGCAAGAGTGAATTCGAGACATCTTTTAAAAGCGAGTCAGTGGGCAGTGTTATATTTGGCGACAGCCTTGAATAAGCTAAGCAGCCAATAAGCAAAGCGTAGTATCATTTGTTTGATTCTCGGTAATAATGCTATGGTTTATTGCATCAAAGCACATTTTCAGTCACCTTGTCTGAAGGATAAGTGGATGAACAGCTTATTGTCAAGTCCTGCATGTTTTATTTCAAAGGTCTCATGGAATGTAGGACTACATTGAACACCACACATTGGCTGCTACTGTAGGCTGAATGACAGAACAGCTATTTCCATGTTAAAATGTTATGGGATGCATTTTTCCCATTCTTTGGGATGGTAAGCCACTCTGGTAAGCCTACATTATAATCAAATAGCCACAGAAGCCTACTTGGCTTAAAGCGGGTACAGCCACTGTTGTCCACAGTTGCACAGAATTTTCACAACGGTGAGGTTTGCGCTCAGCAGACCTGAAATTTGCTCAGTGCCTGAAAACATTAGAGGGAACATTGGTGTCCACATTCTTTTGTATATATAGTGTAGTCTGCAACATGTGGCGTGAGAACACTCTCGTACTCAATTCCCCTCCCTGCCTCAGAGCATGCTAGACAGTGCCATTGTGGTGGAAAGTGGGCTAGAAGGGAGTCACCAGGCAACTGCCTCTGAGCTTTTTAAATGAGTCATAATCTCCCGTCGCCAATCTAAATCAGGTCCCTTCCAGAAGGCTGGCCCCCGGGTCGGGCTGCCGAACCAGCCCTGGTCAGATAGTTAGTGAAGGGAGGTAGGTCACCTTCCTCTCCTGCAGACCCGGGTTCAAATACCACAGTGTTTTCTTTAGCCGGTCTTAGAGTGACAGGTGAGTGGGGTTTGCCATTTTGGGACTTGCACAAGGCAAACTCAAATCAAGCCCAAATGAAGTATTTCTAACCATTTCAATAGATTTTGAAAATCAGGTCTGCCGCCCTGTTCTACGTGGGCTGGAAGAGACGGTGTTGGACCTTTAGTAGGACTGGGGTTTCCTAATGTTAAGAGGAGAGACGGTGTTGGACCTTTAGTAGGACTGGGGTTTCCTAATGTTAAGAGGAGAGACGGGGAAGTTCCGTGTTCCGTGGTTTGAACTTTCACTTCAATTTAAGATAGTTACCTATTTTACTGAAGGCATTTTCAGAACGGCACGCCTGCACATGCACGAACGCACACCATTTAGGCCTTATGGTGTGATCTTAGATCAAGTTTTCATATAACCAAACAGAACCAAGGGACTTAATAGTAACACAGAGGGAGACATGACATGTGACAGCCACTTCCTGTGGCAGTCAGGTATGAGTGTTCAGATTGTCTATATTATGCGTCATAATCCTATGACCAATCACCTTGAGAAAGTAGCCTTGAGCCAACTCTGCTCAAGTCATTCATCCTCCCATGGCCTGGCGGTTGGCCTAGCCCATGCAATCACAGCCTGAGGATCGAAGACTCCAGATGTCACCCAAAAACAGTCAGAACAGGGAATGCCTGTTGCCATAACAAGTGAGTATCTCTGGCGAGTGGACAGACAGGAGCTCCATCGGGACCAGCTCCTGTCCCTCCAGGGGAAAAAATATTAACACTGACAACCAGGAGGCGCAGCACCAGGAGGCGCAGCACCAGGAGGCGCAGCACCAGGAGGCGCAGCGAGAGAAAAGAGAGAAGCTACTGTATTGGACTTTGCATCCTGTCCAGGGGGTGTACTTGTACATAATGCTGCATAACGCTAGATAAAACAGGAGATTGGCCCATAGGGCAGAAGCCTTTCTGGCTTGGACAAGGCTTACCAACAGTTTTAAGAACAGCTTACCGCCCACAGCTCCTAACCCAGTGTTTTCCATTGGCGTCAAGTAATCAGCCAGTCACATACTCATTTTCCCCTTCACATTAACTAGGCTAATTTCCTTTTAAAAGTTTCTATTCACTCATCCTTTGAGCCTTCTCCCACTACAATAAACTATAAGCATCGTCTCACAATCTATTGAGAGGATAGGCGGTCAGTCAGTCAAAGTGAGGGATGACAGGAAAACACAGACGAAAAAAAGCGAGAGGTTAAACTCGCAAAAATGGGTCCAAAATAAGCCCAATGCGTTTCTATGGGTTTATTTTGGACCTAAAGCTTGATGCCTGCCTTCCCGCCTTTGGGACAAACACTCCCACTGTTAAGGCGGAGACATGAGCATCTCGTCATTATATAAAGATCTCGTTGCAGTCGAATTTCTTTACACGGAGGGGCATGATGCTCATGAATTATCAAGTCCCATGTAATGGAAGTAGTAACGATGAGTTGAAATCCACGACGTATTGTTTCACACATTTATTTAAAACCATTTTATTTGTGTTTCACATAGCCAGCCACACAGAGTAGTAGAGCATAGTAGGGTATTTACTCTGACAACTGAACAGCAAGCGTTAACTAGTTTATAAAAAGGTGCCCAATTAAAGTATTGCATCAGGACAAATAAACCAAAGAAAATACTTTCTTATTTTTTTGCTATGTCGGTGGATTGCTAGACAGTGATGCTCAACTTGGAGTGACTCGTCTCACCATGCAGTGTAGCCTACCGAATCACATCGGAGAGAGAGCTGTTCATTTGGCTCCCTCATTTGCATAGGCTACTGGTAGCAGGCACACGGCTTTTTGCCGTTTATCTGAAGATAATTATATAAACATTAGAAGATGGTGAATCATCACTGCAGGAACAATAGGTAGTGGACAGCATCATTCTGCCCCAAATATAATAATTAGGGCCCTAGTGGAATCCATAAAAAAACTCAACAATATTCAGAAAAGTGTTGACATTTGTAGGGAATCAACTAAATGTATTGAACATTTACTAATTAGCCAAAGTTCATCATAAGACATGAACAAAATGCATCAGGGGTTTCAAATTTCATGCAACTTTCTGAAGAGGCAACGAGAACACCCCCGTGTGCAATGCACACATCTACCAGATGGAAGCTTTCTGAAGAGGCAACGAGAACGCCCCCGTGTGCAATGCACACATCTACCAGATGGAAGCTTTCTGAAGAGGCAACGAGAACGCCCCCGTGTGCAATGCACACATCTACCAGATGGAAGCTTTCTGAAGAGGCAACGAGAACGCCCCCGTGTGCAATGCACACATCTACCAGATGGAAGCTTTCTGAAGAGGCAACGAGAACGCCCCCGTGTGCAATGCACACATCTACCAGATGGAAGCTTTCTGAAGAGGCAACGAGAACGCCCCCGTGTGCAATGCACACATCTACCAGATGGAAGCTTTCTGAAGAGGCAACGAGAACGCCCCCGTGTGCAATGCACACATCTACCAGATGGAAGCTTTCTGAAGAGGCAACGAGAACGCCCCCGTGTGCAATGCACACATCTACCAGATGGAAGCTTTCTGAAGAGGCAACGAGAACGCCCCCGTGTGCAATGCACACATCTACCAGATGGAAGCTTTCTGAAGAGGCAACGAGAACGCCCCCGTGTGCAATGCACACATCTACCAGATGGAAGCTTTCTGAAGAGGCAACGAGAACGCCCCCGTGTGCAATGCACACATCTACCAGATGGAAGCTTTCTGAAGAGGCAACGAGAACGCCCCCGTGTGCAATGCAGAAAATATATATTTAGGAAAAAACAGAAACCTGAAAAACTCAATTCATGAATTGTTTTAAATAATTTGGGCTATTTACTTCATGTGTTCGTTTTGATAAAATGCCTGATTGATTTCTATTTTGCTGGTTACTATGTACATGCGGTAAAAATGCAGATACTGACACATCAGGCTTCAGGTCTGCACCACAGTAAGTCCATGCAACAGGTTGTGAGAAGCCAAACATCTCGCTTCTTAATCAAATCATTATTTTTGTCACATGCTCCGTAAACAACAGCTGTAGACTAACAGTGAAATGCTGACTTACGTGTCCCCAACAACGCAGAGTTAATAATAAACAATAACAAGCTGGTTGAATAGAAAAGGCCACCGCTGAGAGCAGAGAAAGTGGTGGCAATGCAATTTAAGAATTGTTTAAGCAACCAGGCTTGTTCCAAAACACAGTCAGTCACCACAGAGTCTAGACCAACCAAGACAACAGCAAAACATTCTCGTGTCTACAAAAAGTGTCAACGCCAAACTAAATTTGTCAACGCCATTGCCAGAGAACGCACAATAAACTACCTATTGAGTGGTAATTTTAGGACCAGATTCTGTCTAACTGGAAAGATGGTTGCTGTAAATACCATCACAGTAGAATATCCTGTATTCCTGTTACAAGAAGGTGGGAGCAGAATCAAGAAGAGGTGTCAGTGCTGGCTAGCCCTCCATGCCCTCTTTATAACCAGAGAATTGTATTTATTTCACTAGGCAAGTCAGTTAAGAACAAATTCTTATTTACAATGACAGCCTACAGTAAACAGTACCAATAGCAGAGGAATAATAACCAGTGTCAGCGTGGTGTAGGGAAACGCTACCTACTGATACAGAATCAGATATGTAGATGTAGCCAATGGTTAAATGTAGGATTAAGTGTGGTGTAATCTGATCCCAGACTTGTGGGCCTCCCTTGAGTGTTCATAGGAGGACATGGTGGAGAGAGAGCCAAGTGGATTTCAGGACCAGCGAGTGCAGAGCACTCCCTCCTCCCCCAAAACACGCACCAAACCAGAGGATATAGATCCTCTCTCAAACACTCCAGCCAGAGCCCCAGGGGCATGAGCACATAAATGGGCTAATCCGTTACACAAGGCAGACTAGAAGACACGACATGCTCATCAACGCCACCTTTCATCAGACACAGGCACCCTGTGGTCAAACCAGGCCCAGCGCCAGCTACACAGACAGCAGCCCCGCCCACCCCCCTGGTGACCCTTGCCAAGCCTCATGTTACTGTACCTGCCACGGCTAGTCACAGCTTTCTCAATTACAGTAACCAAGGCTGAAGACTTCCCCTGTTGTCACGCTCGTCTTTCTTTATGCTGCTAGAGAGAGGGGAACCTTCCTCTGTGTGCCAAATGTCACACCATTTAGCGAAGTATCGGCTGTGCAACAGACACCACCCATCAGGTTCCCATACAAAAGACAACTTCACTATTTGACAAAATATACAATTCTGGCCACAACAACTAAAGTAGTAATGGAGACCAAATGACAATGGACCACAGCAATGTCTAGTACCATCCAGCATTGAGAAGACTATCAGTGTTCAAAGCAGACAATTCAGTTGCGGCATGTGAGCAAACATTTGTTTTCACGATGACTCACACCATGTTTACTGCCAATCCAAGCCCCAGAGAGAGGGATCAACACTTCAAGCCCAGACTGATCAGTCACTTTTGTAATGTTCCTCCATAAAAACTCAAGGCTATAATTTTGGGCAGGTGCGATGATCCTAGATGTGTGGCTGTGTCTCAAAAGGAGCTGATCAAAAGTAGAGTAGGGAATAGGCCAGGGTGATTTGGGATGCATCCTGTGCCCGAAGCTAACCTGAATCAAGGCAATATACTGTACAGCAGAAGACATACAGACAGGGAGTGGGGTGTGATACCGGTATGCGTAGCATGGAATCTGGTGAATGAGGCCCTCCATGCCTGGCTGTTGAAAGCTTGCCCTTGGCGTCAGGCTGTATACATGTGGGTTGGCTGAAGGGAGCTATTTCCAGAGCGGCTCCTGGCTCCAGCCTTGTACGTCAATTAGCTTTATGATAAAGCAGTTCAGTGAAACCCACTAGGCTTGTCACTACACCATTATATCCATACTCAGAGGTATCATAGAAAGAAAACAAAACATGAAGCGAACAAACTTTCCTGAGGAAAACAGTCTAGGTGTTGGAGACAAAACAGCCCAATGTCACACAGTTTCTTTTCCAAACTATAGCACACAATATTTTGAATACAGGCATTATTTTATTTATTTTTTTAAAGATCCAAAAAGAGTTGTCTGCTTTGTTTTATTTTTTGACATAGATACTGGTACCGTGAGAACCCTACTTGAAACAATAAAATAAGCTAGCAAGGTCCTACAGGAAATGGATTTACAGTCAGTCAATTGATACAGATTATATTTATGATATACAGTGCATTCAGAAAGTATTCAGACCTTGATTTTTTCCACATTTTGTTACGTTACAGCCTTATTCTAAAAACGGATTCCAGGAATGCACGATATATCGCTGAGCATATCGGAGTCTGTCGATATTAGATAAAAATGCCAACAATGGCATAGACCCGATGTCTAGTTAAACACCGATGTGCAAAACCGATGTCAAAATTGACATGCATACCTATATAAAGTAGGTGACATAATGACGCCACAAAACATACAGCGCTACACATAGAAACAGGAAAATATTAGGCGCACACTTCCAACAACTAGTAGTCCAGTAGTCATTTGAAAGAGTAAGAACATTTCAGTGAGACAAGGCGAAACCCCTTAACGCCAAGATAATGGAATTCATTGCCCTGTCGACAATCAACAGTCCTCTGTCGTGGATCTTGTTGGCTTTCGCCGACTGGTCCAGCCCCGGTACACACTATTTATCAGATGTTGCCCTACCGGAGTTCCAAACAAAATTATTGAATCCATTAGGGATGCACCAAAATGACCATTTTTGGCCACTACGATATCTGATATTTTCCTTGCAAATAAAAAATAATTATTATTATTTAAAATGTTTGCGATCATTTAAGCATTCTAGTACAGTTAAATAGTTAACACACAGAAACTACCCAAATACAGGTGTGCCAAGCTTGTAGCATCATACCAAAGAAGACTCGAGGCTGTAATCGCTGCCAAAGGTGCCTCAACAAAGTAGAGTCAGTTGTACAACAATGCCTTCAACTGAAATGTGTCTTCGGCATTTAACCCAACCCTTTTGAATCAGAGAGGTGTGCCTTAATCGACATCCATGTCGTCGGTGCCCTGGGAACAGTGGGTTAAGTGCCTTGCTCAGGGGCAGAACGGCACCTTGTCAGTTCATGAATTCGATCCAGCAACCTTACGGTTACTGGCCCAACGCTCTAACCACTAGGCTACCTGCCAGCCAAGGTAGGGTAGCGTCTGAACTTATGGAAATATCATATTTCCATTATTTTGAATAGATTTGCAAAAATGTCTAAAACCCTGCTTTGCTTTGTCAATGTGAGGTATTGTGTGTAGATTGATGTTTTTTTACAATTTAGGCAACTAGTTAAGCAGATTTCAATGGCAAGATAGCTATGACTTTCACAGCTGTTCAAGTCAACTTCCTCCCCAAATGCATTTCCTCAAGTCCACTTGTCTCTGAATTGTTGACTGAGTGTTACAAAAACCAGAGAGCAGAACATACGTTTGCCTTGGTTTGAGTGTGAACTACTAGCTAGTTAGCCAGACATTACCCGATGAGAACCCAAGACAACAACCATGTCTCAAAATATGTATTTGTCTCGATTTAACCACCTGGGATATAAAATTGGACAGCTTGTACAGTGTATGTTACCTTAACATCCAATCTCGCTTCCTCTGACAATGTTGCCGTGCGCTCGGCAGTGTGCGTGAAGCCTTGGCAACAGGAGACAAGTGCATTCGGGTAACGTTATCATGTTACACCGGTCCATAGTCAACGGTAGGACTGACCAAAAATCTGTACATCGAAACCAGACAGCGACGTTTCCAGTACAACACTGGGTATTTAGGCTACAGATAGTTGCCCTTGTTCCTGTTCACATGTAGCTATGGTAGCTAGAAGCAATACGTATAAGCTATACATCAGTGGGTACTGTAGACTCATCACCTAGCAACTTAGCAAACAGGCTAATTATATTTGGCTAGCAAGCCTTCTAGATCAGTTCATTCATATAGAGGACAAAATATAACATTGACACAAGAAACGGTTCCGCATGTCTTGTAAAATAGGCCGATGTTTGTAAGTAACTTTAACGTTTACCCAACAACGTTGACTAGCCCCTTCTCCGTCTGTCAAGGCATGCAACTAGCTACCCTGCTAAAGTTATGCTAACCAGTCGGTTACAAGCAAGGCAGTTCAGAAAATAAAAATGGGACACATTGGGCTGTAACTTAGTGTGGGTCAAACGAATAGCTGGCTAGCACTAACAAAGCTATCGGGGTGTATAAACAGAAACAAAACTAGTTCGAGTAATACTTTGGCGTAGTTGGTTGACTAACCACAATACCTCCTAGTTCGCTAGCTCGCGTCCGTTAGCGTGGTTAGCTTGCATGCTAACTAAACGAACGTTATCTTCCTATAGTTAGTTACCGGTGTTACGCAGGAAACCGGCAGCTGACTGGCTAACGTTAGCTGTTGTCGATGTTAAGGCTTTTTCGATAAAGCCTACTACTCGTTCGCTATTAAAATGTTTAATTTAACTTGACGAACCTTGGTGTTTTGCCAACATTTTCTGTCGGCGAAGCTGCAGAGTTGGAAAACGATGTATTTAGCTGTCATATCCCAGCGTTAGCAGGCTAGCCTTAGCTAGCTACTTTTTTTTCCAATAAGACTGACGCTGTAGTGAAATAGTTATCTGGGTTTTTTTGTGTGACAATGTATAACGATATGAACAAGCGTTCTTACTTACAAAGAGCAGGCTGGACATTGAAAACCAGTGACTATCCCGGAGAATGTGGATGGGGAGCAGTAACTGCTGTCAGATCTTTAGTTCCTCTTGTGGGTGAGAGAGCTCACATCAGAACTGTTGGGAGGAGTTAAGGTGGTAATCTCGTTAACGTCACTCGGAACGCAAGAAAACCAGGGATCACAAAACAACAATGTATAACAAATAGGCAATATTCGTTTTTTTTTTTAAATATTAAACTGGAATCTTCGAGATATATTCTTTATTTCATGTTGAGCAATGGTAATACCGCGTTCATGTGCTAGTCCGAACGAGGAATCTCATAAATGTCCGATTTGGTAACTGGTTGTGCCTATACACGTGCCGCGTTCAACGAATCAGCATATCGGACATTTCCGCTTTACCTGTTCCGACTATAAATGCTCCGACTCATCATCACCAATATCTGAGTGACGAGCATCAGGACTCAAGAGTTGGTAAATTGACCCATTCGGAGTTTTCGAGCGGATCATTTTTGTCAAGTCTGGCCGTCGTTGTTCAACGCCTTTCAAAGTGTATAGCATTATTTACCAGTTGTCCACTTATGTGTATATGTTGAGTGCATGAATTTGACAAAAATAATAATAATGTGGTCCAAATGTAATACAATTTTTACTGCAAATTTCTGCAGTTGCTCTTCACCAACGTCATCCTCCATCCATCGCCTGTAATTGTGGGAGGCTCTATTGCCAACCAATCATTCGGGTGTTTTTTTTACCCATGTGAATGTGACCAAAGACATGACTGAAACAGAATCCAACTTTTCCGCAATTCATGTATACAATTGATATATACAAATTAATGTGATTTTTGATGCTCTTTCTCACAGATTGATTGTGCAATGTACACACATGATTTCAATTGGTTACTGTGTGATATGGGGGATGCAGCCATCTTTATTTCCATTTATACTCCATGTGTAACTCTGTGTCGTTGTATGTATCGAACTGCTTTGCTTTATCTTGGCCAGGTCGCAATTGTAAATGAGAACTTGTTCTCAACTTGCCTACCTGGTTAAATAAAGGTGAAATAAATAAATAAAATTTGACATTATAAAGATAAACTTTTATAAACAATGGCAACACTGCCATGTTGATCTGAGCCTTGCTTTTGGGAAACCACATTATTGCCCAACTTTCATCTGTGGCAGATGCACCTGACTTCAATCCTGGACATTTGTCTACAGGCTGTTGCTTTCGCCTTAAAACTCAAACGCACCAATTTTGGTCCACCTAGTTAGATTACCTCCAGCCAAGCCTTGTCCTGTTTGACTAGCCATGTTCGAGTATAACAAACAGTCAAGCGATGACGTATTCGCTTGTTTTGTGTGATTGGCTATAGGAAATATTGGTCAGACACAGCCCATAGCTGGTTTTTCTTTATATGGCTTCATCATTGATTAATCTAATGTCATGTTATGAACAAAGGAAATATAATAGTAACACCATGTGTGAATATATGTATCCAATATGATAAATCATGTTATTCTCGGACATTATTCTCAATTAACGAAATAGGTCCTCTGGTTTGGTCCATATTACCTTTTAGTGAGACATAAACACCACCTAGTGGTCAATTGGACTGTCCCTTTATAATGGGGATTCTTATGAGAAACAGAACATTGAACAAAGCATTGTCATTGTCATTAAAATAATAAAGTAGCTTTTGACAAATGTGCCAACAATATATATTACACCCAAAACACCCATATCAACATAAAATGAGGTTGAGACCCAGACTCTTGACCAGATAGAGCCCAGGGCTGCGTTCAGTACAAAAAAAAAAAGAATTTCAACATTCAATGAAACGGAAACTGTTCTGAACGACCAGTTGAAAAACGGAGAGGGGTTTGGTTGTGGGTTGGGGAACGCTCCACTGCCATTTAAATACGTTGCTTCCAGTCACACCCACCAAAAGGAGGAAACATAACTCAAAGTATGTTGAAGAACATTTTGAGGAAACGTGTTGTTCAGTACAAACGGTCACGCAACATAGCAAACGTTTAATTGAACTGAACACCCTCGCAGATTGGTAAAAAAAAAAAAAACTACTATTAAAAAAATGGAATACATTTTATTTTATGTTTAGTATATTTTCTCTGTTGTAACAGATTACCCATTGAACTAGCTGATTTCACATAAACTCTTGAATTTTAGAAATGTACCAGTCCCCCACGCGGCCGTTTCCTTCTCCCACCGAAGGAGTGTGTACTGCTGCTACAGTAAGGGATACAGCTGATACAGACGCCCCCTGGTGGTGAGTAGTAGTAGTAGTAATCAAACAAACAAAAACATTGTGGGAGACAACGCGGATGTCTACATTTTGATTGTTATGCTCAGTCTAGTGGAGTCCTTACCAGACCATGGAACATTGATACCATCAGGTGGCTCTCTTCTAGATAAGACACCATACACATTACTGGTTATTCTCCAGAGTGACTTGAGGCCAATATCTTCATTGGTACAGTACATACCATTCTGAGAGCAAATTGGATAGCCTATGTACAGTATTTTATACTAAGCCCTAGACACAGTAAGCATACACTACTAATACTCCCTGTAACCAAATGTGATGTGTGTTTCACATGGATGTGGAATCTAGAAAAAATCAACACAGATATACAATAAAGTATTTATTGATTTGGTATCAATACAATCAAGTACTGTAGATTTTGTATAAGCAGACAAAACATTTTCAATCAAAAAGAGTGCATTTTATACCCATATTGCATAGAGGGCACACAATAGCCATGTATAAGACAAAGAAAATCCTATAGGTTGATACATTGTACATTACACAAAAAAAACATGTTTTTTTAAATCCACAAAAAGAATCCTTCATGAACAATGCTAGAATGCTAACTAGGTGTTCTAAATGATCTCGTTCAATGCTGTTAAATACCATTTATACCATCTAGGCTTCGGTGGGCGGTTTTGGCGTTACTGTTAAATTATCACAAATGTATAAAGACATCTTCATTAAGGTGATGTGCAAATTTAAATGCCCATTTGTATCTATCTCATTTGTATCTATCTCCAAACTATAACATCTATCTCCAAACTATAACAAACAAATATCCCTTAAAACCGAAGCAAGGCGTATTTTTTATAGTTTTTCTAATCATTGAGTAGAAAACAAGTCTAATCAGTTTATGATCAAGGCAGTACATTTGGGAAAAATTATTTGCACACACTGCAAGCTCTGAAACCAAGTGAAATTGTCTATGACAAGGAATAGACAAAAGGAGAGTAACAGTCTGTCTGACCACACCACTCAAAAATGGCTTTCCGAATGTCTGATATACAGTACATAACAAGAACAAGTCTTGAATTGACTAGTAGACTTACACAACAGTAATGATACACAAACTTTGCTTAAGGATGTTCAGGTTCTGATGAGAGGATTAGGGGCACCGAGACTAGTGAGAGTGCATTGGATAAACCTAAAACACTGAACGTGAGACACAAGGCTCAACTCAGTCAAAACCGATTACCGTTTCTCCAGAACATTTCAAAAACATCATTCTTTAGACACAGCTATACAGCAAGTGTATTAATATGTAGACAACAGAGCAATATCCCTACATTCATTATTCTTCTTATTTACCACAGGAACCTGGATAACCATTGTGAATGAATGTTGGCCTCAGGTTCTCAATCTGAATACAACTTCTACTCTTGGGTATTGTTACAGAAAGAGAACTTAAAATCTAGGAAAATAAATGGGTTCTACCTACCATTCTGCTATATCCACCATGAATAGCATCAGGGCAGTCTAAATGGTGTATTCTCACCATTGATGACCAATAGTAAATATATCTAATGATGGAAACATACTATATGATGCCCCTACATTGAACTTACAGCAAGGGAGTGTGATATACTGTATGATATAACCTTGAGCCCAAGGTCACTGGAAAATTAAGGTCTTCACGATAAACCTTCATGTTTTTATTCCAACATTACTGTCGTCTTACTTTGAATACATTTCCCACGTGTCTATTTGACATTTATCCTCTTTGCATGATGTGTAGCCCACTACTACTACCAAACCAAATCCTTCTCTTTGCGACATTGACCAAGCTATAGGACCATACATGTGCATTTAGGTAACCTTCATGATGTGTAGCCCACTACTACTACCAAACCAAATCCTTCTCTTTGCGACATTGACCAAGCTATAGGACCATACATGTGCATTTAGGTAACCTTCATGATGTGTAGCCCACTACTACTACCAAACCAAATCCTTCTCTTTGCGACATTGACCAAGCTATAGGACCATACATGTGCATTTAGGTAACCTTCATGATGTGTAGCCCACTACTACTACCAAACCAAATCCTTCTCTTTGCGACATTGACCAAGCTATAGGACCATACATGTGCATTTAGGTAACCTTCATGATGTGTAGCCCACTACTACTACCAAACCAAAACCTTCTCTTTGCGACATTGACCAAGCTATAGGACCATACATGTGCATTTAGGTAACCTTCATGATGTGTAGCCCACTACTACTACCAAACCAAAACCTTCTCTTTGCGACATTGACCAAGCTATAGGACCATACATGTGCATTTAGGTAACCTTCATGATGACACACATGTCCTATTTGAACCACATCAGATCTTCAATTCAAAACTGTGGTGGAGTATTAACTAGAAGTGCATGACTCAGAAAGCATGTTCCATGGTCTCTGCAGTTCATCTTTCACACAGGTAAAGTGTCAACGGCTGGGAGTTAAAAAAATAGATACAGACAGAAACACTGTACTGCACTAGGAGAACTCACATAGCAAACACCCTTCTCACCCTTGTCCCACCGTTTCTCCCAGAAATAACAGAGCCATGTTAACTGTTATGCAAGAACAATTTCACAACCACAGAGCCTCTCTCTCACTCCCTCCCTCCCTCCCTCCCTCCCTCTCTCTCTCTCTCTCTCTCTCTCTCTCTCTCTCTCTCTCTCTCTCTCTCTCTCTCTCTCTCTGTCTCTCTGTCTCTCTCTCTCATGACTTATTATGGAGATTCATGTATGGTCATTTCCAAAAGTTAACCTTTCATATCCTGTCACAGGACTTCCACTAGGAATATACTGTGGCAACATCAGATGTTCCATTTAACCAAGCAATGGACAAACCATTTTAGTTGCGGATGTATCTTTAGGTGGAAAATGAATGTATAGCCTTTTTGTTATACTGAGGCTTATGGAGGATTATACATTGTTACTGTACATTTATCATTACAATGAGATAACTGTAGCACCAAATACTGGGAGCGTTGTGTAAGATCATTTGAACTGCACCCAATGCACCCATTGGGTTTCATCTGAACCTTGAAAGGGTTACTCTGTAGAAACAGGTCGGATGGCCTTTAGCCAGTTGTAAATGTGATTTGTAGTTGTGATATGCTTTATAGTTTGTAGACAGAATGAGGCTTTTAATGTGAGCTATCCCTCAGAACGTTCACTCTAAATGTTAATGTGAAAGGTACTAGGGCTTTGATTGCTCGGCCGCAGCCATGGCGTTAGCGGACACAAGAAGCAGTGATGTCATCAATATGTGTGTGCCATAGAGCACGAAATGAGGGTGACACGGGAGCTGCAATGCAGGTAGTAAATGGGAATACCCACAGAATGGATCGATGCAGGGAAACATGACATTGATCCAAACGCATTTGGCCACAATTTCTGTCTATTAGCTGAATTAGCTGACGCAGAATGTGTTTATTAATATAATGATTAACTTACACATTTATTCATAGAAGTATTTATTTGTCTATTTAATGTGTTCTATATACAGTATTTATAATTCTTTAGGTTACTGGTTACTATTGATGCTTTTTTAAAGAAGAGGAGAACGGGGGAAAGCATGGTTACTCTTCCATGTTTAATACTGCTGTCTCTATGTGTCCCCTGCTTTGTGTGGATCTTACACAAGTTGGATAGAGCAATGACTTCTTATTGGTCAAGTCATAGCCATGATCCAAAACCGTCACCTTCTGGAATGACCAGCAATGACTTCTTATTGGTCAGGTCATAGCCATGATCCAAAACCGTCACCTTCTAGAATGACCAGCAATGACTCCTTATTGGTCAAGTCATAGCCATGATCCAAAACCGTCACCTTCTGGAATGACCAGGTCAATGACTTCTTAATTGGGTCAAGTCATAGCCATGATCCAAAACCGTCACCTTCTGGAATGACCAGCAATGACTTCTTATTGGTCAAGTCATAGCCATGATCCAAAACCGTCACCTTCTGGAATGACCAGCAATGACTTCTTATTGGTCAGGTCATAGCCATGATCCAAAACCGTCACCTTCTAGAATGACCAGCAATGACTCCTTATTGGTCAAGTCATAGCCATGATCCAAAACCGTCACCTTCTGGAATGACCAGCAATGACTTCTTATTGGTCAAGTCATAGCCATGATCCAAAACCGTCACCTTCTAGAATGACCAGCAGTGACTTCTTATTGGTCAAGTCAAAACCGTAGCCATGATCCAAAACCGTCACCTTCTGGAATGACCAGCAATGACTTCTTATTGGTCAGGTCATAGCCACGATCCAAAACCGTCACCTTCTGGAATGACCAGCAATGACTTCTTATTGGTCAGGTCATAGCCATGATCCAAAACCGTCACCTTCTGGAATGACCAGCAATGACTTCTTATTGGTCAAGTCATAGCCATGATCCAAAACCGTCACCTTCTGGAATGACCAGCAATGACTTCTTATTGGTCAAGTCATAGCCATGATCCAAAACCGTCACCTTCTGGAATGACCAGCAATGACTTCTTATTGGTCAAGTCATAGCCATGATCCAAAACCGTCACCTTCTGGAATGACCAGCAATGACTTCTTATTGGTCAGGTCATAGCCATGATCCAAAACCGTCACCTTCTAGAATGACCAGCAATGACTCCTTATTGGTCAAGTCATAGCCATGATCCAAAACCGTCACCTTCTGGAATGACCAGCAATGACTTCTTATTGGTCAGGTCATAGCCATGATCCAAAACCGTCACCTTCTGGAATGACCAGCAATGACTTCTTATTGGTCAAGTCATAGCCATGATCCAAAACCGTCACCTTCTAGAATGACCAGCAATGACTTCTTATTGGTCAAGTCATAGCCATGATCCAAAACCGTCACCTTCTAGAATGACCAGCAATGACTTCTTATTGGTCAAGTCATAGCCATGATCCAAAACCGTCACCTTCTGGAATGACCAGCAATGACTTCTTATTGGTCAAGTCATAGCCATGATCCAAAACCGTCACCTTCTAGAATGACCAGCAATGACTTCTTATTGGTCAAGTCATAGCCATGATCCAAAACCGTCACCTTCTAGAATGACCAGCAATGACTTCTTATTGGTCAAGTCATAGCCATGATCCAAAACCGTCACCTTCTAGAATGACCAGCAATGACTTCTTATTGGTCAAGTCATAGCCATGATCCAAAACCGTCACCTTCTAGAATGACCAGCAATGACCTCTTATTGGTCAAGTCATAGCCATGATCCAAAACCATAAAATTAGCACCCAACAGACAACTAGAAGTTGACTGTCAAAACATCAGAGCATACTGATAAACAATGATCCATCGATCCCTAGAACAGGTCATTTAAAAAACATTTTTTTAAGTAAAGTGAAAAGTATTGGATATTATTTCACGTCAGGAATTGTTTATTGAATATACACTTCATACTGTATGTGTAATGGTACATCTTTATGTGAAATATTGATTTAAATAGGAAGGACGCGCACACATAAGAAAATGGGAGGCTTTTGTGCAGGAAGTGACTGCAGCCAGGGGAACCAATCAGAGCCCCAGGGTCTGACGATTTCATCCTACTGATGTCAGAGCATTTGGGTAGGATGTGCAGTCACATGGGTAGGTCTAATGCTACATTCATAACCAAGTGGGAAGGTGGTATTTACCACATACGACTGGATAAAAAAAAAACACTTTAAAGCTCCTCTAACTGGTAATTACTAGTGGGAAACTCGTCTATCATCGCTGAGCTCTGACTTCTCCCACATGCTGACTTCCAACGTCACCTACTAAGGAAATTATAACAGTATTTATGACAGTTAAATGCAACAACAAAACATTATTTATAAAAAGCAAGCTATTAATATGGTTTTTAAACACCATAATATTTTACAAGCACGATAGCTGTTAGCCAATCGGCGTTTCTCAATGAGTTCAAAGAACGTGATTGCATCCAAATGGTATTTACCACCTTCCCAAATAGTTATGAACGCAGCATAATAAATGTTACTTAGACAAAGTAAGGCACTTAATAGTCCGAATCCAATAAACAACAACAATACAGACAACGATGACAAAATAATAATAATAATAATAACAATTATGACAATAATAATAATTATAATAATATAAGCTAAAAAAACAAACAAGTAAAAATAAAAAAACTGACATTTTAAAGAAAGAGATAAAAACAGAGCACAGCATGAAGTATCCTTCTCCTGCTTTTGAATTCTCCATCTTCTGTTCACAACGTCTTTTCCTGTCGTTGTTGATGTTGTTGATGATAACATTATACAGGTGGTGTTATTCTGGCTGCCGGTGTTTTGATACAGGGACATCAGAAGGCACCCTAGGTGATAGTTGACTAGCAGGCCATTATGTGGGACAGAGCAGGAACCCTGAGAAGGACGAGTGGATGTATTCGGTGGAGTAGAGCCCGTTAGCCTGATCCGAGGGCATCTGCATCCACACCTGGTCGTTCTCCTTCAGCTCAAGGACGGCGCTACCGGACGCCTGGTCCATGTAGCCCTTCTTGTACTCGTCGTAGGTGTATGTGGCTGGAACATAGTTCTTGTACAGTGCCACCCACAGACTGAATCCCTTTACGTGCACGTGGTAGGCAAAGTAGTAGACGCCAGACATGGGGCTGGTGAAGATACCGGTGGCAGGGTTGTAGGCATTCTGCCCGTTGTACAGGGTCCTGTCGAACTTGATGGGCGTCCCAGAGGGAGGGAAGGCTGTGGTGAGGATGGCGGTAAACGCGGGCGCCAGGGTGGCGGAGAGATCTGCACGGCCAAACTGTGGTTTTCCGTTCCTCCCGTCTGGTACCTCGTCCCCACCCAGCCCTGAATCCGTTAGCCCAGCCACCCCGGTTTGTCCGTTTCCTGCAGGGCCAGGGGGCCCGGGTGGCCCTGGAGGGCCGGGGTTGCCGTTGAGTCCAGAGTTGCCGGGCTTTCCTGGGGGACCTTGGGGACCTGGAACTCCTTTTTCTCCGAGCTTGCCCAGACCTGGAAGACCCGGCAGCCCAGGTTCGCCCTTCAGACCTGGGATACCCTGTGGCCCCATTGGCCCTGAAGGCCCCTGCAGACCGGGGATTCCAGACTGGCCTCTCGGTCCTGGAGACCCAACAAACCCAAGCTCCCCTTTTGGTCCAGGATTGCCTAACAGACCTGGATTTCCTGGCAGGCCTATGTGCCCTGCCTCGCCTTTGGGCCCAGGTTTTCCGATAGCCCCGTTAGGGCCCGGGAGCCCTTTGTCTCCAGGAATGCCTGGTTTTCCAGACATACCACCAGGACCCTGGTCCCCTCTGATCCCTGGCAGACCTGGATGCCCCTGTGGACCCAACTCTCCCTTCAGGCCAGGCATGCCGTGTTTTCCTGAAAGCCCCATGGGGCCCTGTATTCCCGGTGGTCCTGGCTGTCCATCTGGGCCCATGTCTCCTGGCTTTCCTGCCATCCCAGGCTCTCCCTTATCTCCACGGACGCCTGGTCCCCCGAAAAGGCCCTTGTCTCCCTTTGTCCCTGGTAGACCAGGTTTGCCATAGCCAGGAACTCCAGGAAACCCTGGAGAACCCCTCTGTCCTGGCTCACCTTTAGGCCCAAATGGACCGGGTCCTCCAGGCAATCCATCATTACCAGGCTTGCCCAATCCGACAGATCCTGGCTGGCCTTGCAGCCCTGGACCTCCAGCCTTCCCTGGCTCTCCTATTCCTCCTGGGAGCCCCTGGTCCCCTTTAGGCCCAGAAGGACCAGGAAGCCCGTCAAGTCCTGGTTTTCCCATGCCCTGATTACCAGCTGGCCCTGGGGGGCCCCTGAGCCCATTGGGGCCCCTGGTTCCTGGCAATCCAGGATTCCCATTGCCATTCTCTCCCTTGAGTCCACGCTCCCCAGGATTTCCAGGCCCACCTTTCTGTCCTGGTTCTCCACGAGACCCAGGTTGGCCACTCCCACCTGGAAGGCCAGGTTTGCCATTAAGAGACAGGCCAGCTGGGCCGGGGAGACCTGGTTGACCTGGAAGTCCTCTGGGGCCTGGTTCACCCCGGAGTCCAACCTCGCCATTATTCCCAGTCATCCCCTTAACTCCCCCTTTTCCTGGGAGACCCGGAAGTCCTGGCTTCCCAATGCCCGGAAAGCCTGGAGGTCCCTGAAGGCCAGGCTGGCCATTGAGACCTGGTTTCCCCAGCCCTGGTTTTCCCGGAAGTCCCGAGGGCCCAGTTGGGCCTCTTGGTCCAGGTTTTCCTTGGGGCCCTGGCTCGCCCTTTACGTCCATCATGGGTGGCATGTCTGTAGGAGAAAATGGAAGATCATGTGATTACCTGTTCATCCCCTTTCAAATCCTTTTTCTTACATTTTGAAAAATGAAACATTTCCAAGCATGTGTCCCAAATGACATCTCCAATGCTTCCCAAATTCCCTATATAGTGCTCTACATTTGACCAGGGCCCTAAGGTAAATAAGGTGCTGTTTGGGACATAGCCCCAGTTAGTTTTTTTTCTTTAGTCAGTGACTTGGCTCTGTAAATAGATGAGCAAAAGGTTTGTATATATGTCCTTAAGACAGCACTCAATAACCCTGGATTTGCAATAACCTATAATTGATTTTACACTTGATTGAAAGAGGCATTCGGTTCAAGTCACAGTAAACTGAATTGAAAAACCTACAGTGAATACTGTATAGATATGGTTCTACATTAGTGCCAGTGTGCATTTACATTGCCAAATTCATGCCATTGTCTAATTAGTTTTGTTTGTCAAGACAATGATGCAGGGAATTCAGGAACAGTACCCAGATTAGGTTCTCCTTTAGGGTGTGGAATATTGGACTAGCTGATCTAGTAGGAAGTTGGCTAAAGAAGAAAAACAACTGGAAGCGAGACCGAACAGTTTTTTTCAGACAAGCTTTGACCCACAGTAGCTTAGATCAACACTTGGTTTGGTATGAGGTTTAGGTAAACACCATTAAGTAGCCACCGGGACTTTAGAACTGGGCACGTGGATTTGACAACAACAATCATCCCATTCTTCTGTCCTGTCATTGTTGATGATACATTTGTATTTTGACTTACACTTATTAGAATAAAAAACATGAGCTGGCGCACACCCAGAACAATTATTTTGTGTGGAGGTACTGAATAACGGCAAATAAACTATAAACTATATGAAATAAAGAGAGTCACACACTCCATATATAAACTCCCACCCTGAAGACGACACAGTGATGCCGAAATGTTGGTGATTTACCCAATAAATAACTGGGACTTTATATATGGAGTGTGCGATTCTCTTGATTTTTTTATAGTTTATGACATACACTTATTAAACATCATCAAAATAAAGTAGATAGGAATTTCTGTTGATTTGCTGGCAATTTTGTACTTAAATTAACTTAAATACAGGCAATAACTATTGAGCAATACTGAAGTGTCTTGATTTTCCACTTATTGCATTTGTGGAAGAGGTAATACCAATGCAATTTAGTTTCATGGCCAATAGGTGGTGGTAGCTGCATGCCATTTACACAAGCCATAGAAAGACAGCAAGACGTGTGAATCCAGAATAGAATAGATGTGTGTCCAGAATGGCTGATGTATGCTACCACTTGTTGATCCCATCCATCATTGAACTCTAAAACCAGGGTATAGGCCTCGTTTATGCTGGCATAGGATCCATCTCATGTCAAACTTCAGGTAAAGTATCTTCATAGACATTGGAATGGACAAAGGTAGCCAACATCATAGATTAATGGACATAGGAATCATAGGAGATGATTGTGAACAACAGGAAAAGGAGGAGCGAGCCACGCCCCCATTCTCATCGACAGGGCTGTAGTGGAGCGAGCCACGCCCCCATTCTCATCGACAGGGCTGTAGTGGAGCGAGCCACGCCCCCATTCTCATCGACAGGGCTGTAGTGGAGCGAGCTACGCCCCCATTCTCATCGACAGGGCTGTAGTGGAGCGAGCCACGCCCCCATTCTCATCGACAGGGCTGTAGTGGAGCGAGCCACGCCCCCATTCTCATCGACAGGGCTGTAGTGGAGCGAGCCACGCCCCATTCTCATCGACAGGGCTGTAGTGGAGCAGGGCTGTAGTGGAGCGAGCCTGTAGTGGAGCGAGCCACGCCCCCATTCTCATCGCCTGTAGTGGAGCCCCCCATTCTCATCGACAGGGCTGTAGTGGAGCGAGCCACGCCCCCATTCTCATCGACAGGGCTGTAGTGGAGCGAGCCACCATTCTCATCGCCCCCATTCTCATCGACAGGGCTGTAGTGGAGCGAGCCACGCCCCCATTCTCATCGACAGGGCTGTAGTGGAGCGAGCCACGCCCCCATTCTCATCGACAGGGCTGTAGTGGAGCGAGCCACGCCCCCATTCTCATCGACAGGGCTGTAGTGGAGCGAGCCACGCCCCCATTCTCATCGACAGGGCTGTAGTGGAGCGAGCCACGCCCCCATTCTCATCGACAGGGCTGTAGTGGAGCGAGCCACGCCCCCATTCTCATCGGCAGGGCTGTAGTGGAGCGAGCCACGCCCCCATTCTCATCGACAGGGCTGTAGTGGAGCGAGCCACGCCCCCATTCTCATCGGCAGGGCTGTAGTGGAGCGAGCCACGCCCCCATTCTCATCGGCAGGGCTGTAGTGGAGCCACGCCCCATTCTCATCGCCACGCCCCCCCATTCTCATCGACAGGGCTGTAGTGGAGCGAGCCCCATTCTCATCGACAGGGCTGTAGTGGAGCGAGCCACGCCACCATTCTCATCGACTGTAGGGCTGTAGTGGAGCGAGCCACGCCCCCATTCTCATCGACAGGGCTGTAGTGGAGCGAGCCACGCCCCCTCATTCTCATCGGCAGGGCTGTAGTGGAGCGAGCCACGCCCCCATTCTCATCGGCAGGGCTGTAGTGGAGCGAGCCACGCCCCCATTCTCATCGGCAGGGCTGTAGTGGACGCCCCCATTCTCATCGAGCCACGCCCCCATTCTCATCGACAGGGCTGTAGTGGAGCGAGCCACGCCCCCATTCTCATCGACAGGGCTGTAGTGGAGAGCCACGCCCCATTCTCATCGGCAGGGCTGTAGTGGAGCGCCCGCCCCATTCTCATCGGCAGGGCTGTAGTGGAGCGAGCCACGCCCCCATTCTCATCGACAGGGCTGTAGTGGAGCGAGCCACGGCCCCATTCTCATCGACAGGGCTGTAGTGGAACAGGTTGAGAGCTCCAAGTTCCTTGGTGTCCACATCACCAAAAAGCCTATTCCCCCACAGGAAACTAAAAAGATTTGGCATCAAAAGGTTCTACAGCTGCAACATCGAGCGCCTGACTGGTTGCGTCACTGCCTGGTATGGCAACTGCTCGGCCTCCCACCGCAAGGCACTACAGAAAGTAGTGCGTACGGCCCAGTACATCACTGGGGCTAAGCTGCCTGCCATCCAGGACCTCTACACCAGTCGGTGTCAGAGGAAGCCCCTAAAAAAATTGTCAAAGACCCCAGCCACCCCAGTCATAGACTGTTCTCTCTGCTACCGCATGGCAAGCGGTACTGGAGCGCTTAGTCTAGGACCAAAGGGCTTCTCAACAGGCTTTTAACCCCTAAGCCATAAGACTCCGGAACATCTAATCAAATGGACTATTTTCATTATACCCCCCCCCAACCCCTCTTTTAAGCTGCTGCTACTCTCTGTTTATCATATATGCATCGTCACTTTAAGTCTACATTCATGTACATACTGCCTCAATTAGCCCCGCTAACCGGTGCCCCCGCATATTGGCTACCCGGACAATCTGCATAATGTCCCCCCAACCACCACCTGTCAACCCCTCTTTTACGCTACTGCGATTCTCTGTTCATCATATATGCATAGTCACTTTAACCATATCTACATGTACATACTACCTCAATCAGCCCGATTAACCGGTGCCTGTATATAGCCTCACTACTGTATATAGCCTCACTACTGTATATAGCCTCTCTACTGTATATAGCCTCACTACTGTATATAGCCTCTCTACTGTATATAGCCTCACTACTGTATATAGCCTCACTACTGTATATAGCCTCACTGCTGTATATAGCCTCACTACTGTATATAGCCTCACTACTGTATATAGCCTCACTACTGTATATAGCCTCACTACTGTATATCCCCTCGCTACTGTATATAACCTCACTACTGTATATAGCCTCACAAGTGTATATAGCCTCACTACTGTATATAGCCTCACTACTGTATATAGCCTCACTACTGTATATCCCCTCGCTACTGTATATAACCTCACTACTGTATATAGCCTCACAAGTGTATATAGCCTCACTACTGTATATAGCCTCACTACTGTATATAACCTTGCTACTGTATATAGCCTCACTACTGTATATAGCCTCACTACTGTATACTGGAACTCGCTACTGTTATTTTCACTGTCTTTTACTGTTGTTTTTATTTCTTTACTTAACTATTGTACACCTAATACATATTTTTTACTTTCAAATTGCACTGTTGGTTAGAGCCTGTAAGTAAGCATTTCACTGTTTTTTTTCGGCGCTTGTGACAAATAAACTTTCATTTTATTTTATTTTTCATCCTCCTACGTAATTTTCTTAGATTTTGAATGCTGGAATATGCTTTTGTCAATCGTTGTTTCATGGTGAGTTATTGATAATGTGCCTGCCATGAAAGGAACTTGTTTTGAGGCAGCTAGGGGCCCTTGTCCCCGGTAGAATGTAATGATCTATAATATTTTCAGTGTCTCTCGGCACAAAAGGCACTCGACAAATAATATGGTAAATGCAGTAGCTAGGGTCATGTTTGGTCAGGAGCGCAACTTTCACTTCATTTCTGTCCTCCACAGTTTTATCCTTGGAATGTGATACAAAACAGGCAACTGTGTGCTTTAGGACCACGCGGACGCCTCCGAGTGGTCAGGTAGGCTGTTTGAAGTGTTTATCCGACCCCCAAAAAAGTAATAATTTTGGTGGGGTAAATTGTCCCCCCACTTCTAAAACCAAAGTTGCGCCCCTGTGTTTGGTTATGGGAAGCTGAGAGAGAAATCACTGGTCGTTAGGCTACTGTTTATTTAGCTCCACTGTGGGGGAAACATTGTGACACGCACATGCCTACAATCACTCTTGCTAACACATTACATCACAACAGAGAGAGAGAGAGATAGTAAAATAAAAGTAATTTGAATTGAATTGAGAGGGAGGGCTGGAGGCATAGACAGAGAAATTCATTCAATCATCTCCCTCTCACACACTAAGTTAATGTAGCATACGTAAAAGAAACTGAACACAAATTAATGTGTTACAGTTCATAAGAAAATCAGTACATTTAAAAAAATCATTAGGCCCTAATCTATGGATTTCACAGAACTGGGAATACAGATATGCACCTGTTGGTCACAGATACCTTAAAAAAAAGTAGGGGTGTGGATCAGAAAACCTGTCAGTATCTGGTGTGACCACCATTTGTCTCATGTAGCGCAACACATCTCCTTCACATAGAGTTGATCAGGCTGTTGATTGGGGCTTGTGGAATGTTGTCCCACTCCTCTTCAATGGCTGTGTGAAGTTGCTGGATTTTGGCCGGAATTGCAACACGCTGTCGTACACGTCGGTCCAAAGCATCACAAGCTTTTGCTCAAATGATGACATGTCTGGTGAGTATGCAGGCCATGGAAGAACTGGGAAGTTTTCAGCTTCCAGGAGTTGTGTACAGATCCTTGCAACATGGGGCCGTGCATTATCATGCTGAAACATGAGGTGATGACGGCAGATGAATGGCACAACAATGGGCCTCAGGATCTCGTCATGGTGTCTCTGTGGATTCAAATTGCCATCGATAAAATGCAATTGTGTTTGTTGTCCGTAGCTTATGCTTACCCATACCTTAACCCCACCGCCACCACGGGACACTCTGTTCACAATGTTCATCAGCATTCCGCTCGTCCCCACAACGCTGTACATGCTATCTGCCATCTGCCCAGTACAGTTGAAACTGGGATTATTCCGTGAAGAGCACACTTCTCCAGCATACCAGTGGCCATCAAATGTGAGCATTTGCCCACTGAAGTCGGTTACGAGGCCGAACTGCAGTCAGGCCAAGACCCTGGTAAAGATGACGAGCACGCAGATGAGCTTCCTTCAGGCGGTTTCTGACAGTTTGTGCAGAAATTATTCAGTTGTGCAAACCCACAGTTTCATCAGCTGTCTAGGTGGCTGGTCTAAGATTATCCCACAGGTGAAGAAGCCGGGTGTGGAGGCCCTGGGCTGGCGTGGTTACACATGGTCTGCGGTTGTGAGGCCGGTTGGACATACTGCCAGATTCCCTAAAATGACGTTGAAGGCGGATTATGGTAAAGAAATGATCATTACATTCTCTGGCACCAGCTCTGGTAGTCATTGCTCCAGTCAGCATGCCAATTGCATACTCCCTCAAAACAAGATATCTGTGGCATTGTGTTGTTTGACAAAACGGCACATTTAGAGTGGCCTTTTCCTCTCCCCAGCACAAGGTGCACCTGTGTAATGATCATGCTATTTAATCAGCTTCTTGATATGCCACACCTGTCAGGTGGATGGATTATCTTGGCAAATGAGAAATGCTCACTAACAGGGATGTAAACACATTTGTGCACAACTCTTTTTGAGAAATAAGCTTTCAATGCTTATGGAACATTTCTGGGATCTTTTATTTCAGCTCATGAAACATGATACCAACACTTTGCATGTTGCTTATATATTCTTGTTCCGTATAGATTCCCTACATACTGGTCTTGACGAGAAGAAAAAAAACTGTTCAGGGAGGTTCTCTTCTGCGCTGTTCAACCTGTCCAGTAAATGTTGAGGAGTTAAGATGGAGTCTTGTTAAAGCTGCAATATGTCACTTTTTGTGCTACCCGATCAAATTCACATAGTATTGTGAGTTATAGATCTGTCATCATCGTTAGAAGGAAGTCTATGAAGTGGTAGATCTGTTCTATGTGTGCTATTTCTATACTTCCTGTTCTTAGGGTTTGTTTTTTAATCTTTTGCTTTCGGTTTAGTACACCATCTTCAAACAGTTGAAAATTAAATATTTGTAGTTTTTGAAAATATATTTTATTCCAGTTTAGATGGTACAATGATTCGATACACCAGTGGTCACCAACCAAGATCACTTTGTGAGTCAAATTACAAGCCGAGATCTACTGCTCAGATTTATTTTTAGATATGAAATGTAAGCATATGCAACATTAACCAATTAAAAACAATTCTGTAGCAATGAGGTTTGTGCAGTAAGCTATAGGCCCAATACATTATCACTGCATGTTGGCTATAGTTGAATTGCAAATGTTGTTGTGCTTCTCAGACCATATTGAAATTAATTTGTTGTTTTACTTGTGAGGCACAGCTGAGTGAGCATAATAATTTGTTGTTTTACTTGTGAGGCACAGCTGAGTGAGCATAATAATTAGCTTTTATTTTTACTGGACTGATGGCCTGCATCTGATGGTCAGTCTGAGAGGAGCGAGGGAGCATCTGATGGTCAGTCTGTGAGGAGCGAGGGAGCATCTGATGGTCAGTCTGAGATGGCGTAGAAGTCGAACGTCTTGTCTTGTCGTGTCGTGTCCCTTGTATATATAGTTTTAAAAAATATATTTTTAAACATATTTTCTTCGCATATCTTTTAAAACATTTTGTTAAACCTCAACTTCTAAATACTCTCCTGCAACCCGCCTCACCCAATGTAGCTATTTTCTTCTAAAGTACTTATATCTACTTTGGATCCGAAACCCCTCAACTGAAGCTAGCCAGCTAACTCCCAGCTAGCTACCAGCTATCAGTCAGCAAACCATTGCTAGCGGTCTTCAGCTAACCGGTCATCAGCTAACCTTTAGCTCGGAAAGCTCTCGCCAGTTCGAACAACGCGACTCTAACCAGAGCATAACGGACCTATTATTTTTTATCCCCGGATTCCCACCAGATTCCCACCGCAAACGGAACATTTTCAGCTGGATTCTTCTTAACTAGCTATCTAGCTAACCGCAACCCCGGATGATTACTCCTGGCTAGCGTTTCCACCCACTTAGCTTGAAGCTAGCCCGGCCAGAGCTCCTGTGCTACCACTGAAGCATACTCCTGGGCTACAATATCCGGACCCTCGACCGGTCTATCGATGCCACCGCATGAAGAGGAATAAACAGACTCACCCCATCGCGACGTCCTTGCTTGCTAATTCGGCCTGCTAACTGCTACTTTGTTTAGCCCTGGCCTACTAACTGTTAGCTTGTTAGCACAGGCCTGCTAACCGTCTGAATCGCTGCGTCCCAAACACTCACTGGACCCATATTTACTTTCTCTTTTCGATTTTTAATTTGTTTATACCTTCCGGTAACCTGCCTCACCCAATGTGATACGGAATCACCATTATTTTTAATTTTTAGAACACACACAAGAACCTCCAGAAGCTAACCAGCTAACTAGCTACAAGCTATTTAGTCATTGTTAGCCACTGCTAACTGTTTTTAACCTGGATAACACTCGCCAGTCCAGCTTCCCTGCCCCATCCACCGCTGCCTCCCTGGACACTGAACACTTGGCTACATAGCTGATGCGTGCTAGACTGTCCATTAATCACGGTATTCCATTCTGCTTGTTTATGTTTTATCTGTCAGCCCCAGCCGCACTCAGGCTCTGTGTGTAGTTAATCCGACCCCCCCCCCCTGCCTAGCCTACGCCATTTTATCTGCTGTTGTTGTGCTAGCTGATTAGCTGTTGTTGTCTCACCTACTGTTTTAGCTACTGTTTTAGCTAGCTCTCCCAATTCAACACCTGTGATTACTGTATGTCTCTCTCAAATGTCAATATGCCTTGTATACTGTTGTTCAGGTTAGTTATCATTGTTTTGGTTTACAATGGAGCCCCTAGATCCACTCTTCATACCCCTGATACCTCCTTTGTCCCACCTCCCACACATGCGGTGACCTCACCCATTACAACCAGCATGTCCAGAGATACAACCTCTCTCATCATCACCCAGTGCCTGGGCTTACCTCCGCTGTACCCGCACCCCACCATACCCCTGTCTGCGCATTATGCCCTGAATATATTCAACCATGCCCAGAAATCTGCTCCTTTCATTCTCTGTCCCCAACGCTCTAGGCAACCAGTTTTGATAGCCTTTAGCTACTACTCCTCCTGTGTTCCGCGGGTGATGTGGAGGTAAACCCAGGCCCTGCATGTCCCCAGGCACCCTCATTTGTTGACTTCTGTGATCGAAAAAGCCTTGGTTTCATGCATGTCAACATCAGAAGCCTCCTCCCTAAATTTGTTTTACTCACTGCTTTAGCACACTCTGCTAACCCTGATGTCCTTGCCGTGTCTGAATCCTGGCTCAGGAAGGCCACCAAAAATTCAGAGATTTCCATACCCAACTATAACATCTTCCGTCAAGATAGAACTGCCAAAGGGCGAGGAGTTGCAGTCTACTGCAGAGATAGCCTGCAAAGTAATGTCATACTTTCCAGGTCCATACCCAAACAGTTCGAACTACTAATCTTGAAAATTAGTCTCTCCAGATATGTCTCTCACTGTTGTCGCCTGCAACCGACCCCCCTCAGCACCCAGCTGTGCCCTGCACACCATTTGTGAATTGATTGCCCCCCATCTAGCTTCAGAGTTTGTTCTGTTAGGTGACCTAAACTGGGATATGCTTAACACCCCGGCAGTCCTACAATCTAAGCTAGATGCCCTCAATCTCACACAAATCATCAAGGAACCCACCAGGTACAACCCTAAATCTGTAAACAAGGGCACCCTCATAGACGTCATCCTGACCAACTGGCCCTCCAAATACACCTCCGCTGTCTTCAACCAGGATCTCAGCGATCACTGCCTCATTGCCTGTATCCGCTACAGAGCCGCAGTCAAACGACCACCCCACATCACTGTCAAACGCTCCCTAAAACACTTCTGTGAGCGGGCCTTTCTAATCGACCTGGCACGGGTATCCTGGAAGGACATTGACCTCATCCCGTTAGTTGAGGATACCTGGTCATTCTTTAAAAGTAACTTCCTCACCATTTTAGATAAGCATGCTCCGTTCAAAAAATGCAGAACTAAGAACAGATATAGCCCTTGGTTCACTCCAGACCTGACTGCCCTCGACCAGCACAAAAACATCCTGTGGCGGACTGCAATAGCATCGAACAGTCCCCACGATATGCAACTGTTCAGGGAAGTCAGGAACCAATACACGCAGTCAGTCAGGTAAGCCAAGGCCAGCTTCTTCAGGCAGAAGTTTGCATCCTGTAGCTCCAACTCCAAAAAGTTCTGGGACACTGTGAAGTCCATGGAGAACAATAGCACCCCCTTCCAGCTGCCCACTGCACTGAGACTAGGTAACACGGTCACCACCGATAAATCCATGATTATCGAAAACTTCAACAAGCATTTCTCAACGGCTGGCCATGCCTTCCGCCTGGCTACTCCAACCTCGGCCAACAGCCCCCCCCCCCCCCGCAGCTACTCACCTAAGCCTCTCCAGGTTCTCCTTTACCCAAATCCAGATAGCAGATGTTCTGAAAGAGCTGCAAAACCTGGACCCGTACAAATCAGCTGGGCTTGACAATCTGGACCCTCTATTTCTGAAACTATCCGCCGCCATTGTCGCAACCCCTATTACCAGCCTGTTCAACCTCTCTTTCATATCGTCTGAGATCCCCAAGGACTGGAAAGCTGCCGCAGTCATCCCCCTCTTCAAAGGGGGAGACACCCTGGACCCAAACTGTTACAGACCTATATCCATCCTGCCCTGCCTATCTAAGGTCTTCGAAAGCCAAGACAACAAACAGGTCACTGACCATCTCGAATCCCACCGTACCTTCTCCGCTGTGCAATCTGGTTTCCGAGCCGGTCACGGGTGCACCTCAGCCACGCTCAAGGTACTAAACGATATCATAACCGCCATCGATAAAAGACAGTACTGTGCAGCCCTCTTCATCGACCTTGCCAAGACTTTATTATTATTATTATTATTACTTTCGACTCGGTCAATCACCATATTCTTATCGGCAGACTCAGTAGCCTCGGTTTTTCGGATGACTGACTTGCCTGGTTCACCAATTACTTTGCAGACAGAGTTCAGTGTGTCAAATCGGAGGGCATGCTGTCCGGTCCTCTGGAAGTCTCTATGGGGGTGCCACAGGGTTCAATCCTCGGGCCGACTCTTTTTTCTGTATATATCAATGATGTTGCTCTTGCTGCGGGCGATTCCCTGATCCACCTCTACGCAGACGACACCATTCTATATACTTCCGGCCCGACCTTGGACACTGTGCTATCTAACCTCCAAACGAGCTTCAATGCCATACAACACTCCTTCCGTGGCCTCCAACTGCTCTTGAACTCTAGTAAAACCAAATGCATGCTTTTCAACCGTTCGCTGCCTGCAACCGCACGCCTGACCAGCATCACCACCCTGGATGGTTCCGACCTTGAATATGTGGACATCTATAAGTACCTAGGTGTCTGGCTAGACTGTAAACTCTCCTTCCAGACTCACATCAAACATCTCCAATCGAAAATCAAATCAAGAGTCGGCTTTCTATTCCGCAACAAAGCCTCCTTCACTCACGCCGCCAAACTTACCCTAGTAAAACTGACTATCCTACCGATCCTCGACTTCGGCGATGTCATCTACAAAATTGCCTCCAACACTCTACTCAGCAAACTGGATGCAGTTTATCACTGTGCCATCCGTTTTGTCACTAAAGCACCTTATACCACCCACCACTGCGACTTGTACGCTCTAGTCGGCTGGCCCTCGCTACATATTCGTCGCCAGACCCACTGGCTCCAGATCATCTACAAGTCCATGCTAGGTAAAGCTCCGCCTTATCTCAGTTCACTGGTCACGATGGCAACACCCATCTGTAGCACGCGCTCCAGCAGGTGAATCTCACTGATCATCCCGAAAGCCAACACCTCATTTGGCCGCCTTTCGTTACAGTTCTCTGCTGCCTGTGACTGGAACGAATTGCAAAAATCGCTGAAGTTGGAGACTTTTATCTCCCTCAACAACTTCAAACATCTGCTATCTGAGCAGCTAACCGATCGCTGCAGCTGTACATAGTCTATCGGCAAATAGCCCACCCATTTTTACCTACCTCATCCCCATACTGTTTTTATTGATTTACTTTTCTGCTCTTTTGCAGTGTTAATCTGCAAAATTGTAATTATTCGCCTACCTCATGCCTTTTGCACACAATGTATATAGACTCCACTTTTTTTTTTCCTATTGTGTTATTGACTTGTTAATTGTTTACTCCATGTGTAACTCTGTGTTGTCTGCTCACACTGCTATGCTATATCTTGGCCAGGTCGCAGTTGCAAATGAGAACTTGTTCTCAACTAGCCTACCTGGTTAAATAAAGGTGAAATAAAAAAATTAAAAAATTAAAATCTGATGGTCAGTCTGAGAGGAGCGAGGCAGCAGTGTTGACACCTGAAATGGTTCAAAATGGGAACACTAGTGCCTTCCCGGCACTAGGTCTGCCTACCGCCAAAAACACAAAAACATTTTTTTTTTATATGAACGCAAGGCTTTATCGTTAGGTTTATAGACATGTTTGGAGATCGACTAGGAATGCCTTGGAGATCGACTAGGAATGTCTTGGAGATCGACTAGGAATGTCTTGGAGATCGACTAGGAATGTCTTGGAGATCGACTAGGAATGTCTTGGAGATCGACTAGGAATGTCTTGGAGATTGAGCGACTGGTTAGTGACCACTGCTCTACGCTATACATTGCTTGTTGTCTCACATAAACTGAAATTAAGAGAACTATTCAATTTTTTTCAAACAGGAAATGGCAGAGCAAGTTCTGCATATTGCACCTTTAAAGTCCAAAAGCGGATGTCCCGTCACAGGCTTTCTTTCCTTTTCCCTTGAAAACCAGAACCTCCAGTTGTTGGGGACTCAAATACAAAACACAGTGTCTGACTGTCTAAAGTGAAAAACAGTGGTAACGGCAACCAGATGGTGGAAGGAACAAGGCCTACCAGAGTCTAACACACACACACACACACACACACACACACACACACACACACACACACACACACACACACACACACACACACACACACACACACACACACACACACACACACACACACACACACACACACACACACACACACACACACACAGTGCAGGGCCTAGTGGAACCCAGCGGAGTTCAGAAAACAGTGGGCAATCAGAGCCTCATCAGACCTAGTGAACCCCTGCCAATTCCTACTAGACCCAGAGAAGGCAAAGAGGCGTAGTCTCCGCACTGTCTTTTTACTGCCCACCAAGGACAAATAAGGCACAGGCTTTACTACACAAATATATGTGTCTGTCCTGTCTCCATCTGGGATGGCCTCCATATCAAATATACAACCTGGATGTCGGTGAGGGAGAAATGGATATACTGTTTTCTTCTCTGTGTGGGTGGTTTTTGTGAATGTCTCTGTTGATATTTTGTCCTACTAGTAGTTTGTCCTTATGAACCCATGTTTGGATATTTGTCCTAATTATATAAACCATGAGGTTCCTTGATCCAAGCAATAGTACTGGCTCTCTAGGAGAGGCAGTGAGATGCTACTGGCTCTCTGGGAGAGGCAGTGATATTCTACTGGTTGTCTGGGAGAGGCAGTGAGATGCTACTGGCTGTCTGGGAGAGGCAGTGAGATTCTACTGGCTGTCTGGGAGAGGCAGTGAGATGCTACTGGTTGTCTGGGAGAGGCAGTGAGATGCTACTGGCTGTCTGGGAGAGGCAGTGAGATTCTACTGGCTGTCTGGGAGAGGCAGTGAGATGCTACTGGCTCTCTGGGAGAGGCAGTCATATTATACTGGCTGTCTGGGAGAGGCAGTGAGATGCTACTGGCTGTCTGGGAGAGGCAGTGAGATTCTACTGGCTGTCTGGGAGAGGCAGTGATATTCTACTGGCTGTCTGGGAGAGGCAGTGATATTATACTGGCTGTCTGGAAGAGGCAGTGAGATGCTACTGGCTGTCTGGGAGAGGCAGTGATATTCTACTGGCTGTCTGGGAGAGGCAGTGAGATTCTACTGGCTGTCTGGGAGAGGCAGTGAGATGCTACTGGTTGTCTGGGAGAGGCAGTGAGATGCTACTGGCTGTCTGGGAGAGGCAGTGAGATGCTACTGGCTGTCTGGGAGAGGCAGTGAGATTCTACTGGCTGTCTGGGAGAGGCAGTGAGATGCTACTGGCTGTCTGGGAGAGGCAGTGAGATGCTACTGGCTGTCTGGGAGAGGCAGTGAGATTCTACTGGCTGTCTGGGAGAGGCAGTGAGATGCTACTGGCTCTCTGGGAGAGGCAGTCATATTATACTGGCTGTCTGGGAGAGGCAGTGAGATGCTACTGGCTGTCTGGGAGAGGCAGTGAGATTCTACTGGCTGTCTGGGAGAGGCAGTGATATTCTACTGGCTGTCTGGGAGAGGCAGTCATATTATACTGGTTGTCTGGAAGAGGCAGTGAGATGCTACTGGCTGTCTGGGAGAGGCAGTGATATTCTACTGGCTGTCTGGGAGAGGCAGTGAGATTCTACTGGCTCTCTGGGAGAGGCAGTGAGATGCTACTGGCTGTCTGGGAGAGGCAGTGAGATTCTACTGGCTGTCTGGGAGAGGCAGTGAGATGCTACTGGTTGTCTGGGAGAGGCAGTGAGATTCTACTGGCTGTCTGGGAGAGGCTGTGATATTCTACTGATTGTCTGGGAGAGGCAGTGAGATTCTACTGGCTGTCTAGGAGAGGCAGTGATATGCTACTGGTTGTCTGGGAGAGGCAGTGAGATTCTACTGGCTCTCTGGGAGAGGCAGTGAGATTCTACTGGCTCTCTGGGAGAGGCAGTGAGATTCTACTGGCTCTCTGGGAGAGGCAGTGAGATGCTACTGGTTGTCTGGGAGAGGCAGTGAGATGCTACTGGCTGTCTGGGAGAGGCAGTGAGATTCTACTGGCTGTCTAGGAGAGGCAGTGATATTCTACTGGCTGTCTGGGAGAGGCAGTGAGATGCTACTGGCTGTCTGGGAGAGGCAGTGAGATGCTGCTGGTTGTCTGGGAGAGGCAGTGAGATGCTACTGGTTGTCTGGGAGAGGCAGTGAGATGCTACTGGTTGTCTGGGAGAGGCATTGAGATGCTACTGGCTGTCTGGGAGAGGCAGTGAGATGCTACTGGCTGTCTGGGAGAGGCAGTAAGATTCTACTGGCTGTCTGGGAGAGGCAGTGAGATTCTACTGGCTGTCTGGGAGAGGCAGTGAGATTCTACTGGCTGTCTGGGAGAGGCAGTGAGATTCTACTGACTGTCTGGGAGAGGCAGTGAGATTCTACTGGCTGTCTGGGAGAGGCAGTGAGATTCTACTGGCTGTCTGGGAGAGGCTACTGGCAACCTCAAACTTCAAATCAAGACAATGACAATGGATTTGTATGGATCAATATCTTGTGCTGGTTATACTATTCTGGTGAAGACTGTTATAACAAAGCAGGGTACAGTGCATTCGGAGAGTATTCAGACCCCTTCACTTTTCCTTTTTTTTTTTTTTTTTTTACATTACAGCCTTATTCTAAAACGAATTGAATTACTTTTTCTCCCCACATCAATTCACACACAATACCTCATTATGACAAAGCAAAAACAGGTTTTAGACATTTCTGCTAATGTGTTAAATAATAAAAAACTGAAATATGATATTTACATAAGTTTTCAGACCCTTTACTCAGTACTTTGTTGAAGCACCTTTGGCAGCCTTGAGTCTTCTTGGGTATGACCCTACAAGCTTGGCACACCAGTATTTGGGGAATTTCTCCCATTCTTCTCTGCAGATCCTCTTAAGCTCTGTCAGGTTGGATGGGGAGCGTTGCTGCATAGCTATTTTCAGGTCTCTCCAGAGATGTTCAATCGGGTTCAAGTCCGGGCTCTGGCTGGGGCACTCAAGGACATTCAGAGACTTGTCCCGAAGCCACTCCTGTGTGGTCTTGACTGTGTGCTTAGGGTCAAAGTCCTGTTGGAAGGTGAACCTTCGCCCCAGTCTGAGGTCCTAAGCGGGTTTTCATCAAGGATCTCTCTGTACTTTGTTCTGTTCATCTTTGCCTTGATCCTGAGTAGTCGGTCAGTCCCTGCCGCTGAAAAACATCCCCACAGCATGATGCTGCAACCCCCATGGTTCACTGTAGGGACGGTATTGACCGGGTGATGAGCAGTGCCTGGTTTCCTCCAGACATATGGTATTCAGGCCAAAGAGTTCATTCTTGGTTTCATCAGGCCAGAGAATTTTGTTTCTCATGGTCTGAGTCCTTTAGGTGCCTTTTGGCAAACTCCAAGCGGGCTGTCATGTGCATTATACTGAGCATTGCCTTCCGTCTGGCCACTCTACCATAAAGGCCTGATTGGTGGAGTGCTGCAGAGATGGTTGTCCTTATGGAAGGTTCTCCCATCTCCACAGAGGAACTCTAAAGCTCTGTCAGAGTGACCATTGGGTTCTTGGTCACCTCCCTGACCAAGGCCCTTCTCCCCTGATTACTCAGTTTGGCTGGGCGACCAGCTCTAGTAAGAGTCTTGGTGGTTCAAAACTCCTCTCATTTCAGAATGATGGAGACCACTGTGTTCTGGGGACCTTCAATGTGTTGGTACCCTTCTCCAGATCTGTGCTTCGACACAATCCTGTCTTGGAGTGCTATGGACAATTCCTCAGGGCTTGGTTTTTGTTAGGTACTGTCAACTGTGGGACCTTATATAGACAGGTGTGTGCCTTTCCAAATCATGTCCAATCAATTGAATTTACCACAGGTGGACTCCAATCAAGTTGTAGAAACATCTCAAGGATGATCAATGGAAACAGGATGCACCTGAGCTCAATTTCGAGTCTCATAGCAAAGGGTCTGAATACTTATGTAAACAAGTTTCCAAATATGTATGAAAAAAATGTTTTGCTTTGTCATTATGGGGTATTGTGTGTAGATTGATGAGCACATTTGTTTTATTAAATTCATTTTAGAAAAGGCTGTAACCTAACAGAATGTGGAAAAAGTTAAGGGGTCTGAATACTTTCCGAATGCACTGTTTTTGGGAGGCTATTGAGTTGAATAGAGTGGGAGAACTCTATCTGACCTCGCTATCTGTAAGACATCAGGGAAGAGCATCATTACATTGCTTACATCTACAGTTTTATAATACACATGCTAACCATTGTAATCAAAGTGCTGAACTTTGAACTCTATCTGTCGACAATGAAAGATACAGGGAGCGTTGGCTTCTTTCTTTAATCTAATTTATCTCTCTGTTTTCCTAGAAGAGAGGTACATTTTCACTGTTGGGGAATGTAATGTTCTCTCTGGCTCAATCATCATCAAAATATCCCTATTTCCAACAATCCACTTTCTCTCTCCATCCCCTCCTTTAGCACCTAAGGTTCCTCTGAGAACTCTTGCCCGATAAATAACCTTTGAGTGGGGTTCTAAATGTGGCATCTAAGGTTCTTCAGAATTTTAAAAGGTTCTTGAAATGTGTTTCATAGCACACAGCAAATTTGACGGTATTAACTAGTGTTGATTTTTCAGTGTAACATTGTCTGGTGTTTAATTCAAGAGTTAAATTAACACTGCAAAGAGTTCAGTTAAATTAACACTGCAAAGAGTTCAGTTAAATTAACACTGCAAAGAGTTCAGTTAAATTAACACTGCAAAGAGTTCAGTTAAATTAACACTGCAAAGAGTTCAGTTAAATTAACACTGCAAAGAGTTCAGTTAAATGAACACTGCAAAGAGTTCAGTTAAATGAACACTGCAAAGAGTTCAGTTAAATTAACACTGCAAAGAGTTCAGTTAAATGAACACTGCAAAGAGTTCAGTTAAATGAACACTGCAGAGTTCAGTTAAATGAACACTGCAAAGAGTTCAGTTAAATTAACACTGCAAAGAGTTCAGTTAAATGAACACTGCAAAGAGTTCAGTTAAATGAACACTGCAGAGTTCAGTTAAATGAACACTGCAAAGAGTTCAGTTAAATTAACACTGCAAAGAGTTCAGTTAAATGAACACTGCAAAGAGTTCAGTTAAATGAACACTGCAAAGAGTTCAGTTAAATTAACACTCAGTGGTGTAAAATAACCCCAGTGTTGGTGTTAATAACCACAGTTAAACCAAAACCACGGCCATCATTAAAACATTTCCCAGCATGCTCTATTGGAGGTTGATCTTTAGAAATGTTTGTTTCAATATTTTTGAATTGATCTTATGCTACTCGATATAACATATATTGTTCTAAACTATTCCAGTCGGTTACTTGGACTTATTGCACTTGTTACTGAGATGGTTGTTCCAGTTTAGATGTTTAAGTTGGTCTCATTTCTTAGTCTTCCCAACCCTAGCAATGATTCTTAATGCAGGTTGAGGGTGAATAATAATTCTCTTAGTCTTCCCAACCCTAGCAATGATTCTTAATGCAGGTTGAGGGTGAATAATAATTATCTTAGTCTTCCCAACCCTAGCAATGATTCTTAATGCAGGTTGAGGGTGAATAATAATTATCT
The DNA here is from genome assembly GCF_023373465.1 of Oncorhynchus keta. Classification (NCBI taxonomy): domain Eukaryota; kingdom Metazoa; phylum Chordata; class Actinopteri; order Salmoniformes; family Salmonidae; genus Oncorhynchus; species Oncorhynchus keta. The sequence continues at coordinate 14,174,687 of NC_068439.1, read as the reverse complement.
TAGTCTTCCCAACCCTAGCAATGATTCTTAATGCAGGTTGAGGGTGAATAATAATTATCTTAGTCTTCCCAACCCTAGCAATGATTCTTAATGCAGGTTGAGGGTGAATAATAATTCTCTTAGTCTTCCCAACCCTAGCAATGATTCTTAATGCAGGTTGAGGGTGAATAATAATTATCTTAGTCTTCCCAACCCTAGCAATGATTCTTAATGCAGGTTGAGGGTGAATAATAATTCTCTTAGTCTTCCCAAACCTAGCAATGATTCTTAATGCAGGTTGAGGGTGAATAATAATTATCTTAGTCTTCCCAACCCTAGCAATGATTCTTAATGCAGGTTGAGGGTGAATAATAATTATCTTAGTCTTCTCAACCCTAGCAATGATTCTTAATGCAGGTTGAGGGTGAATAATAATTCTCGCTGGATTCCCATAAGAATTACACATCACTTTGCAAGCCAGCATAATGTGACTTGGAGGCCTGATGTGACCTGTAACCCATGAGTTTCAGGCCACTGTATTAGAGTAAAACTAGGCCCTCAGAAGAAATCCTTATAAAATATAAATTATATTGTCTAAAATAATTTATTTTAATAACAACACTTAGGATCTCACTTGGTGAAGACCACGAGACTAAACATGTATTAATTAATTCAACTGGTAAGTTTAAAATTCACTCAAAAAGGCACTGTGGGAAATATATAAATACGGCTTAAAACCCTACAGCGGGGATATCTAATTCCGGTCCAGGAGTTCCGAAACAATTCTGGTTTAGGATTTTTGTATGATTCTTCAGAGACCTTAAAATGGTTCAGCCTTGGCATCGCTCTTAAGAACCTCCTCTGAGTTGTTTTCCCATCCTCCTTCTCTTTGGCCTCCTCTCCCATCTCATCTCTTCTCTCTCCTATATTTCTGAACCAGAGCTTCTGTAAGCCTCATCTAAGCATTCATATGCATTCAATCTTGGCTGTGGCTTCTGCAGGCAGAGGCTGCTATGCTGGCTTAAGCTAGTGGATAATCAGTGAAAACCTTTTCCTCCTGCTTCCCGCATTGCTTAACCACTGGGTGACGTACTACATACACACACACAAACACACACACACACACACACACACACACACACACACACACACACACACACACACACACACACACACACACACACACACACACACACACACACACACACACACACACACACACACACACACACACACACACACGCACGCGCACACACTCACCGAGGTACTGTCCCTTGCCCTCTCGGAAGGGAGGTCCCACAGGGCCCTTCATCATGGGCTGCATGTACTTCATCTGGGGCATGGGGGGGTAGCCTCCTCCAAGGACACGGCCCCCCAGCAGCAGCAGCACACAGACAGGAGCCAACAGCATGGTCATCTGACTCCCCGGCTCTAGGTTTAGCTGCTAGCAACTGGAATGGAGAGAATGAGAAAGGGAGAGGTTGAGATATTCATGATTGTTTGGTCATTGGACTGTGTGAGAGAGAAAGAGAGGGGAGAGGAGAGAGGAGAGGTAAAGAGATACACACAGAGAGAGAGAGAGAGAGAGAGAGAGAGAGAGAGAGAGAGAGAGAGAGAGAGAGAGAGAGAGAGAGAGAGAGAGAGCGAGCAGTGGTAGCGCAAGGGTTGGTACCTGGCTGGCTGAATATGTTTACATTTGATCACGTGTGAAGAGGCTTCATGCCCTTGACATCACAAGAGCTTAGATTTGGGTCATTCCAGAGAACAAAACCGTATTCTCAAAATGACAAATAATACTCAATACTCAGATGATGCAGAACATATCTGGTTAGCATTAGTACTCTACTGCCAGTGAGTCAGTCTGGTTAACATTAGAACTCTAGTGCCAGTGAGTCAGTCTGGTTAACATTATAACTCTAGTGCCAGTGAGTCAGTCTGGTTAACATTAGAACTCTACCGCCAGTGAGTCAGTCTGGTTAACATTAGAACTCTAGTGCCAGTGAGTCAGTCTGGTTAACATTAGAACTCTACCGCCAGTGAGTCAGTCTGGTTAACATTAGAACTCTAGTGCCAGTGAGTCAGTCTGGTTAACATTAGAACTCTACCGCCAGTGAGTCAGTCTGGTTAACATTAGAACTCTACCGCCAGTGAGTCAGTCTGGTTAACATTAGAACTCTAGTGCCAGTGAGTCAGTCTGGTTAACATTAGAACTCTACCGCCAGTGAGTCAGTCTGGTTAACATTAGAACTCTACCGCCAGTGAGTCAGTCTGGTTAACATTAGAACTCTACCGCCAGTGAGTCAGTCTGGTTAACATTAGAACTCTACCGCCAGTGAGTCAGTCTGGTTAACATTAGAACTCTAGTGCCAGTGAGTCAGTCTGGTTAACATTAGAACTCTACCGCCAGTGTGCAAAACTAAAGAGCCCAAGTTGAGAGCCAAGAGGTCAGCCAGGGATGTTATTCGACCCTTCCAGCTGCAACATCCATGGATTAGTGTGTGTGTGCGCGTGTGTGTGCGCGTGTGTGCTTACTATATGTGTGTTTCTGAATGTCATGCTAATTCGTGTCTGTGTGTTATTGGACCCACCCAGGTGCTATAGTGGCCGTGCCAGGGCTGGGTCTGGCTTAACGTGTTTTTGGCTGGCTATTTGTTTGACCTGTCATAGCTCGTGACAGCTGGACTTGTTTGCTTTTATTTCCAGAAGGAACGAATGATCGCTTCATCCTCATGTTACCACCACCAAATATTTACACAACACGGATCAAGTCCAAGAGGGGAAACCACCACTAGAATAAGCTGTGTGTGAGTGTGTTTATGCTCTTGTCTACATGTGTGTGTACGTATGTGAACCGTAAAGTGGATACATCCAAGAGTGTGTAAATGGGACAGTTTCCTCTCCTCCCTGTCCCTCTGTATTCCTCCGCTGGTATTCAGAAGCTCTCTAATGATTAGAAAGGACGGAGGTTGAAATCCCAAACCTGTCCGTGAAATGCCTGAACATTCCCACACCTCCATAAAGCAGCAAGCAGAGAGACAAGGACTACACCTCCATAAAGCAGCAAGCAGAGAGACAGGGACTACACCTCCATGAAGCAGCAAGCAGAGAGACAGGGACTACACCTCCATAAAGCAGGAAGCAGAGAGACAAGGACTACACCTCCATAAAGCAGGAAGCAGAGAGACAAGGACTACACCTCCATGAAGCAGGAAGCAGAGAGACAGGGACTACACCTCCATAAAGCAGGAAGCAGAGAGACAAGGACTACACCTCCATAAAGCAGGAAGCAGAGAGACAGGGACTACACCTCATAAAGCAGCAGAGAGAGACAGGGACTACACCTCCATAAAGCAGGAAGCAGAGAGACAGGGACTACACCTCCATAAAGCAGGAAGCAGAGAGACAGGGACTACACCTCCATAAAGCAGGAAGCAGAGAGACAGGGACTACACCAGAGAGACAGCGACTCCATAAAGCAGGAAGCAGAGAGACAGGGACTACACCTCCATAAAGCAGGAAGCAGAGAGACAGGGACTACACCTCCATAAAGCAGGAAGCAGAGAGACAGGGACTACACCTCCATAAAGCAGGAAGCAGAGAGACAGGGACTACACCTCCATAAAGCAGGAAGCAGAGAGACAGGGACTACACCTCCATAAAGCAGGAAGCAGAGAGACAGGGACTACACCTCCATAAAGCAGGAAGCAGAGAGACAGGGACTACACCTCCATAAAGCAGGAAGCAGAGAGACAGGGACTACACCTCCATAAAGCAGCAAGCAGAGAGACAGGGACTACACCTCCATAAAGCAGGAAGCAGAGAGACAAGGACTACACCTCCATAAAGCAGGAAGCAGAGAGACAGGGACTACACCTCCATAAAGCAGCAAGCAGAGAGACAGGGACTACACCTCCATGAAGCAGGAAGCAGAGAGACAGGGACTACACCTCCATAAAGCAGGAAGCAGAGAGACAGGGACTACACCTCCATAAAGCAGCAAGCAGAGAGACAGGGACTACACCTCCATAAAGCAGGAAGCAGAGAGACAGGGACTACACCTCCATAAAGCAGGAAGCAAGCAGACTACACCTCCATAAAGCAGACAGAGGACTACACCTCCATAAAGCAGGAAGCAGAGAGCAGAGGGACTACACCTCCATAAAGCAGGAAGCAGAGAGACAGGGACTACACCTCCATAAAGCAGGAAGCAGAGAGACAGGGACTACACCTCCATAAAGCAGGAAGCAGAGAGACAGGGACTACACCTCCATAAAGCAGGAAGCAGAGAGACAGGGACTACACCTCCATAAAGCAGGAAGCAGAGAGACAGGGACTACACCTCCATAAAGCAGGAAGCAGAGAGACAGGGACTACACCTCCATAAAGCAGGAAGCAGAGAGACAGGGACTACACCTCCATAAAGCAGGAAGGAAGCAGACTACACCTCCATAAACCAGGAAGCAGAGAGACAGGGACTACACCTCCATAAAGCAGGAAGCAGAGAGACAGGGACTACACCTCCATAAAGCAGGAAGCAGAGAGACAGGGACTACACCTCCATAAAGCAGGAAGCAGAGAGACAGGGACTACACCTCCATAAAGCAGGAAGCAGAGAGGGACTACACCTCCAGCAGACTACACCTCCATAAAGCAGGAAGCAGAGAGACAGGGACTACACCTCCATAAAGCAGGAAGCAGAGAGACAGGGACTACACCTCCATAAAGCAGGAAGGGACTACAGCAGAGAGACCTACACCTAAAGCAGGAAGCAGAGAGACAGGGACTACACCTCCATAAAGCAGGAAGCAGAGAGACAGGGACTACACCTCCATAAAGCAGGAAGCAGAGAGACAGGGACTACACCTCCATAAAGCAGGAAGCAGAGAGGAAGCAGAGAGACAGGGACTACACCTCCATAAAGCAGGAAGCAGAGAGACAGGGACTACACCTCCATAAAGCAGGAAGCAGAGAGACAGGGACTACACCTCCATAAAGCAGGAAGCAGAGAGACAGGGACTACACCTCCATAAAGCAGCAAGCAGAGAGACAAGGACTACACCTCCATAAAGCAGCAAGCAGAGAGACAGGACTACACCTCCATAAAGCAGCAAGCAGAGAGACAGGACTACACCTCCATAAAGCAGGAAGCAGGGACTACACCTCCATAAAGCAGCAAGCAGAGAGACAGGGACTACACCTCCATAAAGCAGGAAGCAGAGCAGAGAGAAGCAGAGGACTACACCTCCATAAAGCAGCAAGCAGAGAGACAAGGACTACACCTCCATAAAGCAGGAAGCAGAGAGACAGGGACTACACCTCCATAAAGCAGCAAGCAGAGAGACAGGGACTACACCTCCATAAAGCAGCAAGCAGAGAGACAAGGACTACACCTCCATGAAGCAGGAAGCAGAGAGACAGGGACTACACCTCCATGAAGCAGGAAGCAGAGAGACAGGGACTACACCTCCATAAAGCAGGAAGCAGAGAGACAGGGACTACACCTCCATAAAGCAGGAAGCAGAGAGACAGGGACTACACCTCCATGAAGCAGGAAGCAGAGAGACAGGATTAACACCTCCATAAACCAGGAAGCAGAGAGACAGGGACTACACCTCCATAAAGCAGGAAGCAGAGAGACAGGGACTACATCTCCATGAAGCAGGAAGCAGAGAGACAGGGACTACACCTCCATAAAGCAGGAAGCAGAGAGACAGGGACTACACCTCCATAAAGCAGGAAGCAGAGAGACAGGGACTACACCTCCATAAAGCAGGAAGCAGAGAGACAAGGACTACACCTCCATAAAGCAGGAAGCAGAGAGACAGGGACTACACCTCCATAAAGCAGGAAGCAGAGAGACAGGGACTACACCTCCATAAAGCAGGAAGCAGAGAGACAGTGACTACACCTCCATAAAGCAGGAAGCAGAGAGACATGATTAAAATCTCCATAAACCAGGAAGCAGAGAGACAGCGACTACACCTCCATAAAGCAGAGAGAGAGGGACTACACCTCCCTAAACCAGGAAGCAGAGAGACAGGCAATACACCTCCATAAAGCAGGAAGCAGAGACCAGGAAGCAGAGAGCAGGAAGCAGAGAGACAGGATTAACATCTCCACAAGCAGGAAGCAGAGAGACAGGCACTACACCTCCACAAGCAGGAAGCAAAGAGACAGGATTAACACCTCCATAAACCAGGAAGCAGAGAGACAGGCACTACACCTCCATAAAGGGGGGGGCTTTCCCTCGCTCATCATGCTCTAACGACTCCTTGTTGTGGGCCGGGTGCCTGTTATCTGACTACGGTCGTCAGTCGAATGGTGTTTCCTCCGACACATTGGTAGAACTGACGTCCGGGTTAAGCGCGCAGTGTGTTAAGAAACAGCGCGACATGGCAAGTCATGTTTCAGAGGACGCATGTCTCGACCTTCGCCCCTCCCGAGCCCTTTGGGGACTTGAGACAAGGTCATAATAACTACCAAATGAATATCACGAAAATGGGGTAGAACTACACCACAAAATTAAGAGAAAGAACTGCTAAACTCATGGAGCGAGAGAACCTGGAGAGGCCTCCGCCCAGTCAGGTTAACCCACACCGCAGGGCTCCTTTCTGAGCCACAAACTCCCCCTAGTCTCTTGTATTCCACCAGCTCGTCTTCACCCTCTCCCTCCTTCCATATCCTCCCTCTGGCTAGCCTCCACTCTTTCATGTCACGTCCTCTTCTTCATCTTTACAGTTCACTCTGGCACATTCTGAAGGATGGATGATGACCTCACGTTGGTGTGATCATTAGTAGTCGGACTTGTGTTACTGTACCCTATAGTGTTTTTATTAACATTATTTCTGGAGGACTATAGCTTTGTCTTGGATTTAGTAGTAGTAGGAGCCCACAATGCCACATACGTCAAGTTGTCCTCGTTAAGCCTTGGACGCTAAACTGTTTTGATCGAGTTTGGCCAAAGCTGCTCATTTTTTTCAAGAGAACTGTTTACCAACTTAAAATCAGATGTATTTGAACAGATTCGTTGTAATTCGGTATAACTTTGTATTTTGATCATTATGGTTTCTTAGACCAAGCGTTTAGGTTCCAAACACCAGGTTCCATAAAGTGGGTTCTGAGCACTGGGTTCTAAGGAGGTGTGGGTGCTAAGTACTTCAAAAGGTGTTGGCTCCATTCTATCTGGCTCTGTGTAGTAGCTCAGCTCTTTCCCTGTGGTTGTTTTGTGCCAGTGAGCACATAGTTTGCCGATATTTTACGGTCGTGTTAGGCTGTGTTTCTGAAAGCCTTCTGCAAGCTTCTCGTAATTAGTCACGTCTGGTGTGTGTGTGTGTGTGTGTTTGTGTGTAATCTGTGTCAGCACTCACCGAAAAATACTGACTTCCTCTCTCTACTCATACTCTACAGAGCTGGAGCCCAATCCAGGAAAAACATGATCACGCGACTGAGAGCGAGAGAGAGAGAGTACTTTGCTGGCTGAAGGTGTGTGGTTTTGTGGTGGGGGTAATTTAGACGAGTGTTTCAGTGCCCAGAGTCCTGCAGGCGTCTGAACATTCACACACACACGTACAGGTCTGCTTCTCCACAACTTCCTCACAATCTGTTTATCAAATGTTTTTCTTGAAAAGCTCTGCAGACACTGTTAAATAGTCCTGTCTGGCTGGCCACACCAGCCTGCTGGCCACACCAGCCTGCTGCCCACACCAGCCTGCTGGCCACACCAGCCTGCTGCCCACACCAGCCTGCTGCCCACACCAGCCTGCTGCCCACACCAGCCTGCTGCCCACACCAGCCTGCTGCCCACACCAGCCTGCTGGCCACACCAGCCTGCTACCGGCCGGGACATACACACACTTGGACATACACACACACATATATCGTTAGCCCAAAACATGTTGATGCATACATTTCGACCTTTTATCCCACAATTGGCCATTGATGAAAGAAATGTAAAATACACATTACACAGAACAAAGACCGAAGGTATTCTTAACGCTTAAAGGTGAGTAGCATCCAAAACGGTAAAACGCCTCTGGCATAGAGCAATGACATTTTGTGTAAAACAGATCTCCTAAATAAAGAAATAACACACACACACACAAGACCTTACAGTAATATCTACCAAAATACAAAACAGGACAGAAAATGGTTTTTAGAAGAGAAGGAAATTAGAAAGAATTCTCTTAAAGTCCATGTGAGACCGCAAACCTTGTGGTATTCTGCTATTCTCACATGACACATGCAACATGACACACACAACATGACACACACACACACACACACACACACACACACACACACACACACACACACACACACACACACACACACACACACACACACACACACACACACACACACACACACACACAAAGCTCACCAGTTGCGTTTGACGCCGGTCTCTCGTGTTGAATGTCATTTAACATTGAAATAGAGCAGAAACAGAGAGGGAGTTAATAAGAGGAAGACTCCACACTCTCCAAACCATAGCTGACTGTAGCAGCTCAAGTGGCAAAGCAAGACACAGACCAGACACCAGGGACTCTCAGGGACAAGTAGACACGTCCCAAACCACTCCAGACCATCAGCTAATGTCATCATCAGAGAAGGGAATTGAACGCTGCTCTTTCACATGTGTTACATCGTGACTGTCTGGGTTAGAATCCCCGGTTGTCTGTCTGCGTCAGGGTCATATTAGCCCACGGAGCCAAAACTTAGGAAAGACTAAGGGAGAGCGCTATGAGAGCGCTACGTTGTCCGCTCTCAGGCAAGGTCACTCATCATGTACTGTCACATAACTGGACAAGACCTTTGTCCTGCATCTTTACCAACATTGACATCAAATCAAATGTTATAGGTGTAGACTAACAGTGAAATGCTTACTGACAGGCCTTTCCTGTCAACACAGACAGAAAACAAGAGAAATAATAGAAAAATAATAACACAATGAGTAACGATAACTTGGAGATATACACGAGGTACCAGTACCGAGTCGATATGCAGAGGTACCAGTACTGAGTCAATGTGCAGGGGTACCAGTACTGAGTCGATATGCAGAGGTACCAGTACTGAGTCAATGTGCAGGGGTACCAGTACTGAGTCGATATGCAGAGGTACCAGTACTGAGTCAATGTGCAGGGGTACCAGTACTGAGTCGATATGCAGAGGTACCAGTACTGAGTCAATGTGCAGGGGTACCAGTACTGAGTCGATATGCAGAGGTACCAGTACTGAGTCAATGTGCAGGGGTAACAGTACTGAGTCGATATGCAGAGGTACCAGTACTGAGTCAATGTGCAGGGGTAACAGTACTGAGTCGATATGCAGAGGTACCAGTACTGAGTCGATGTGCAGGGGTACCAGTACCGAGTCGATATGCAGAGGTACCAGTACTGAGTTGATATGCAGGGGTACCAGTACTGAGTCGATATGCAGAGGTACCAGTACTGAGTCAATGTGCAGGAGTACCGGTACTGAGTCGATATGCAGGGGTACAAGTACTGAGTTGATATGCAGGGGTACCAGTACTGAGTTGATAAGCAGTGGTACCAGTACTGAGTCAATGTGCAGGGGTACCAGTACTGAGTCGATATGCAGGGGTACCAGTACCGAGTCGATATGCTGGGTACCAGTACTGAGTTGATATGCAGGGGTACCAGTTCCGAGTCAATGTGCAGGGGAACCAGTACTGAGTCGATATGCAGGGGTAAGAGGTTATGGAGGTAGATACAGTATGTACATGTAGGTAGAGATAAAGTGACTAGGTAACAGGGTAGACAATTAACAGTAGCAGCATGTGATGAGTCAAAAGAGTTGGTGCAAAAAGGGCAAATGCAGTCCAGGTAACTGTTGGTTACTGTCTGAAGAACCAGTCTGAAGAACCAGTCTGAAGAACCAGTCTGAAGAACCAGTCTGAAGAATCATATTTACATGAATTCAAAGCAGTCACTCCCACTCTGACCATCTGACCATCTGACTCTAGGACTAAGAAGTTGTATTCTGATTAGTGTCTGTAGTTTTGTGATTGTACGGACATCACTTGTAAAATATGGCAATTTTCTGAAAGGTTAACATTTTTGGAGGTTTTCCTCTGACAGCAATGCCCCAACCACAACTTAATAGAATAGCTGGTGGACACTACCACTCTTCAACCAGTACCACATCACAAGGCTGGAGATCATGACCAATACCACATCACAAGGCTGGAGATCATGACCAAACCTCAACCACAACCACATGGCATAACTGGAGAGCTTCACCATACCTCAACCACAACCACATATTACCATAGAACAATCCAGCACTGGAGATTCCAACCATACCTCAACCACAACCACATATTACCGTACAACAATCCAGCACTGGAGATTCCAACCGTACTTCAACAACAACGACATATTACCGTACAACAATCCAGCACTGGAGATTCCAACCGTACAACCACAACCACAACAATCCAGATTCCAACCGCAAACCACAACCACATATTACCGTACAACAATCCAGCACTGGAGATTCCAACCGACCACAACCACATATTACCGTACAACAATCCAGCACTGGAGTACCTCAACCACAACCACATTCCACACCGTACCTCAACCACAACCACATTCCAACAATCCAGCACTGGACCTCAACCACAACCACATATTACCGTACAACAATCCAGCACTGGAGATTCCAACCGTACCTCAACCACAACCACATCAACAATCCAGCACTGGAGATTCCACATCAACCACAACCACATTTACCGTACAACAATCCAGCACTGGAGATTCCAACCGAGATTCAACAATCCAGCACTGGAGATTCCAACCGTACCTCAACCACAACCACATATTACCGTTCCAACCGTACCTCAACCACAACCACATATTACCGTACAACAATCCAGCACTGGAGATTCCAACCACATATTACCGTACCAATCCAGCACTCAACCACAACCACATATTACCGTACAACAATCCAGCACTGGAGATTCCAACCGTACCTCAACCACAACCACATATTACCGTACAACAATCCAGCACTGGAGATTCCAACCGTACCTCAACCACAACCACATATTACCGTACAACAATCCAGCACTGGAGATTCCAACCGTACCTCAACCACAACCACATATTACCGTACAACAATCCAGCACTGGATTCCAACCGATTCCAACCACAACCACATATTACCGTACAACCACAACCACATATTACCGTACAACAATCCAGAACTGGAGATTCCAACCGTACCTCAACCACAACCACATATTACCGTACTCACAACAATCCAGCACTGGAGATTCCAACCGTACAACAATATTACCGTACAACAATCCAGCACTGGAGATTCCAACCGTACCTCAACCACAACCACATATTACCGTACAACAATCCAGCACTGGAGATTCCAACCGTACCTCAACCACAACCACATATTACCGTACAACAATCCAGCACTGGAGATTCCAACCGTACCTCAACCACAACCACATATTACCGTACAACAATCCAGCACTGGAGATTCCAACCGTACCTCAACCACAACCACATATTACCGTACAACAATCCAGCACTGGAGATTCCAACCGTACCTCAACCACAACCACATATTACCGTACAACAATCCAGCACTGGAGATTCCAACCGTACCTCAACCACAACCACATATTACCGTACAACAATCCAGCACCACAACACAACCACATATTACCGTACAACAATCCAGCACTGGAGATTCCAACCGTACCTCAACCACAACCACATATTACCGTACAACAATCCAGCACTGGAGATTCCAACCGTAACCAATCCAGCACTGGAGATTCCAACCGTACAACCACAACCACATATTACAACTGGAGATTCCATTACCGTATTACAACAATCCAGCACTGGAGATTCCAACCGTACCACAACCACAACCACATATTACCGTACAACAATCCAGCACTGGAGATTCAACCACAACCACATATTACCGTACAACAATCCAGCACTGGAGATTCCAACCGTACCTCAACCACAACCACATATTACCGTACAACAATCCAGCACTGGAGATTCCAACCGTACAATCCAGCACTCAACCACAACCACATATTACCGTACAACAATCCAGCACTGGAGATTCCAACCGTACTTATTACAACAATCCAGCACTGAGATTCATATTACCAACCACATACAACAATCCAGCACTGGAGATTCCAACCGTACCTCAACCACAACCACATATTACCGTACAACAATCCAGCACTGGAGATTCCAAACAATCCAGCACTGGAGATTCCAACCGTCAACAACAACGACATATTACCGTACAACAATCCAGCACTGGAGATTCCAACCGTACTTCAACCACAACCACATATTACCGTACAACAATCCAGCACTGGAGATTCCAACCGTACTTATTACCGTAAACAACCAGCACTGGAGATTCATATTACCAACGTATTACCGTAACAATCCAGCACTGGAGATTCCAACCGTACTTCAACCACAACCACATATTACCGTACAACAATCCAGCACTGGAGATTCCAACCGTACCTCAACCACAACCACATATTACCGTACAACAATCCAGCACTGGAGATTCCAACCGTACTTCAACAACAACGACATATTACCGTACAACAATCCAGCACTGGAGATTCCAACCGTATTACCTCAACCACAACCACATATTACCATAGAACAATCCAGCACTGGAGATTCCAACCATACCTCAACCACAACCACATATTACCGTACAACAATCCAGCACTGGAGATTCCAACCGTACTTCAACAACAACGACATATTACCGTACAACAATCCAGCACTGGAGATTCCAACCGTACTTCAACAACAACGACATATTACCGTACAACAATCCAGCACTGGAGATTCCAACCGTACTTCAACAACAACGACATTACAGCATAACTGTCCACCACTGGTAAACATCTATCAAGAGCATAACTATGTTCACTGACATACCACAACCACATGGCAAAGCAATCCTCAATGTCTCACCTTAGCAACAAGGTCCACCTTACTTCCATAAGGCCCTTAGTGAATTCACTTTTGCTTACCTCACTACTATAAGAAAGCACTTTACCTAAGTACCCTGCTTCCCCATTGAAACACCTGGAGCCTGGTCTCACTTGAAATCAGAGGACGGGCTCATTGTAATGGTTGGAACTGAAATAACAGAACGTTCCGTTTTATTCCATTGTAACCATTACTATGAGCCATCCTCCCTTCACCAGCCACCACTGTTACAATCTGATCGCTGACTCTTAACCCAAGATAACAATGTGATGCGGACAGCTGAGCAGCGCTCCACTATGTCACTTTCTCAACCAATGAATGATAGTATAACCAAATATCAGTCCAGTCAAGGGAGTGGAAAAGCAAACACACAGCTCACAAGGGACAACGCTGAGTGACTGTGTTCGGGGCTTTACCAGCTGCACGTTTACAATGCAGGCCAATGGAGAAGTGTAAAGTCATGTGTCCACAGTGGGGGTAAAAGATACACTTGTAAACACCGTACAAACACACTACACACACTCAAATGAAACTAATTAAAAAACACACGGTCAACCTCACACACGGTGCTTCGTGAGTCTGAGGGTGTGTGTAGGAGAGGAAAATGAACGTGTCGGCTTTAATTTGGAGTTTCATTTCTTCACTTTGAGGTAATTCCTCTCTTAGCTTGAGTGTCAGTCAGGTCTAACCCCCTTCCGGTGTCAACAGACCACATGTTACTCAGCTTCTAGTGTCAACAGACCACATGTTACTCAGCTTCCGGTGTCAACAGACCACATGTTACTCAGCTTCCGGTGTCAACAGACATGATACTCAGCTTCCTGTGTCAACAGACATGTTACTCAGCTTCTGGTGTCAACAGGCCACATGTTACTCAGCTTCTAGTGTCAACAGACCACATGTTACTCAGCTTCCTGTGTCAACAGACATGTTACTCAGCTTCTGGTGTCAACAGACAACATGTTACTCAGCTTCTGGTGTCAACAGACCACATGTTACTCAGCTTCCAGTATCAACATACAACATGTTACTCAGCTTCCAGTGTCAACAGACAACATGTTACTCAGCTTCCAGTGTCAACAGACATCATGTTACTCAGCTTCCAGTATCAACATACAACATGTTACTCAGCTTCCAGTGTCAACAGACATGTTACTCAGCTTCCGGTGTCAACAGACAACATGTTACTCAGCTTCCGGTGTCAACAGACAACATGTTACTCAGCTTCCAGTGTCAACAGACATGTTACTCAGCTTCCGGTGTCAACAGACCACATGTTACTCAGCTTCCGGTGTCAACAGACAACATGTTACTCAGCTTCTGGTGTCAACAGACAACATGTTACTCAGCTTCCGGTGTCAACAGACAACATGTTACTCAGCTTCTGGTGTCAACAGACAACATGTTACTCAGCTTCCAGTGTCAACAGACAACATGTTACTCAGCTTCCGGTGTCAACAGACAACATGTTACTCAGCTTCTGGTGTCAACAGACAACATGTTACTCAGCTTCCGGTGTCAACAGACAACATGTTACTCAGCTTCCGGTGTCAACAGACATGTTACTCAGCTTCCAGTGTCAACAGACATGTTACTCAGCTTCCGGTGTCAACAGACAACATGTTACTCAGCTTCTGGTGTCAACAGACAACATGTTACTCAGCTTCCAGTGTCAACAGACAACATGTTACTCAGCTTCCGGTGTCAACAGACAACATGTTACTCAGCTTCCGGTGTCAACAGACAACATGTTACTCAGCTTCCGGTGTCAACAGACAACATGTTACTCAGCTTCCGGTGTCAACAGACAACATGTTACTCAGCTTCCGGTGTCAACAGACATGTTACTCAGCTTCCGGTGTCAACAGACAACATGTTACTCAGCTTCCGGTGTCAACAGACATGTTACTCAACTTCCAGTGTCAACAGACAACATGTTACTCAGCTTCCGGTGTCAACAGACATGTTACTCAACTTCCGGTGTCAACAGACAACATGTTACTCAGCTTCCGGTGTCAACAGACAACATGTTACTCAGCTTCCGGTGTCAACAGACAACATGTTACTCAGCTTCCGGTGTCAACAGACATGTTACTCAGCTTCCGGTGTCAACAGACAACATGTTACTCAGCTTCCAGTGTCAACAGACAACATGTTACTCAGCTTCCGGTGTCAACAGACAACATGTTACTCAGCTTCCAGTGTCAACAGACAACATGTTACTCAGCTTCCGGTGTCAACAGACAACATGTTACTAAGACCACATGTGTCAGCAGGCTGGATGCTGGAGTACAGTAAAGTCTACAGGCTGGAGTACAGTAAAGTATACAGGCTGGAGTACAGTAAAGTCCTACAGGCTGGAGTACAGTAAAGTCCTGCAGGCTGGAGTACAGTAAAGTATACAGGCTAAAGTACTTCAGGAGACACCTGAAACCCCACCTCTTCAAGGAATACCTAGGATAGGGTAAGTAAGGGTAAGTAATCCTTCTCACCCCCCTTCTCCCCCAACAAGATTTAGATGCAAGTGGCTGTTCCACTGGTTGTCATAGGTGTTTGCACCAATTTGTAAGTCGCTCTGGATAAGAGCGTCTGCTAAATGACTTAAATGTAAATGTAAATGTAAAGTCTACAGGCTGGAGTACAGTAAAGTCCTGCAGGCTGGAGTACAGTAAAGTCCTGCAGGCTGGAGTACAGTAAAGTCTACAGGCTGGAGTACAGTAAAGTCTACAGGCTGGAGTACAGTAAAGTCTACAGGCTGGAGTACAGTAAAGTCCTGCAGGCTGGAGTACAGTAAAGTCTACAGGCTGGAGTACAGTAAAGTCCTGCAGGCTGGAGTACAGTAAAGTCTACAGGCTGGAGTACAGTAAAGTCTACAGGCTGGAGTACAGTAAAGTCCTGCAGGCTGGAGTACAGTAAAGTACTGCAGGCTGGAGTACAGTAAAGTCTACAGGCTGGAGTACAGTAAAGTCCTGCAGGCTGGAGTACAGTAAAGTCTACAGGCTGGAGTACAGTAAAGTCTACAGGCTGGAGTACAGTAACGTCCTGCAGGCTGGAGTACAGTAAAGTCCTGCAGGCTGGAGAACTGTAAAGTACTGCAGGCTGGAGAACTGTAATGTTCTGCTGTGTTCTGAGTGCAAAACCAGACATGCACACAGCTGGACCGAGCATGTGTTTGTGTGTGTGTGTGTGTGTGTGTGTGTGTGTGTGTGTGTGTGTGTGTGTGTGTGTGTGTGTGTGTGTGTGTGTGTGTGTGTGTGTGTGTGTGTGTGTGTGTGTGTGTGTGTGTGTGTGTGTGTGTGTGTGTGTGTGTGTGTGTGTGTGTGTGTGTGTGTGTGTGTGTGCCTATTTAATGTGCTGAGTGGTCTATCCGTCTGTATTAGCCGTGCAGCATTTATGGTGACATGGCCTCTGCAGACATCACAGCATTCATACCTCTTGCGCATCGCCGAGCAGCACAGAGCTGTTGTGAAGGAAGTTGTCAAGGAAGTGAGTTTGTGTTTAGACAGGACCTCCCGCCCACACCTACTGTCAACCAATCATGTCAACGCAGAGGTATATGGTTCCCTCCGTTACAACATTTGAAAGGAGCACAGTGATGCGGTACAGAGCTCAATGTGGCCTCTGCGTTCCTCCAGAATCTTTGCATTGCGTCACACCATCCATACGGTGCCTTCGACCACATATTCGGATCAAGCATAAATTGGCTCTTGGATAGCTTATTACATCTGACTAAGAGTTAAAGTGGGGATAACTGGCCACAGGGCCATTAACCCATATAACCTCACACATTTAAAAGTCTGTGTAGGGACCCCCACGGAGGCCACTGTATTCCCACTGGTCAATCCAAAATGGGAATAACAGGGAGTGAGAGGAGAGAGTGAGAGAGAGGAACAGAAAGAGAGAAACACAGAAAGAGAGATGAATTCTCCAGACAGAGCTATACCTTATCTCCTGACACCATGAGGTAGACACATGAGGGAGAGAAAGACAGAACGAGAGAGAAAGAGACAGAAAGAGTTAGAAAGAGATAGAATGAGAGAGAGAGACAGACAGACAGACAGACAGACAGACAGACAGACAGACAGACAGACAGACAGACAGACAGACAGACAGACATTGAAATAGATAGACCCTATGCAGACTCAATCTTTCCCTTGACCCGTCGCTGCACCTAAACTCAATATGACCGGCTGATTAGGTAATCGAGAATATGAAATAATAAAAAACATTCCTATAAAGGGCAACGTACTTCCAGCTTTCCTCTGCCTCTGAGTGAACTAACATCGGCCAGTATGAAGGCCATGCAAACAAGTGAATACCATCTCTCTCCTTTAGATTCTGTCTGTACTGGAAAACTGCTCCATTTTCCCCTGTCTCTCCTCTCCTCGTATCATCTCTCTCAGCCTCTCCCTCTCAGCACAGCACATTGCTGGTGTGAATAGTTTAAAGTGCTATGCCAAGACCGGAGCATTGAAATACACACACACACAGAGACTAAATCAAATCAAATCCCTCCCAACTTTCCATTCCCCATAGACGACAAGGAGAGAACAGATGAAACAGGGTTAGAGAGAAAGAGAGAGAGAAAGAGAGAGAGAGAGAATGGCTCCCAGGGCTAGTTTGATGGATGGAAGAAATGGTGGTGTGATGGATAGATAGAGAAAAAAGACGAGTGTAGCCATTTAGTCCATACTGGTGGCTCTGTTATAACAGCCGTGTGTGGTGTGTGAGAGGAGTACCCTGTGTTGTCTCTCCTGTCTCCTGTCTCTGTGTTGTGTCTCTTGTCTCTTTGTTGTGTCTCCTGTCTCTGTGTTGTGTCTCTTGTCTCTGTGTTGTGTCTCCTGTCTCCTGTCTCTGTGTTGTGTCTCTTGTCTCTGTGTTGTGTCTCCGTGTTGTGTCTCCTGTCTCTGTGTTGTGTCTCTTGTCTTTGTGCCATGTCTCCTGTCTCTGTGTTGTGTCTCCTGTCTCCTGTCTCTGTGTTGTGTCTCTTGTCTCTGTGTTGTGTCTCCTGTCTCCTGTCTCTGTGTTGTGTCTCTTGTCTCTGTGCCATGTCACCTGTCTCTGTGTTGTGTCTCTTGTCTCTGTGTTGTGTCTCCTGTCTCCTGTCTCTGTGTTGTGTCTCTTGTCTCTGTGTTGTGTCTCCTGTCTCCTGTCTCTGTGTTGTGTCTCTTGTCTCTGTGCCATGTCACCTGTCTCTGTGTTGTGTCTCCTGTCTCTGTGTTGTGTCTCCTGTCTCTGTGTTGTGCCTCCTGTCTCCTGTCTCTGTGTTGTGTCTCCTGTCTCCTGTCCCCTGTCTCTGTGTTGTGTCTCTTGTCTCTGTGCCATGTCTCCTGTCTCTGTGTTGTGCCTCCTGTCTCTTGTCTCTGTGTTGTGTCTCTTGTCTCTGTGCCATGTCTCCTGTCTCTGTGTTGTGCCTCCTGTCTCTGTGTTGTGTCTCCTGTCTCCTGTCTCTGTGTTGTGTCTCTTGTCTCTGTGCCATGTCTCCTGTCTCTGTGTTGTGCCTCCTGTCTCCTGTCTCTGTGTTGTGTCTCCTGTCTCCTGTCTCCTGTCTCTGTGTTGTGTCTCCTGTCTCTGTGTTGTGCCTGCTGTCTCCGTGTTGTGTCTCTTGTCTCTGTGTTAGGTCTCTTGTCTCTGTGTTGTGTCTCCTGTCTCTGTGTTGTGTCTCCTGTCTCTGTGCCATGTCTCCTGTCTCTATGTTGTGCCTCCTGTCTCCTGTCTCTGTGTTGTGTCTCCTGTCTCCTGTCTCTGTGTTGTGTCTCCTGTCTCTGTGTTGTGCCTGCTGTCTCCGTGTTGTGTCTCTTGTCTCTGTGTTAGGTCTCTTGTCTCTGTGTTGTGTCTCCTGTCTCTGTGTTGTGTCTCTTCTCTCTGTGTTGTGTCTCCCAGCAAGATGACGAATGTGGAATTGCTGTCCCTGAATGATGGTGGCATTCACCCTTCACCAGGGGATTTGGGCCTTGAGGGCTCGATAAACTCTCTACTGTACTAGTGTTGCACATTTCCGATAACTTCCCCAAAATTCCCTGGTTTTCCAGGAATTCTGGTTGGAATTGGGATTTCTGGAAAACCTGGACATTTTGGGAAAGTTACTCAAAGTTTGCAACCCTTTACTACCTGGAATATTCATTAGATTGTTGTTCAAAGATCTATGTTAGAAAGTCTAAGAGGCAGTGAGATTAATGACGAGATTAAAGTCATGATGGTACAACTAGTTTATCAACCTAGTTGAACTTCAGTAGAGGACACATCCTGTGTGAACCCCCTGACCACTGGGAGGGGGACGCTGTACCTGGGTCATAGGGGAAGTGTTGTATAATACCTCCGTGAACATGAACAGCAGAAGGTACATTTCTATTACACACGAACAACCATTTCATTTCACAACATCACATCATTTCCTTAGTCATTTCAGTTACATTCATGGCTGCATCTCTCAAGACCCAAGCCCATTCTGGCTGGTTCCAGTCCATGTAGACAACTGGGGTTTACTTTGGATTCTGTGTTCTGAAGGCGTGAACTCGTTCAGAGCACCACACTAGAGGGTTAAGACCTCTGTAAAGCACAGGCAATCCATTGTTCCATTCCTTATTGCTGGATTGGAAAAATTCCCAACCTGCACGTAGCCGACAATGATTTCCAGGAGGGAAAGTCCAAAGTCCTTAAAGTCAGTTTTTCTCTAACGGAATTCCATGGAATACCACTGATCTGGGGTTGACACTTCATCAAAACACTGAGCTAATACACCCCACACTGTCATGAACCATCTGGGGATCTTTACTGGAGCGAGATAGAGACACATGGCGGAGGGAGAGAGTAAAGAGAAAGAGAGAATTAAAGAAAGAGAGAAAATTAGAGAGAAATGAAAGAGGGTTGAAAGGGATGTGGAACAGGGAGCAGAGAGAAATAAAGAGAGGTAGAGGAAGTCCCTGGTCTGCGTCCTGACCCATTTCAGATGTGTGCCACGCCAATCGTCTCACCCTCTTTCTACCCACTACAACAGGCCTGGACGCACAGCAATAACCACCGTACACACAGAGAGCCCTCTGACAAAGAGAGCAAGAGAAGAAAGGAGAGAGAGACAGCCTACGTCTCAGGATGGAGAGAGACCGTGAAAAAGAATGGGGATTATCATTTAATAAGGGCCAGGAAATCTTTGTCAAATCCCCCCGAAGGAGATGAAATGCCTCCATGCTTCCATGCCCCAGGCTCAGAGGTTGTGTGTGTGTGTGTGTGTGTGTGTGTGTGTGTGTGTGTGTGTGTGTGTGTGTGTGTGTGTGTGTGTGTGTGTGTGTGTGTGTGTGTGTGTGTGTGTGTGTGTGTGTGCACCCTTGACTGTGCTTGGAGACAAGAGGTATAACTCAGAGATCTATAGCATTAAATTAGATCAGATAACCGTTGGAGGCAGAAGATATAGACATAAGGCCCTGTACTTGTATTAGCTCAGACCCACTACGTCCCACATTAAATGCACCCTATTCCCTATATTGTGCACTATTTTTGGTCAGATGGGCCCTGGTCAACAGTGGTGCAACTACACATGGAATAGGGTGCCATTTTGGAGTCATCCAGCCTTACAGACCCTTACAGAGACCCACCGTGCTCCAAATACAGTAGCCTAAGATATGTAGGACATGAGAAGGCATCTGATAGAGTGACGCTAACTCATGTGCTGTGAGGTATTACACATGGCTATTACATTACACAATCAACCAATCAAGTGTGGTCAGGTGTGTATGCATGTGTTTCTGCATATCATGACAGATACAGAATATAGATCGTCCTTTCTGTACTCTTGGGGAAAGTGCATTCCCCATACGATTAGTTGATAAGAGAGTGTGTGTGCACTCTTAAGTCAGTGTCATGACGTTGGCCTGGTGGTAGGTTTATGACAGTCATAAATAACTATTCCAACTTTTTCTTCTCTCTACCCTACTGATGTGACATTTGAAAACCCCTCGGTTAACATAGAGATTCTGGGAACATCAGAAGGTGGGGGGAAATATTTTGGTAATCCGACCAGTTGAACATATGCGTTGGTACTTAATGAATATGATGTCAGTTCGGTCATCATCTGAGACATTCTCATCAATGATAGGATGACATAAACTCTACAGTGGAGAGTCTACACCTTGTAGTTATTGGATTCACATGGAATTGTTGTTCAATTTAAATGTTTGAATATAACATTATTGGTGAAGAGATTAAATGTAATTTTAGCTTCCAAATGAGAGATTTGGGTTTTCATAAGGTTAGGCCTCTGCTCAATCAATGGCCTACCCCTGTGAATGGACATGGGTTATAAAACTATGAAAACATACCCTTCTCGCTCCACTATAGAAAGCCTTGACGAAAATGTAACCTCCTGTTCCGATGATGTGAGGATGACGATCCATACATTAAAATGACTAATATGTCAGCTGTTCCTGGTACATGAGGATGACGATCCATACATTAAAAGGACTAATATGTCAGCTGTTCCTGGTACATGAGGATGACGATCCATACATTAAAATGACTAATATGTCAGCTGTTCCTGGTACATGAGGATGACGATCCATACATTAAAAGGACTAATATGTCAGCTGTTCCTGGTACATGAGGACGACGATCCATACATTAAAATGACTAATATGTCAGCTGTTCCTGGTACATGAGGATGACGATCCATACATTAAAAGGACTAATATGTCAGCTGTTCCTGGTACATGAGGATGACGATCCATACATTAAAAGGACTAATATTTCAACTGTTCCTGGTACATGAGGATGACGATCCATACATTAAAATGACTAATATTTCAACTGTTCCGGGTACATGAGGATGACGATCCATACATTAAAATGACTAATATGTCAACTGTTCCTGGTACATGAGGATGACGATCCATACATTAAAAGGACTAATATGTCAGCTGTTCCTGGTACATGAGGATGACGATCCATACATTAAAAGGACTAATATGTCAACTGTTCCTGGTACATGAGGATGACGATCCATACATTAAAAGGACTAATATGTCAGCTGTTCCTGGTACATGAGGATGACGATCCATACATTAAAAGGACTAATATGTCAGCTGTTCCTGGTACATGAGGATGACGATCCATGCATTAAAAGGACTAATATGTCAACTGTTCCTGGTACATGAGGATGACGATCCATACATTAAAAGGACTAATATGTCAGCTGTTCCTGGTACATGAGGATGACGATCCATGCATTAAAAGGACTAATATGTCAACTGTTCCGGTACACGAGGATGACGATCCATACATTAAAAGGACTAATATGTCAACTGTTCCTGGTACATGAGGATGACGATCCATGAATTAAAATGACTAATATGTCAGCTGTTCCTGGTACATGAGGATGACGATCCATGCATTAAAAGGACTAATATGTCAACTGTTCCGGTACATGAGGATGACGATCCATACATTAAAATGACTAATATGTCAGCTGTTCCTGGTACATGAGGATGACGATCCATACATTAAAAGGACTAATATGTCAGCTGTTCCTGGTACATGAGGATGACGATCCATGCATTAAAAGGACTAATATGTCGACTGTTCCTGGTACATGAGGATGACGATCCATGCATTAAAAGGACTAATATGTCAACTGTTCCGGGTACATGAGGATGACGATCCATGCATTAAAAGGACTAATATGTCAACTGTTCCGGGTATGTGAGGATGGCGATCCGATGTCAGAACTTTGAACTCTTATTCACTACAGAAGTGATACCTCCTAGCCGTTGAGTTAGCAACAGCAGCTGC
>NC_068439.1:14139388-14146888 GCF_023373465.1 Oncorhynchus keta | reverse complement strand
AATTCAGCTTGTCCTTTATCTCTTTCTCTATCTTGTTATTCTCTCCCTCCGCTGTGACCTCACCTCTCCCAACCTCCACATGAATCCCGATCACGTCCACACTCTTTCTTTGCTTTGGTTCATCCATTTAATGTCAGGTTATTTTACATTAAAAAAAACATCTCTTTATTTCTCCTCCTTCTTAACTACCTCTTTCTCTCTTTTTTAGGATGATTTTCTTCCTTTCTCTCTTCACCTCTAGATTCTCAAGCATCATCGAGGTCAAGCTTCAAAACTTTATTATTCCTTCCTGTTATCTCCATAGAAGTCACGGTTAGGGAGCAGGGGAGGGAGACGAGGGACTGTTCCTGTTGCTATGAGACAAGACAGAAGTAATGACTTCTGGAACATGTCTCGTTAAGCGGCTAAATCCTCTGTAATATGTAATACTGACTGCATGGTCCCACTGGTCACGCTGTGATAGGCCCGTTATGAGAATGAATGAGGTGCTTTCAGCCAAAGAACGAGTGGCATGTTGAACAAGATAATCTTCTCTTCCAGCACCCCGCAACAACTCTCCCACCCACACACTCATTCAAATGATCTCAGAAATACACCTTTCATTTAGCGAAATGCAGACGCGGAATCCTTTTCACATCTGTTGCTGTCGTAAACACAACGGAATCATAGAGAATTGATGGGTAATGGCCTGTTAAAGCGTCTGGGCCGCTCCCCAAAAACCTAGCTGTCGTCTAACGTTTGTGTACAAGCCTAAAAAATGAGAAAAAAAAAATCTACAAAATTCACGAGAAAAACATTTAACGACATGGAACATTGGGGGATAATTATGCTGACAACAGAGCTCCCAGACCTCAGCGGTTCCACCTGTTGTGTGGTATTCCTGTAATACTGCCACAAGCCTAATTAAAC
Source organism: Oncorhynchus keta (assembly GCF_023373465.1). Taxonomy (NCBI): domain Eukaryota; kingdom Metazoa; phylum Chordata; class Actinopteri; order Salmoniformes; family Salmonidae; genus Oncorhynchus; species Oncorhynchus keta. The sequence goes on along the minus strand of NC_068439.1, from coordinate 14,145,979 downwards.
AGCAGATTGAACCTCTGAGAGGCTAGATGACATAATGACCACCTCATTATTCACCCAGAGAAAAATGTCCTGAAATGACACAAAAATAAAGGACTATTTTCTCTCATTTTATAGACAATAGCTCAGTGATTCTCATTGGGGGTCTAATCAGATCGTATCACTCCGCGACTAGCATGTAATGTGTAATCAGTGGAGGTCTGCTATGTTTAGGGTGGTTGTGATAAGACCATCGGACATTTTGAATCACAAAACATGCTCAGGTTGGTTAGGGATTGATTCTTTTTTCAACCAGACACGTGTGGTTTCCTTGACCTATCGTTTCCCCTACGGTACCTCAAACGTTCAACGACACAGGGCTTCATTCAGGGGTTATGGATTGCTATTACCCCTCTCTTATATGAGTAGATGCTTCCTGTTTTAAGTTTAAATACATATGTGGGGGATATAGGTTCGTAAACAAATACACTTAGGAAAGTCTGTTGGGCTCCATCGAACTCCAAACCTAGTTGAGATTGATGAGGCTGTGTTGAAGTAGCTTTGTCTCTTTTACTTGGCAGTCAAAACATGGGTGGGAGGCATACAAGCATTAGAGAGGAATACTATGTACACCACAGACACGAGAATGAGACACTTCTTTGGACACGAGTGTGAAAGAGAGAGTGATCAGATCAGGTCCGAGGGCAATGTAGAAGCTTCTGGAACAGACTGTGTCCAGAACACGCACATCGAAGTAAAGACATGGTGTGGTCTGTCTCTTTACAAACAGCGTAGTGTCATGCCTGCTTACCAAATCGCACCCTATTCCCAATATAGTGCACTACTTTCGTGGTCTGTCCGTTCGTCTGTGTATGGCTTGTCAAAAGCCTCCTTCAGAATACATATATAATCCCTGTGGAGTTTAGGTTTAGGGTGACAACACATTAAACATTACACTTCTATTGAGGAATGTCCAGCCGGCAGCTGAAAAGTCTACTAGCTACATTGTGATGGTACGCTGTTGTAGAAGCAAGGATTCAGTCCTTCCACTGGACTAAGCCTTTCTAAGGGCGGGATCCTCTACCGGTGTTTTTACTCCAAACAAACCTACATGAACAGACCATCACCCTCCACCAGTAGAAGGAATGAAAGGAGAGAGGGATGAATGGGGTGATGGAGGAGACAGGGGCGGGGGCGGGGGGAAACGACGTAGTGGAGGAGAGGGAGGAAAGGCGGGAGGAGAGGAAAGTGTGTGTTGATCTCCTGTTTCCGTAAGTGGTTTGTGTAGGGTGTCGTTAGGCAAATAGGGGTGAAGTGGAATCGGGAACGCCAGGAGGAGTCTGGTGTTGGTCAACTGGAATACTAGGAATAGTGATACCAGGAGGAGTCTGGTGTTGTTCAACTGGAATACTAGGAATAGTGATGCCAGAGAGGAGTCTGGTGTTGTTCAACTGGAATACTAGGAATAGTGATGCCAGAAGGAGTCTGGTGTTGTTCAACTGGAATACTAGGAATGGTGATGCCAGGAGGAGTCTGGTGTTGTTCAACTGGAATACTAGGAATAGTGATGCCAGGAGGAGTCTGGTGTTGGTCAACTGGAATACTAGGAATAGTGATACCAGGAGGAGTCTGGTGTTGGTCAACTGGAATACTAGGAACAGTGATACCAGGAGGTTAGTGTAGTAATACATGACAGACAACACCAAGTTTAGGCACCCGCCCAAACTGTGTGTGCATTTGTGTGTGTGTTAGATTCTCTCAGACAGAGAGAGAGACAAACACACAGAGAGAGAAAGACAGAGACAGACAGAGACAAACAGAGAGAGAGAGAGAGAGACACACAGGAAAGTGAGCGAGAGAGAGAGAGAGAGAGAGAGAGAGAGAGAGAGAGAGAGAGACTGAAGAGAGAGAGAGAGACTGAAAGAGAGAGAGAGACTGAAAGAGAGAGACTGAAAGAGAGAGAGACTGAAAGAGAGAGAGAGAGAGACTGAAAGAGAGAGAGACTGAAAGAGAGAGAGAGACTGAAAGAGAGAGACTGAAAGAGAGAGAGACTGAAAGAGAGAGAGAGAGACTGAAAGAGAGAGAGGAGAGACTGAAAGAGAGACAGGAGAGACTGAAAGAGAGAGAGGAGAGACTGAAAGAGAGAGAGGAGAGACAGACAGACAGACAGACAGACAGACAGACAGACAGACAGACAGACAGACAGACAGACAGACAGGAAAGAAACACATTTAGACCCAACAAAATTGGGAGAATATTGAATGCAGCCCAGCCATGCAATTTATAAACTTGATCTCCACTATAAAAAGCATCTAGACATTATCTTACATCTAACTAGATATTATAGTTTTTCTTGGTCAATTTGAGGAACAACTCAAGACCCAAATTTGAGTCTTCCAGTGTCTTTGTTTATCTCCTGTGTCCCTTCTGCCAAGTGGTCGGAGGCGAGTGTTTAACGTTCCATAACATCGTCAGCACCCCCATTCACACTCAGTGAACGCTGTCAGTGGCTTTTCCCAAATAGATGGCAGGAATTTTAATAGGAGGCTCATAAATGGACCGCCGTTCCTCATCTCTCGACAGTAAAAACACCCACTCTCTGTCTCTCTGTGTCTCTGTCTCTCTGTGTCTCTGTCTCTCTGTGTCTCTGTCTCTCTGTGTCTCTGAACATTATGATTGGTGTATCTGTATCTGTCTCTGTGTCTCTGTCTCTCTGTGTCTCTGTCTCTCTGTGTCTCTGTCTCTCTGTGTCTCTGTGTCTCTGTCTCTCTGTGTCTCTGTCTCTCTGTGTCTCTGAACATTATGATTGGTGTATCTGTATCTGTCTCTGTGTCTCTGTCTCTCTGTGTCTCTGTCTCCCTGTGTCTCTGAACATTATGATTTGTGTATCTGTATCTGTCTCTGTGTCTCTGTCTCTCTGTGTCTCTGTCTCCTGTGTCTCTGAACATTATGATTGGTGTATCTGTATCTGTCTCTGTGTCTCTGTCTCTCTGTGTCTCTGTCTCCCTGTGTCTCTGAACATTATGATTGGTGTATCTGTATCTGTCTCTGTGTCTCTGTCTCTCTGTGTCTCTGTCTCTCTGTGTCTCTGAACATTATGATTGGTGTATCTGTATCTGTCTCTGTGTCTCTGTCTCTCTGTGTCTCGGTGTCTCTGTCTCTCTGTGTCTCTGTCTCTATGTGTATCTGTCTCTCTGTGTCTCTGTCTCTCTGTGTCTCTGAACATTATGATTGGTGTATCTGTATCTGTCTCTGTGTCTCTGTCTCTCTGTGTCTCTGTCTCCCTGTGTCTCTGAACACTATGATTGGTGTATCTGTATCTGTCTCTGTGTCTCTGTCTCTCTGTGTCTCTGTGTCTCTGTCTCTCTGTGTCTCTGTCTCTATGTGTATCTGTCTCTCTGTGTCTCTGTCTCTCTGTGTCTCTGAACATTATGATTGGTGTATCTGTATCTGTCTCTGTGTCTCTGTCTCTATGTGTATCTGTCTCTCTGTGTCTCTGTCTCTCTGTGTCTCTGAACATTATGATTGGTGTATCTGTATATGTGTCTCTGTCTCTCTGTGTCTCTGTGTCTCTGTCTCTCTGTGTCTCTGTCTCTATGTGTCTCTGTGTCTCTGTCTCTCTGTGTCTCTGTCTCTATGTGTATATGTCTCTCTGTGTCTCTGTCTCTCTGTGTCTCTGTCTCTATGTGTCTCTGTGTCTCTGTCTCTCTGTGTCTCTGTCTCTATGTGTCTCTGTCTCTCTGTGTCTCTGTCTCTCTGTGTCTCTGTGTCTCTGTCTCTCTGTGTCTCTGTCTCTCTGTGTATCTGTCTCTGTGTCTCTGTCTCTGTGTCTCTGTCTCTCTGTGTCTCTGTCTCTCTGTGTCTCTGTCTCTCTCTGTCTCTCTGTGTCTCTGTCTCTCTGTGTCTCTGAACATTATGATTGGTGTATCTGTATCTGTCTCTGTGTCTCTGTCTCTCTGTGTCTCTGTGTCTCTGAACATTATGATTGGTGTATCTGTATCTGTCTCTGTGTCTCTGTCTCTTTCACTCTGTCATTGAAGGAAGGAAATGATCCTGGGTCAACTTTCATTCTAAGTGCAAACATCTTAACTATCCTGAATGGTCTTCCTCAATGTGACACCATTGTGGTCATTTTCTTCAAAGCCAAGAGGGAGGGAGGGAAGGAAGGGTGGTAAGGAAAGAGGGAGGGGGTGTGGTAAGGGGAGAGGGAGGGTAGAGAGGGAGGGAAGGAAGGGTGGTAAGGAAAGAGGGAGGTGGGTGTGGTAAGGGGAGAGGGAGGGTAGAGAGGGAGGGAAGGAAGGGTGGTAAGGAAAGAGGGGGGTGTGGTAAGGGGAGAGGGGGGGTAGAGAGGGAGGGAAGGAAGGGTGGTAAGGAAAGAGGGGGGGGGTGTGGTAAGGGGAGAGGGAGGGTAGAGAGGGAGGGAAGGAAGGGTGGTAAGGAAAGAGGGAGGGGGTGTGGTAAGGGGAGAGGGAGGGTAGAGAGGGAGGGAGGTGTGGTAAGGGGAGACGGAGGGTAGAGAGGGAGGGAGGTGTGGTAAGGGGAGACGGAGGGTAGAGAGGGAGGGAGGTGTGGTAAGGGGAGAGGGAGGGTAGAGAGGGAGGGAGGTGTGGTAAGGGGAGACGGAGGGTAGAGAGGGAGGGAGGTGTGGTAAGGGGAGACGGAGTGTAGAGAGGGAGGGAGGTGTGGTAAGGGGAGACGGAGGTAGAGAGGGAGGGAGGTGTGGTAAGGGGAGACGGAGGGTAGAGAGGGAGGTGTGGTAAGGGGAGACGGAGGGTAGAGAGGGAGGGAAGGAAGGGTGGTAAAGGAAAGAGGGAGGGGGGTGTGGTAAGCGGAGACGGAGGGTAGAGAGGGAGGGAGGTGTGGTAAGTGGAGAGGAGGGAGGGAGGTAGAGAGGGTAGGAGGGAGGGAGGTGTGGTAAGGGGAGACAGAGGGTGAGGTAAGGGGAGAGGGGTAAGGGAAAAGGGGAAAGAAGGGTGGTAAGGAAAGAGGGAGGGGGTGTGGTAAGGGGAGACGGAGGGTAGAGAGGGAGGGAGGTGTGGTAAGGGGAGGGGAGGGTAGAGAGGGAGGGAGGGTAGAGAGGGGGTAGGAGGGAGGTGTGGGGAGAGGGGGTAGAGGGGAGGGAGGTAAGGGGAGAGGAGGAGGGAGGGAGGGTGGTAAGGGAGAGGGAGGGTAGAGAGGGAGGGAGGTGTGGTAAGGGGAGACGAGGGTAGGGTAGAGAGGAAAGGGAGGGGTGGTAAGGGGAGAGGGAGGGTAGAGAGGGAGGGAGGGGTGTTATTAAGGAAAGAGGGAGGGTAGAGAGGGAGGGAGGGGTGGTAAGGGAAGGGAGGGGGAAGGTAGGGGAGAGGGAGGGAGGGGTGGTAAGGGTAGAGAGGGAGGGAGGGGTGGAAAGAGGAGAGGGAGGGTAGAGAGTGAGGGAGGGAGGGGTGGAAAGAGGAGAGGGAGGGTAAAAAGTGAGGGATGGGTGGAAAGCGGAGAGGGAGGGTAGAGAGTGAGGGAGGGGTGGAAATAAGAGAGGGAGGGTAGAGAGGGAGGGAGGGAGGGAGGGAGGGAGGGAGGGGTGGAAAGAGGAGAGGGAGGGAGGGGTGGTAAGGGGAGAGGAGAGGGAGGGGAGAGAGGGAGGGAGGGGTGGTAAGGGGAGAGAAGAGGGAGGGTAGAGAGGGAGGGAGGGGTGGTAAGGGGAGAGGGAGGGTAGAGTGGGAGGAAGGGTTGGAAAGGGGAGAGGGAGGGTAGAGAGGGAGGGAGGGGTGGTAAGGGGAGCGGGAGGGTAGAGAGGGAGGGAGGGGTGGTAAAGGGGAGCGGGAGGGTAGAGAGGGAGGGAGGGGTGGTAAGGGGAGACGGAAGGGTGGTAAGGGGAGAGGGAGGGGTGGTAAGGGGGGAGGGAGGGGTGGTAAGGGGGTCTGTGTATGGAGAGAGAACTCGTAATGCCTTTAAAACATTTCCATACTGCATATGAGTCCCACATGGCACCCTATTCCCTTCATTGTGCACTACTTTGGACCAAAGCACCATGGCCCCTCATCAAAAGTAGTGCACTATATTGGGAATAGAGTGTCATTTGGTACTCAGCACAATCTGGTCTGGCCCAGTATCCAACTGGCTGGATGACCTGAAATAACCTCAGTATGTTATGTTCTCCCAAAATCTGCCGAGGTGTGTATGTGTGTGCGTGTGTGTGTGTGTGCACATGCGCGTTAGCTTCCGTGCGTGTGTGTGCATGAGTGTGTGGTTTTGCGCTGAAGTAGGGTGAGCCGTGTCTTCAGTAATACTGAGAGGAACCCAGGATACGAACCACTGACACCGACCGCGGACACGACCACGGACACCAACCACGGATACAAACACAGATACCGACCACAGATACCTTACCTCAGAAATCTACACACAATACCCCATAATGACGAAGCGAAAAAAAAACAGGTTTTTAGAAATGTTAGCAAATGTATTCAAAATAAAAAACAGAAACACCTTATTTACATAAGTATTCAGACTCTTTGCTATGAGACTTGAAATTGAGATCAGGTGCATCCTGCTATGATTGATAGTCCTTGAGATGTTTCTACAACTTGATTGGAGTTCAACTGTGCTAAATTCAATTGATTGTACATGATTTGGAAA
>NC_068439.1:14026888-14129388 GCF_023373465.1 Oncorhynchus keta | reverse complement strand
TAACGTTCTCTCTCCCTCTCTCCCTCTCCATCTCTGTTTTCTCTCTCTCCCCTCTCCCTCTCTAATGTTTTCTCTCTCCCTCTCTCCCTCTCTCCCCTCTCCCTCTCTAACTTCCTCTCTCACTCTCTCCCTCTCTCCCTCTCCCCCCTCTCACCCTCTAACTTTCTCTCTCCCTCTCTCCCTCTCTCCCCTCTCCCTCTCTAACCTTCTCTCTCCCTCTCTAACTTTCTCTCTCCCTCTCTCCCCTCTCCCTCTCTAACCTTCTCTCTCCCTCTCTAACTTTCTCTCTCCCTCTCTCCCTCTCTTTCTGGCTCCTTCACTCTACCTAATAAGAGGACTGTGGTTTTATTGAACGGCATAAACGGCCCTTAAAATGCTTTTTGAATGACTAGTGTGAGGGAGTGTGTGTGTGTGTGTGTCTGTACATTCTGTCTGTGTGTGTATGTACACACACTGAAAACCCGTTTCCATGCACAATGCCAAATGTCTTTCACCCCCCTTATCCTGAAGTTTACCACACATCCTACAGTGGTGGTTGCACTTTGTTTTTCAACTAGATTTCTCTTCCCTAACCATGCCACGGGGAAAACAGATTGCCTCTCACACACAGCATGTGGTAATGGCTACTATTTGCTTATCGTGCAAACACACGTGTGAGAGTAAAAGGCAGTCTAGCGTAGACAGATACTGTTCAGTAGTTCTCATTCAGGGCAAATCCTTAACAGCTGGGTTAAGATAGCTGTCTCGAGCCTGACCTGGCTGAGGGGCAGATTTGGAATAATATCTCAACCCACATTCCCATGTGTCTATAGACTGTGAGCTAGCATTAATAACAGTTATAGACTGTGAGCTAGCATTAATAACAGTTATAGACTATGAGCTAGCATTAATAACAGTTATAGACTGTGAGCTAGCATTAATAACAGTTATAGACTATGAGCTAGCATTAATAACAGTTATAGACTATGAGCTAGCATTAATAACAGTTATAGACTATGAGCTAGCATTAATAACAGTTATAGACTATGAGCTAGCATTAATAACAGTTATAGACTGTGAGCTAACATTAATAACAGTTATAGACTATGAGCTAGCATTAATAACAGTTATAGACTATAAGCTAGCATTAATAACAGTTATAAACTATGAGCTAGCATTAATAACAGTTATAGACTGTGAGCTGGCATTAATAACAGTTATAGACTATGATCTACCATTAATAACAGTTATAGACTATGAGCTAGCATGAATAATAGTTATAGACTATGAGATAGCATTAATAACAGTTATAGACTGTGAGCTAGCATTAATAACAGTTATAGACTATGAGCTAGCATTAATAACAGTTATAGAATGTGAGCTAGCATTAATAACAGTTATAGACTGTGAGCTAGCATTAATAACAGTTATAGACTGTGCACTAGCATTAATAACAGTTATAGACTATGAGCTAGCATTAATAACAGTTATAGACTATGAGCTAGCATTAATAACAGTTATAGACTGTGAGCTAGCATTAATAACAGTTATAGACTGTGAGCTAGCATTAATAACAGTTCTAGACTGTGAGCTAGCATTAATAACAGTTATAGACTATGAGCTAGCATTAATAACAGTTATAGACCATGAGCTAGCATTAATAACAGTTATAGACTGTTATTTCTTAAGGGTTTCTTATCAAATCAAATCAAGCTTTATTGATTTCAGACATGGATGCAAAACAATGTGCTTCACAGGAAAAAACATAAATAAATTAAAATAAAAACAGAAATACAGAAACTGAGAGACTAAAAAAGGAAAAGCAAAGCTAAAACTGTGTGTTTTTAGATCTCATTTAAATATGTCCACAGTTTTTGCCCCCCCCCTGGTTCTCTGGCAGGCTAATGTAGAGGCTTGGGGCGTTAAAACTAAAGGCTGCCTCTCTACGCTTCTTGGTCCAAGACTTTGGGATTGTTAAAAGGCCAGTGACAGAGGACCTGGGGGACCTACTGGGAACATAACTCAAAAGCAAGTCTGACATGTATTGTGGTGCACAATTGTGGATTGATTTAAAAACCAATAGAAGAATCTTCAAATGAATTCTAGAACTCACAGGCAGCCAGTGCAGAGACCTTTAAAACCGGTGTAGTGTGTTCTCCATCTGGTCTTGGTCAGTACCCATGCTGCAGTATTCTGTATGTTTTACAGTGCAGAGACCTTAAGACCGGTATAATGTGTGCTCTCCATCTGGTCTTGGTCAGTACCCATGCTGCAGTATTCTGTATGTTTTACAGTGCAGAGACCTTAAGACCGGTATAATGTGTGCTCTCCATCTGGTCTTGGTCAGTACCCATGCTGCAGTATTCTGTATGTTTTACAGTGCAGAGACCTTAAGACCGGTATAATGTGTGCTCTCCATCTGGTCTTGGTCAGGACCCATGCTTCAGCATTCTGTATGTTTTACAGTGCAGAGACCTTAAGACCGGTATAATGTGTGCTCTCCATCTGGTCTTGGTCAGTACCCATGCTGCAGCATTCTGTATGTTTTACAGTGCAGAGACCTTAAGACCGGTATAATGTGTGCTCTCCATCTGGTCTTGGTCAGTACCCATGCTGCAGTATTCTGTATGTTTTACAGTGCAGAGACCTTAAGACCGGTATAATGTGTGCTCTCCATCTGGTCTTGGTCAGTACCCATGCTGCAGTATTCTGTATGTTTTACAGTGCAGAGACCTTAAGACCGGTATAATGTGTGCTCTCCATCTGGTCTTGGTCAGTACCCTTGCTGCAGTATTCTGTATGTTTTACAGTGCAGAGACCTTAAGACCGGTATAATGTGTGCTCTCCATCTGGTCTTGGTCAGGACCCATGCTGCAGTATTCTGTATGTTTTACAGTGCAGAGACCTTAAGACCGGTATAATGTGTGCTCTCCATCTGGTCTTGGTCAGTACCCATGCTGCAGTATTCTGTATGTTTTACAGTGCATAGACCTTAAGACCGGTATAATGTGTGCTCTCCATCTGGTCTTGGTCAGTACCCATGCTGCAGTATTCTGTATGTTTTACAGTGCATAGACCTTAAGACCAGTATAATGTGTGCTCTCCATCTGGTCTTGGTCAGTACCCATGCTGCAGTATTCTGTATGTTTTACAGTGCAGAGACCTTAAGACCGGTATAATGTGTGCTCTCCATCTGGTCTTGGTCAGTACCCATGCTGCAGTATTCTGTATCTTTTACAGTTGACCAATGTCTTTTGTTGTTGTGTAGACCAGACAGGAGAGCGTTACAGTAGTCAAGGCTGCTTATAATAAAAGCATGAGTCTCTGTATCAGCTGGAGGGAGAAACGGACGCACCTTGGAGATGTTCCTCAGGTGGTAAAAAGCTAACACAATTTTTTTTTAGATTTTGAGAAATCTATGAATTGTGCCAGGAGGTTTCTTGACTTCCTCAGGAATAACTATGGGCTCTAGTGTTCACAAGCATTTAATAGGTCATTACTTGGCTCGTCAAACAGCATTTACCTCGTCAAACAGTATTATCATGAAAAACTCCTGGCCTTAGATAGGGGAAAACCCTTTGCCTGACCTTGGGTTAGTCACCCTTTGCCTGACCTTGGGTTAGTCACCCTTTGCCTGACCTTGGGTTAGTCACCCTTTGCCTGACCTTGGGTTAGTCACCCTTTGCCTGACCTTGGGTTAGTCACCCTTTGCCTGACCTTGGGTTAGTCACCCTTTGCCTGACCTTGGGTTAGTCACCCTTTGCCTGACCTTGGGTTAGTCACCCTTTGCCTGACCTTGGGTTAGTCACCCTTTGCCTGACCTTGGGTTAGTCACCCTTTGCCTGACCTTGGGTTAGTCACCCTTTGCCTGACCTTGGGTTAGTATTGCTGAATAATATCTATCTTTGAGATGACCTGCAGAGGGGAAGGGACTGAGCAACGAACAGGCGTCTCCAAGCTTACAGACAGTCTGTGTGGTGTTATCCAAGTCTCTCGTTTCCTGCGTATTCACTCAGCCACCAAAAATGCATTGTGTGATGTGCTGTCCTCCTCTGCTCTCTGCAGCAGACTGAGACTAATTACTGACACATACCAGACACATAATGAAGGAGAGAGAAATGGACATATGGTGCATGCACCACATGCATACAATGTATTTGTGTGTGTGTGTGCGCGTGTGTGTGTGTGTGTGTTGGCATGAGTGTGTATTTGCGTCTGGGTGAGTTTGTATGTGTCACTGCGCCTGAGTGTGTGTGTGTATTTGTGTGTATTTGTGTGTGTGTGTGTGTGTGTGTCTGTGTGTGTGTGTGTGTGTGTGTGTGTGTGTGTGTGTGTGTGTGTGTGTGTGTGTGTGTGTGTGTGTGTGTGTGTGTGTGTGTGTGTGTGTGTGTGTGTGTGTGTGTGTGTGCGTGCGTGCGTGCGTGCGTGTGCGTGTTCGTGCGTGTGTTCGTGTGTGTGTGTGTGTGTGTGTGTGTGTGTGTGTGTGTGTGTGTGTGTGTGTGTGTGTGTGTGTGTGTGTTCGTGTGTGTGTGTGTTCGTGTGTGTGTGTATGTGTGTGTGTGTGCGTGCGTGCATGCGTGTGCGTGTTCGTGTGTGTGTGTGTGTGTGTGTGTGTGTGTGTGTGTGTGTTCGTGTGTGTGTGTGTGTGTGTTCGTGTGTGCCTGAGTTTTTACTTGGGTGTTTCTTACCAGTGGACGTACGTCTAAACAACTTCATCCAAGTGTGTTTTCTGACCAGAAAACAGAAGTAAAGACCCTGACAAGAACTCTCTGCTTGGCCTTGTCTGGAGAATAGACAGATATCGTCCACAGACAGACACAGATTCATTATCTACCCATTAAAAATATATGCAGAAAGAGAAAAGAAGAAAAAAACAAGCCAAACTGAATTGAATTCACAGACGGACAGAAACTGCAAATGGACTGTTGTGTCTGGCAGGACTGAGAACTATTTGGACAATTCAGAGAGAGAGAGAGATAGAGAGAGATAGAGAGAGAGAGAGAGAGAGAGAGAGAGAGAGAGAGAGAGAGAGAGAGAGAGAGAGAGAGAGAGAGAGAGAGAGAGAGAGAGAGAGAGAGAGAGAGAGAGAGAGAGAGAGAGAGAGAGAGAGAGAGAGAGAGAGAGAGAGAGAGAGAGAGAGAGAGAGAGAGAGAGTTGCAGGCAATGTTTTTTCCTCTTTCTCTGAATAATCTAATAAAGACATAGGGATTCAGGAATGGGGAGATGGAGGGAGCGTCACATGGACTAGATTAGCAGATTAATCCACATGTGCTGCACATTCCTCGACGGTACTACGTTTCCTCTACATTACTAGTTTCCCTCTAGATTACTTTCTCTCGTTTTGTTTCTTCTCCTCTTTTCTCTGATTGGAAAAGCAGTGGTAGGAAACCCATCCAGATCACCCGTTATAGAAGTCAGCGTTGACGAGATGAAGTAGAAATCAGTCACTAGGGGCAACAGTGAGCATTGTTACCTTCAAGTAGGTTTTGGTTCCGCTAGGGTGTTGTGGATGGCCGTAAAGATCTGCCTCTAATTGCTGTTCCTAGAGCTGCCTCTAATTGCTGTTCCTAGATCTGCCTCTAATTGCTGTTCCTAGATCTGCCTCTAATTGCTGTTCCTAGAGCTGCCTCTAATTGCTGTTCCTAGATCTGCCTCTAATTGCTGGTCCTAGATCTGCCTCTAATTGCTGTTCCTAGATCTGCCTCTAATTGCTGTTCCTAGGGCTGCCTCTAATAGCTGTTCCTAGATCTGCCTCTAATTTATGTTCCTAGAGCTGCCTCTAATTGCTGTTCCTAGAGCTGCCTCTAATTGCTGTTACTAGATTGGTCTCTTATTCCAAAGGTTGCCAGGACATAATCCAGCAAACGTTTTTTAAAGACTATCCCAAACCTTAACCCTTACCGTAACAATTCAGAGTTCATGCCTAAACTTAACCTTAAACACTTTGTTATTTGACTTTTGCAACAACTTCTGAATTTGACATTTGAGAAACATGGATAAACGTGTAATTCTGATGTGACACTGTGAGAGCTAGTTTGAGGAAGTCTTGTTACTGTGTGTGTGCATGTGTACGGTATGTGTGTGTTAGACATTGCACTTAACCACATATCTAGGATCAGATTACCATTATACATTAGGTGAATGGGAAAAGACATTACATGAGCGATAGTATGTGGACACCTGCTCGTCAAACATCTCATTCCAAAACCATGGGCTTTAATATTGAGTTGGTCCCCCTTTGCTGCTATAACAGCCTCCACTCTTCTGGGACGGCTTTAGTATGGAGTTGGTCCCCCTTTGCTGCTATAACAGCCTCCACTCTTCTGGGACGGCTTTAGTATGGAGTTGGTCCCCCTTTGCTGCTATAACAGCCTCCACTCTTCTGGGAAGGCTTTAATATGGAGTTGGTCCCCCTTTGCTGCTATAACAGCCTCCACTCTTCTGGGAAGGCTTTAATATGGAGTTGGTCCCCTTTGCTGCTATAACAGCCTCCACTCTTCTGGGAAGGCTTTAATATGGAGTTGGTCCCCCTTTGCTGCTATAACAGCCTCCACTCTTCTGGGAAGGTTTTAATATGGAGTTGGTCCCCTTTGCTGCTATAACAGCCTCCACTCTTCTGGGACGGCTTTAATATGGAGTTGGTCCCCCTTTGCTGCTATAACAGCCTCCACTCTTCTGGGACGGCTTTAGTATGGAGTTGGTCCCCCTTTGCTGCTATAACAGCCTCCACTCTTCTGGGAAGGCTTTAATATGGAGTTGGTCCCCCTTTGCTGCTATAACAGCCTCCACTCTTCTGGGAAGGCTTTAATATGGAGTTGGTCCCCCTTTGCTGCTATAACAGCCTCCACTCTTCTGGGAAGGCTTTCTATTAGATGTTGGAACATTGCTGCAGGGACTTGCTTCCATTCAGCCACAAGAGCATTAGTGAGGTTGGCACTGATGTTGGGCGATTAGGCCTGGCTCACAGTCAGCGTTCCAATTCATCCCAAAGGCGTTTGATGGGGTCAACGCTCTGTGCAGGCCAGTCAAGTTCTTCCACAAAAATCTCAACAAACCATTTCTATATGTACCTCACTTTGTGCACAGGGGCAGTGTCAGGCTAAAACAGGAAAGGGCCTCCCCCACACAGTTGCCACAATGTTGGAAGCACAAAATCATCTAGAATGTCATTGTATGCTGTAGCGTTTACTTCCCTTCACCAGAACTACGGGGCTTAGCCCGAACCATGAAAAACAGCCCCAGACCATTATTCCTCCTCCACCAAACTTCATAGTTTGCACTATGCATTCGGGCAGGTAGCGTTCTCCTGGCATCCGCCAACCCCTGCTTGGTCCCTCAGACTGCCAGATGGTGAAGCGTTATTCATTACTCCCGAGAACATGATTTTTACACTCCTGTCAACGCTTGGTATTGCGCATGCTGCTCTTAGGCTTGTGTGCAACTGCTCAGCCATGGAAACTAACAGTTGTCATGGTGATGTGGCTTCCAGAGGAAGTTTGGAACTCGGTAGTGAGTGTTGCAACCAAGGACAGATGGTGTTTACGCGCTTCAGCACTCTGCGGTCCTTTTCTGTGAACTTGTGAGGTCTACCCCTTCTTGACTGAGCCGTTGTTGCTCCAATAACAGCACTTACACTGGACCGGAGCAGCTCTAGCAGGGAAGACATTTGACAAGCTGACCTGTTGCAAAGATGGCATCCTATCACATTGCCACATTGAAATTCACTGAGCTCTTCAGTAAGGCCATTCTACTGCCAGTGTTTGTCTATGGAGATTGCATGGCTGTGTGCTCCATGTTATACACCTGTCAGCAACGGGTGTGGCTGAAATAACCGAATCCACTCATTTGAAGGGGCGTCCACACACGTTTATACATTTAGTGCGTTTGATCCATGTCAGTGTAGTTAGGGTCTACTTCTACCTAATCCGCGGAGATAGCTCTGAATACTACCGTATGAAGGCAGCCTTATTGTCACGACTTCCGCCGAATTTGTTTCCTCTCCTTGTTCAGACGGTGTTCGGCGGTCGACGTCAACGCCCTTCAAGCCATCGCTGATCCATTTGTAATTTCCCCTCATGTCTTTGTCGGTGATTGTTTGTTGTATGTTATTGTGCGAGTCATGTTCTGGTGTGCGACGGGTTTAATATTCTTTTTGTATATATTGTTTATCAGAGTTTTTTTTTTAGCATTTATTAAACTGCTCCGTTTACACCAAGTTCACGCGCCTGACTTCCCTGCCACCAGCACGCACCCATTACACTTATGGTCTATAGGGAGTGAAGAGGAAAAACACTGAGGTATCTCTCTGTGAGATACAGTGGGGCAAAAAAGTATTTAGTCAGCCACCAATTGTGCAAGTTCTCCCACTTAAAAAGATGAGAGAGGCCTGTAATTTTCATCATAGGTACACTTCAACTATGACAGACAAAATGAGAAAAAAAATCCAGAAAATCACATTGTAGTATCTTTAATTAATTTATTTGCAAATTATGGTGGACAATAAGTATTTGGTCAATAACAAAAGTTTATCTCAATACTTTGTTATATACCCTTTGTTGGCAATGACAGAGGTCAAACGTTTTCACAAGGTTTTCACACTGTGGCTGGTATTTTGACCCATTCCTCCATGCCGATCTCCTCTAGAGCAGTGATGTTTTGGGGCTGTTGCTGGGCAACACAGACTTTTAACTCCATCCAAGATTTTCTATGGGGTTGAGATCTGGAGACTTGCTAGGCCACTCCAGGACCTTGAAATGCTTCTTACGAAGCCACTCCTTTGTTGCCCGGGCGGTGTGTTTGGGATCAGTGTCATGCTGAAAGACCCAGCCACGTTTCATCTTCAATGCCCTTGCTGATGGTAGGCTTTGTTACTTTGGTCCCAGCTCTCTGCAGGTCATTCACTAGGTCCCCCCATGTGGTTCTGGGATTTTTGCTCACCGTTCTTGTGATCATCCTTTTTACCCCACGGGGTGAGATCTTGTGTGGAGCCCCAGATCGAGGGAGATTATCAGTGGTCTTGTATGTCTTCCATTTCCTAATAATTGCTCCCACAGTTAATTTCTTCAAACCAAGCTGCTTACCTATCGCAGATTCAGTCTTCCCAGCCTGGTGCAGGTCTACAATTTTGTTTCTGTGTCCTTTGACAGCTCTTTGGTCTTGGCCATA
Organism: Oncorhynchus keta; assembly: GCF_023373465.1. NCBI lineage: Eukaryota > Metazoa > Chordata > Actinopteri > Salmoniformes > Salmonidae > Oncorhynchus > Oncorhynchus keta. The sequence goes on along the minus strand of NC_068439.1, from coordinate 14,120,244 downwards.
GTGGAGTTTGGAGTGTGACTTTTTGAGGTCGTGGACAGGTGTCTTTTATGCTGATAACAAGTTAAAACAGGTGCTATTAATACAGGTAACGAGTGGAGGACAGAGGAGCCACTTAAAGAAGAAGTTACAGGTCTGTGAGAGCCAGAAATCTTGCTTGTTTGTAGGTGACCAAATACTTATTTTCCACCATAATTTGCAAATAAATTCATTAAAAATCCTACAATGTGATTATCTGGATTTTTTTTTGTACTTTGGGAGAATGAATAACGTGTGTGTGTGTGTGTGTGTGTGTGTGTGTGTGTGTGTGTGTGTGTGTGTGTGTGTGTGTGTGTGTGTGTGTGTGTGTGTGTGTGTGTGTGTGTGTGTGTGTGTGTGTGTGTGTGTGTGTGTGTGTGTGTGTGTGTGTGTGTGTGTGTGTGTGTGTGTAGTTGTGGAGAATGAATAATGTGTGTGTGTGTGTGTGTGTGTGTGGTTGTGTGTGTGTATGTGTGTCTGGGTCCCGATTGCAAACATGAGGTTTGAATCATGTCATATGGCCAAAAGAGAGAGTTCAAGACACATCCTATCTCTGTAATGATCTGGCACGCCCTCCAACTCTCCCCCTGTCACCCTCTCTTTTTCAGCCTCTCTTTCTACAACACAAAGGACCATTGAGATTCATCCTTCTTTGGAGTGAGGCAGAGGAATTGGAGTGAGACAGAGGGATTGGAGTGAGACAGAGCGATTGGAGTGAGAGGGAGAGATTGGAATGAGAAAGACGAATTGGAGTGAGCCAGAGGAATTGGAGTGAGACAGAGGGATTGGAGTGAGACAGAGGGATTGGAGTGAGAGGGAGAGATTGGAATGAGAAAGACGAATTGGAGTGAGCCAGAGGAATTGGAGTGAGACAGAGGGATTGGAGTGAGACAGAGGGATTGGAGTGAGAGGGAGAGATTGGAGTGAGACAGAGGGATTGGAGTGAGACAGAGGGATTGGAGTGAGAGGGAGAGATTGGAGTGAGACAGAGGGATTGGAGTGAGACAGAGGAATTGGAGTAAGACAGAGGGATTAGAGTGAGACAGAGGGATTGGAGTGAGAGGGAGAGATTGGAGTGAGACAGAGGGATTGGAGTGAGACAGAGGGATTGGAGTGAGACAGAGGGATTGGAGTGAGAGGGAGCGATTGGAGTGAGACAGAGGAATTGGAGTGAGACAGAGGAATTGGAGTGAGACAGAGGAATTGGAGTGAGACAGAGGGATTGGAGTGAGACAGAGGGATTGGAGTGAGAGGGAGAGATTGGAGTGAGACAGAGGGATTGGAGTGAGAGGGAGAGATTGGAGTGAGACAGAGGAATTGGAGTGAGACAGAGGGATTGGAGTGAGAGGGAGAGATTGAAGTGAGACAGAGGAATTGGAGTGAGACAGAGGGATTGGAGTGAGAGGGAGTGATTGTCTCCTTTCTCCTCCTCATCTTCATCCCTTTCTTCTTCTCAAACAACCTGAGAGACTATTGGTTAAGATCGTTGGGCCAGTAACCGAAAAGTTGCTGGTTCGAATCCCCGGGCCGACTAGGTGAAAAATCTGTCGATGTGCCCTTGAGCAAGGCATTTGACTCTAATTGCGCCTGTGAGTCGCTCTGGATAAGAGCGTCTGGTAAATAACTAAAATATAAATGAGTGAAATTGATTCTGATCAGAGGATTAGGTCTAGAAATGGAAGGACTACCTTGAAAAGTGTTCTTCTGCTTCAACAAACAAGATCTAATATGAAATGTTAGATAGATATAGCCCAGTGGTTCAGTGTAAAAAAAACTATATTTTATTTGATACCTGTACTAATCACAGGTTTTATTTTGAGAGTGCAACCTGAGAATTGCGGCTATGTATTCCCAACAAGACAACAGTGGGAGGCCAGAGGTTGTAGTGGGCCGACGGTGGCAGTGGCCCGGTGATGGGCCTTTGTAACTGTGAAACGATCTCCGTCTCGGAGCAAACAGACGGCCTCTGCATGTTTCTGTTGACACCGTTTCAAATCCTCGGTCGGATCAAAGCAGCCACATGGCTTATACAAACTCCGACCAAGCCCGACTCCTTTCTTTCTCGCTCTTTCTGTCTGTTTTTACTCACTACCTCACTTTTCTCTCTCTCTGTGTCTCTCTACTCTCTCTTCTTCTTCAAACCATACTTGAGGTTTCCTGCATCTCTATCACCCACTAGAAGGCTTCCTCTCTGTGGTTTTACCCAGCTCTCTGGCTCCTGGCTCCTGGCTCCTGGCTTCTCTGGCTCCTGGCTCCAGGCTCCAGGTCAGGACTCAGAGGGGTTCTTGTTGGTTCTACTCTTTGGACCGGCAGTTTGCAAAGTAGCACGTTGTAGAGGGAACAAAGGATAGAGAGAGGGAACGAAGGACAGAGAGAGAGGGAACGAAGGACAGAGAGAGAGGGAACGAAGGACAGAGAGAGAGGGAACGGAGGACAGAGAGAGAGAGAACGGAGGACAGAGAGGGAATAAAGAACAGAGAGAGGGAACGAACTACAGAGAAAGGGAAAGGTCAGAGAGAGAGAGAGAGAATGAAGGACAGAGAGAGGGAACGAAGGACAGAGAGAGAGAGAGAGAGAACGAAGGACAGAGAGAGGGAACGAAGGACAGAGAGAGAACGAAGGACTGAAAGAGGGAACGAAGTACAGAGAAAGGGAATGAAGGACAGAGAGAGGGAACGAAAACAGAGGGAAAGAAGGAGAGAGAGCGGGAATGAGAGGATAAGAAGAGGATAGAGAGAGAGGGAGAGTGTGTAACCATCTGCGAACCACATGAAACGCAGCTGTAATTGACTTGGTAATTGACTCGAAGCGCAGAGTAATTAAGTGCTGTTTTTGTTGGCCAACCAACATCCTTCCCCGAAGAGATTTCCTTTCACAGACCTGGGCGTATGGATAATGTAAAGTGGAAGACATGTTGAAATGGTCCCCTTTCAACTCTAAATCTATCATCAGAGGAGCGCTAAACGTTTTGCCAAGGTCATGTAAGTCTTTCTCTGCATCCCAAATCACACCCTCTTCTTATATAGTGCACTGCTTTTGGGGAGCCAGGGGCTTGGGGATGAAGACTTTGACTTACAATTACAGCCTGTGTAGGTGGGTTCTTATGCCACCCTGGGATAAGACTGGTAGTGGTCGTCTCTAAGTTTAATTCCTGGTGCCATTTTACATGCATCACACTGGAAGTTCAAGGAGGAACAGACCACCTCTGGTCTACCCCTAACCATAACCTATAACTACAGGAACACATCATCTCTAGTCTGAGTCAGAGAGGAGAGAGGAGAGAGGAGAGAGGAGAGAGGAGAGAGGAGAGGAGAGGGAGAGGAGAGGATAGAGGAGAGGAGAGGAGGAGAGGAGAGAGAGGAGAGGAGAGGAGAGGAGAGAGGAGAGGAGAGGAGAGGAGAGGAGAGGAGAGGAGAGAGAGAGAGAGAGGAGGGAGAGAGGGAAAGGAGAGGAGAGGAGAGAGAGAGAGAGAGAGAGAGAGAGAGAGAGAGAGGAGAGAGAGAGGAGAGAGAGAGAGAGAGAGAGAGAGAGAGAGAGAACAAACAGAACAAACAGAACATTGTACTGGTGAGGGTTTGGTGCTACATGGGACCGTTCATTTAGAATACACAACCTCCGCCAAAACCATGAGCAATTTCCTCTCCTGTACTGTGAGAGAGAGCAATGGTTAAAGCTCATAAAGAAATGCAATATTCGCTGTGAAATCATACTCCACTTCCTATCTACAAGATTTATAAACGATGCAATAATCCTTCCTGTCTTTTAAGTACAGAGAAAAGCAGTGCCAACACATTTCTACCGCTACTTTAAGTAGTCGTTCTGCTTGTTAGGATCACTGCCAAACGTCATTGCCTCTCCTGTCTGACTCCAGCGGGCAACGCATACGTTATGGGGATAAACAGAAACAAGAAACCTTATGTTATGGCTACACACGCATGTGCATGAGCACGAGCACGGGCACACACACTCACACAGAAATACTCACTCACACACATGAAAACACACATACTAGTTTAGATCTGCTCTCTCTCTCTCTCTCTCTCTCTCTCTCTCTCTCTCTCTCTCTCTCTCTCTCTCTCTCTCTCTCTCTCTCTCTCTCTCTCTCTCTCTCTCTCTCTCTCTCTCTTCTTCTAGTCTTTCTTTCTAGTCCCTGATTACAGGAAATAATTAGAGTTGAACGAACGACTGGCTGGACAGCTCGGTGCCTAAAACCTCTGAAAAGAGCAGACCTGGGTTCAAATACGATTCAAAATCGTTGTAAATACTTTATCTGTGAATGATTGAGCTTGCCTGGCTGAATAGACAAATAGAACAGTCTCAAAACTGCAAATCCTGCCAACCTGGGACCCCAGGCAGGCTAAAGCAAACGGTCAAAGCATTTGAAAGATTTCAAATAGTATTTGAACCCAGGTCTGAAATGGAGGGAGCGTTACGAAACACATGTTGCTGAAAGTGCTGACATTCTGTACAGAGAGGATTAATTAGGAACTAACGCCAGGACTTTCTGGAACCTCAGATGAGAGCGAGAGAGAGACTGCCCTGCCTGGTACAAATTCTCAAAAAAGACCTAGACCTCAGGTGCTCTCAGTACACCAACTACAGAACCATATGTGCCCAGCCTTTAGTGACGCTTATTGGTGTAGCAGATTTGGTTTACGGGTCTTAGTCATATCATGGTCAATGTTATGGCTAAAGATGTCAATACACCAACCACAGGAGGCTGCTGATGGGAGGACGGCTCAAAATAATAGCCGGAACAGAGCAAATGGAATGTTTTTGATGTATTGGAAACCATTCCACTCATTCCACTCCAGCCATTACCATGGGCCCGTCCTCCCCAATTAAGGTGCCACCAACCTCCTGTGACACTCAACTGTTTGAATTGTATGAGCTCTTTGTCAAGTCTATAGTAACCCTCATTGATATAGGAAGTTGGTTTGGTCTATAGTAACCCTCATTGATATAGGAGAGTTGGTTTGGTCTATAGTAACCCTCATGATATAGGAGAGTTGGTTTGGTCTATAGTAACCCTCATTGATATAGGAGAGTTGGTTTGGTCTATAGTAACCCTCATTGATATAGGAGAGTTGGTTTGGTCTATGGTAACTCTCATTGATATAGGAGAGTTGGTTTGGTCTATAGTAACCCTCATTGATATAGGAGAGTTGGTTTGGTCTATAGTAACCCTCATTAATATAGGAGAGTTGGCTTGGTCTATAGTAACCCTCATTGATATAGGAGAGTTGGTTTGGTCTATAGTAACCCTCATTGATATAGGAGAGTTGGTTTGGTCTATAGTAACCCTCATTGATATAGGAGAGTTGGTTTGGTCTATGGTAACCCTCATTGATATAGGAGAGTTGGTTTGGTCTATAGTAACCCTCATTGATATAGGAGAGTTGGTTTGGTCTATAGTAACCCTCATTGATATAGGAGAGTTGGTTTGGTCTATAGTAACCCTCATTGATATAGGAGAGTTGGTTTGGTCTATAGTAACCCTCATTGATACAGGAGAGTTGGTTTGGTCTTTAGTAACCCTCATTGATATAGGAGAGTTGGTTTGGTCTATGGTAACCCTCATTGATATAGGAGAGTTGGTTTGGTCTATAGTAACCCTCATTGATATAGGAGAGTTGGTTTGGTCTATAGTAACCCTCATGATATAGGAGAGTTGGTTTGGTCTATAGTAACCCTCATTGATATAGGAGAGTTGGTTTGGTCTATAGTAACCCTCATTGATATAGGAGAGAGTTGGTTTGGTCTATGGTAACTCTCATTGATATAGGAGAGTTGGTTTGGTCTATAGTAACCCTCATTGATATAGGAGAGTTGGTTTGGTCTATAGTAACCCTCATTAATATAGGAGAGTTGGCTTGGTCTATAGTAACCCTCATTGATATAGGAGAGTTGGTTTGGTCTATAGTAACCCTCATTGATATAGGAGAGTTGGTTTGGTCTATAGTAACCCTCATTGATATAGGAGAGTTGGTTTGGTCTATGGTAACCCTCATTGATATAGGAGAGTTGGTTTGGTCTATAGTAACCCTCATTGATATAGGAGAGTTGGTTTGGTCTATAGTAACCCTCATTGATATAGGAGAGTTGGTTTGGTCTATAGTAACCCTCATTGATACAGGAGAGTTGGTTTGGTCTTTAGTAACCCTCATTGATATAGGAGAGTTGGTTTGGTCTATGGTAACCCTCATTGATATAGGAGAGTTGGTTTGGTCTATAGTAACCCTCATGATATAGGAGAGTTGGTTTGGTCTTTAGTAACCCTCATTGATATAGAAGAGTTGATTTGGTCTATGATAACCCTCATTGATATAGGAGAGTTGGTTTGGTCTATAGTAACCCTCATTGATATAGGAGAGTTGGTTTGGTCTATAGTAACCCTCATTGATATAGGAGAGTTGGTTTGGTCTATAGTAACCCTCATTGATATAGGAGAGTTGGTTTGGTCTATAGTAACCCTCATTGATATATGAGAGTTGGTTTGGTCTATAGTAACCCTCATTGATATAGGAGAGTTGGTTTGGTCTATGGTAACTATCATTGATATAGGAGAGTTGGTTTGGTCTATAGTAACCCTCATTGATATATGAGAGTTGGTTTGGTCTATAGTAACCCTCATTGATATAGGAGAGCTGGTTTGGTCTATGGTAACTATCATTGATATAGGAGAGTTGGTTTGGTCTATAGTAACCCTCATTGATATAGGAGAGTTGGTTTGGTCTATAGTAACCCTCATTGATATAGGAGAGTTGGTTTGGTCTATAGTAACCTTCATTGATATAGGAGAGTTGGTTTGGTCTATAGTAACCCTCATTGATATAGGAGAGTTGTTTTGGTCTATAGTAACCCTCATTGATATAGGAGAGTTGGCTTGGTCTATGGTAACCCTCATTGATATAGGAGAGTTGGTTTGGTCTATGGTAACCCTCATTGATATAGGAGAGTTGGTTTAGCCCATTGAAATTAATTCCATTCATCACCTACTTGCCACAATTATGGGCAACACAACCAAATTCACATACATATGTGAGTTATAGATCCTTCTTAATATGCTTCCTGTGCTTCAGTTTCATTTTTGCATCTTTTACTTTAGGTTTTGTTTACCGGCTTCAAACAGCTGAAAATACAATATTTTGGGTTTTGGAAAGTATATTTCACAGCGGTTTAGATGATGATGTACAATGATTCTCAGCGTCATACTATTTTATTTAGTCAAAAAGTGACATTTAGGCACACTATTAGTTTTGTCAACCAGGGAATGGCAGAGTGAATTCTGCATAGTGCAACTTTAAGGATGTCTAGGACTGTGATGCTGCCTAGCATCTGGACTGGTGCAGAGAAGCCTTGTTGAGGTGGAGGTTCTGATCTTGAACAATCAATCAAATGTATTTATAAAGCCCATTTTACATCAGCCGATGTCACAAGGTGCTATACAGAAATCCAGCCTAAAACCCCAAACAGCAAGCAATGCAGGTGTAGAAGCACGGTTGCTAGGAAAAACTCCCTAGAAAGGCAGGAAGAAACCTAGAGAGGAACCAGGTTATGTGGGGTGGCCAGTCCTCTTCTGGCTGTGCCGGGTGGAGATTATAACAGTACATGGCCAAGATGTTCAAACGTTCATAGATTACCAGCAGGGTCAAATAATAATAATCACAGCGGTTGTGCAACAGGTCAGCACCTCAGGTGTAAATGTCAGCTGGCTTTTTGTAGCCGATCATTCAGAGTTAGAGGCAACAGGTGCGGTGGAGAACCACCATACCCTTCCATAAATTCCCACACAGGTAATTCCACTCCTAATCGCTCCTTGTTAGGCCAAGTCAAACCACATGTTGACTCTGGCAAGCCCAGGGATGTCCATGTTTGTGTGCAGACCAATTCGTTCACAGCGTTCTGTGGGCTCCAGGGACCCTCTGTGTAAGAGAAGGCTGATGCCAGGGGTGCATCTCAAATGCCACCCTATTACCTTTAGAGTGCACTACTTTTGATCAGAGCCCTTTTCCCTTTAGAGTGCACTACTTTTGATCAGAGCCCTATTCCCTTTAGAGTGCACTACTTTTGATCAGAGCCCTTTTCCCTTTAGAGTGCACTACTTTTGATCAGAGCCCTATTTCCTTTAGAGTGCACTACGTTTGATCAGAGCCCTATTCCCTTTAGAGTGCACTACTTTTGATCAGAGCCCTATTCCCTTTAGAGTGCACTACGTTTGATCAGAGCCCTATTCCCTTTAGAGTGCACTACTTTTGATCAGAGCCCTATTCCCTTTAGAGTGCACTACTTTTGATCAGAGCCCTATTCCCTTTAGAGTGCACTACTTTTGATCAGAGCCCTATTCCCTTTAGAGTGCACTACGTTTGATCAGAGCCCTATTCCCTTTAGAGTGCACTACGTTTGATCAGAGCCCTATTCCCTTTAGAGTGCACTACTTTTGATCAGAGCCCTATTCCCTTTAGAGTGCACTACGTTTGATCAGAGCCCTATTCCCTTTAGAGTGCACTACGTTTGATCAGAGCCCTATTCCCTTTAGAGTGCACTACGTTTGATCAGAGCCCTATCCCCTTTAGAGTGCACTACGTTTGATCAGAGCCCTATTCCCTTTAGAGTGCACTACTTTTGATCAGAGCCCTATTCCCTTTAGAGTGCACTACTTTTGATCAGAGCCCTATTCCCTTTAGAGTGCACTACTTTTGATCAGAGCCCTATTCCCTTTAGAGTGCACTACTTTTGATCAGAGCCCTATTCCCTTTAGAGTGCACTACTTTTGATCAGAGCCCTATTCCCTTTAGAGTGCACTACTTTTGATCAGAGCCCTATTCCCTTTAGAGTGCACTACTTTTGATCAGAGCCCTATTCCCTTTAGAGTGCACTACTTTTGATCAGAGCCCTATTCCCTTTAGAGTGCACTACTTTTGATCAGAGCCCTATTCCCTTTAGAGTGCACTACTTTTGATCAGAGCCCTATTCCCTTTAGAGTGCACTACTTTTGATCAGAGCCCTATTCCCTTTAGAGTGCACTACGTTTGATCAGAGCCCTATTCCCTTTAGAGTGCACTACTTTAAATATTTTTGATTGAACCTTTATTTAAATAGGTAGAATAAGTCAGATAAGAACACATTCTTAGTTACAATGACAGCCTACCAGGGAACAGTGGGTTAACTGCCTTGTTCAGGGACTGAACAACAGATTTTTACCTTGTCAGCTCAGGGATTCGATCCTGGAACCTGGAACCATTGTGGTGTTATGGAACCCATAACACCACAATGACCTCAGTCTCCCTCCAGTCTCCCTCCAAGGGAACCCATAACACCACAATGACCTCAGTCTCCCTCCAAGGGAACCCATAACACCACAATGACCTCAGTCTCCCTCCAGTCTCCTTCCAAGGGAACCCATAACACCACAATGACCCCAGTCTCCCTCCAAGGGAACCCATAACACCACAATGACCTCAGTCTCCCTCCAGTCTCCCTCCAAGGGAACCCATAACACCACAATGACCCCAGTCTCCCTCCAAGGGAACCCATAACACCACAATGACCCCAGTCTCCCTCCAAGGGAACCCATAACACCACAATGACCCCAGTCTCCCTCCAGTCTCCCTCCAAGGGAACCCATAACACCACAATGATCCTAGTCTCCCTCCAGTCTCCCTCCAAGGGAACCCATAACACCACAATGACCCCAGGCTCCCTCCAGTCTCCCTCCAAGGGAACCCATAACACCACAATGACCTCAGTCTCCCTCCAGTCTCCCTCCAAGGGAACCCATAACACCTCAATGACCTCAGTCTCCCTCCAGTCTCCCTCCAAGGGAACCCATAACACCACAATGACCTCAGTCTCCCTCCAGTCTCCCTCCAAGGGAACCCATAACACCTCAATGACCTCAGTCTCCCTCCAGTCTCCCTCCAAGGGAACCCATAACACCACAATGACCCCAGTCTCCCTCCAGTGTCCCTCCAGTCTCCCTCCAAGGGAACCCAAAACACCACAATGACCCTAGTCTCCCTCCAGTCTCCCTCCAGTCTCCCTCCAGTCTCCCTTCTCACACACCTACACACACCTACAATCAGCTAAAGCAAGCTCAGACTAGAACAATAACATAGTTCAGGCATTTAAAAATGCCCCCAGAAGACTTATTCCCAACCCTTATTCAATATTGACCAATTCATCAGAGAGCGAACTCTCCTTCCTCCACGCTTGAAATGGAGAGAATAAGAACTTGGCCTTTGTACTAAATCTATAATAAGACAAAAAGGGGTCGAGGTTCAGTTTTATATAAAGGATATGACCCCTGTGAGGAGTTGATGGGATTCTGTTGTTTATCCCCAGTCTTGGAGACCTCAGATGGATTCACTGCCAGACGATGATCAAGAGAGCAATGAGAGTCAACAGAATCAGACAAATACACATGATAAACACACACTTAAAAATACATCAAATCTCCTTCCTCCTTTAAGTCCGCCTCCATCCAACAGTCAGTTCCGTTGTTGAACACAGGTAGAGGTCAACTCTAAACAAACCACGTTCTAATTGTCTCCATCTGTCTCTCAGCTTCTACTATGAGTCCCTTACTCCAACCCTGCCTTGTTTTCCATCTCTTTCCAAGAGACGAGCAGACCGGAGTTCCTCACACGCTAACTTGGGAATCTCAGGGAAATCTCACGTCAAGACATGCCTCGCTGGATGCGATGTTCAAACATGGAAAACTCCCCTTCTCCGGAGAAGCCTTAAACGTCTCGTCTCGTTAAATCGGAATGAAAGTTGAGGTTTTTCCCTAATTTGTTCCTTTTGGATTGTTTCTGAAAACGTGAGATTGGGTCTTAAAAACTCTGCTACCCGTAGTAATTCCAGCCAAACATTGTCCTCGTAAGAATTGGTTGACTTGTCTCCATGCCTTGGTTGTAGAAACAGATCCTGGTTCAGGCATTGAAAACTCCGTACCCTTGAAACACTGTATGATCCAATAGGGGACATGTATTTGGTCTTGTCTGAAGCCAATAACTGGATGAAAAGTATCATCTGGAATTTGAGAAGATGGTCAAGTGGCCAATAGGACAGACCTCTTCAAGATCATTATTGCTTGTCTTTTACAGGGAATTAAGAGAGAGTTCACTGACTCCCTCACTAGACAGTGAAAGATTGTCTATGTTCAGAGATATATGGATTGATGAGTGAATGAAAATTCTCATGAGTATGCTGTATTCCCGCCCCCAACACCCTCAACTGTATGCAATAAGCCCCCCTGTAACTCCCCCAACTGTATGCAATAAGCCACCCCACCCCCAACCCTAACCGCCCACCCGGGCCCTCCATCTACCCCCCCGTCCTTTCTCTCTGGGCCCTCCACCATCTACCCCCCCCGTCCTTTCTCTCTGGGCCCTCCACCATCTTACCCCCCGTCCTTTCTCTCTGGGCCCTCCACCATCTACCCCCTTGTCCTTTCTCTCTGGGCCCTCCACCATCTACCCCCCTTCCTTTCTCTATGGGCCCTCCACCATCTACCCCCGTCCTTTCTCTCTGGGCCCTCCACCATCTACCCCCCTTCCTTCCTCTCTGGGCCCTCTACCATCTAACCCCTCTCTCTGGGCCCTCCAGCATTTACCCCCCTCTCTCTGGGCCCACCACCATCTACCCCCCTTCCTTTCTCTCTGGGCCCTCCACCATCTACCCCTCTCTCTCTGGGCCCACCACCATCTACCCCTCCTCTCCATCCCTCTGGGCCCTCCACCATCTACCCCCCCTCTCTTTCTGGGCCCACCACCATCTACCCCCATTCCTTTCTCTCTGGGCCCTCCACCATCTACCCCTCCTCTCCATCCCTCTGGGCCCTCCACAATTTACCCCCATTCCTTTCTCTCTGGGCTCACCACCATCTACCCCCTTCCTTTCTCTCTGGGCCCTCCATCATCTACCCACTCCTCTCTCTACCACCAGGCTGTCAGCATGTGCTGCTAGATAAGAGTTGTTTGATAGTGTTGCAGGACATGTTGCCAGGCCTGTTAGAAGCCCTAAGCCAAGTCCCAAATAGCACCCTATTCCCTATATAGTGCGCTACTTTGACCAGAACCCTATGTGCCCTTTTTAAAAGTAGTGCACTATATTACAGGAGGTAGAGCACTAAATAGGAAAAAGGGTACAACTCTCTCTCTCTCTGTCTCTCTCTCTGTCTCTCTCTCTCTCACTCTCTCTCTCTCTCTCTCTCTCTCTCTCTCTCTCTCTCTCTCTCTCTCTCTCTCTCTCTCTCTCTCTCTCTCTCTCTCTCTCTCTCTCTCTCTCTCTCTCTGTCTCTCTCTCTGTCTCTCTCTCTCTCTCTCTCTCTCTCTCTCTCTCTCTCTCTCTCTCTCTCTCTCTCTCTCTCTGTCTCTCTCTCTCACTCTCTCTCCCCCCATCTCTCTCTCTCTCTCTCTGTCTCTCTCTCTCACTCTCTCTCCCCCCATCTCTCTCTCTCTCTCTCTCTCTCTCTCTGTCTCTCTCTCTGTCTCTCTCTCTCACTCTCTTTCTCTCTCTCTATCTCTCTTTGTCTCGCCTTCTCTCCCTCCTGCCAACGGAATGGAAAAAATCTCCTCCGTCCAGCCGCAGTGACGAGAGACAGAAAAACGTAGCAAGATCAGGAGAACGAGGGACATGGAGACAAATACAGAAAAAGAGAGAGCGAGAGAGCGAGAGAGCGAGAGAGCGAGAGAGCGACAGACAGACAGACAGACAGACAGACAGACAGACAGACAGACAGACAGACAGACAGACAGACAGACAGACAGACAGACAGACAGATAGATAGATAGATAGATAGATAGATAGATAGATAGATAGATAGATAGATAGATAGATAGATAGATAGATAGATAGATAGATAGATAGATAGATAGATAGATAGATAGATTTAGACCCAACCAAATCATGAGAAAAGAAAAAGATAATTACTTGACTGACATATTGGAAAGAAACAGAATGATATTTGGCCCTAAACAGAGAGCACACAGTGGCAGAATACCTGACCACTGTGACTATATACAGACTCAGTGAGCATAGCCTTGTATTGAGAAAGGCCGCCGTAGGCAGACATGGCTCTGAAGAGACGACAGGCTATGTGCCACACTGCCCACAAAATGAGGTGGAAACTGAGCTGCACCTCCTAACCTCCTGCCAAATATATGACCACATTAGAGACACATATTTCCCTCAGATTACACAGACCCACAAAGAATTCCAAAACAAATACAACTGTGATAAACTCTCATATTAAATGGGTGAAATCCCACAGTGTGCCATCACAGCAGCAATATTTGTGACCTGTTGCCACAAGAAAAGGGCAACCAGTGAAGAACAAACACCATTTTAACGTATATTTATGTTCACTTATTTTCCCTTTTGTACTTTAACTATTTGCACATCGTTACAACACTGTATTTAGACATAACACAACAACCACAACAACCACCCGAGCCACTGCCTGTCCACCCCGTTAAGAGGAAGAGGAAGAGGGAGGGGAAGAGGGAAGGGAAGGGAAGGGAAGGGAAGGGAAGGGAAGGGAAGGGAAGGGAAGGGAAGAGGGAAGGGGAAGGGAAGTCAAGGGGAAGGGAAGGGAGTGGGGGGAAGAGAGGGGGGAAGGAAAGGGAAGAGAAGGGAAGAGGGAATGGAAGGGGGAAGGGAAGGGGAAGGGAAGTCAAGGGGAAGGGAAGGGAGTGGGGGGAAGAGAGGGGGGAAGGAAAGGGAAGAGAAGGGAAGAGGGAATGGAATGGGGAAGGGAAGGGGAAAGGAAGGGAAGTCAAGGGGAAGGGAAGGGAGTGGGGGGAAGAGAGGGGGAAGGAAAGGGAAGAGAAGGGAAGAGGGAATGGAATGGGGAAGGTAAGGGGAAAGGAAGGGAAGTCAAGGGGAAAGGAAGGGAAGGGAATGGAAGAGAGTGGGGGGGAAGAGAGGGGGGAAGGAAAGGGAAGAGAAGGGAAGAGGGAATGGAAGGGGGAACGGAAGGGGAAAGGAAGGGAATGGAGTGGGAAGGGAAAGGAAAGGAAATGAAGAGGAGAGGAAAGAAGAGAGGGAAGGGAAGAGAGTGGGGGGAAGAGAGGGGGGAAGGAAAGGGAAGAGAAGGGAAGAGGGAATGGAAGGGGGAAGGGAAGGGGAAAGGAAGGGAAGTCAAGGGGAAGGGAAGGGAGTGGGGGGAAGAGAGGGGAGAAGGAAAGGGAAGAGAAGGGAAGAGGGAATGGAATGGGGAAGGGAAGGGAAGTCAAGGGGAAAGGAAGGGAAGGGAATGGAAGAAAGTGGGGGGAAGAGAGGGGGAAGGAAAGGGAAGAGAAGGGAAGAGGGAATGGAAGGGGGAAGGGAAGGGGAAAGGAAGGGAAGTCAAGGGGAAAGGAATGTAGTGGGAAGGGAAAAGAAAGGAAAGGAAAGGAAATGAAGAGGAGAGGAAAGAAGAGAGGGGGAGGGAAGGGAAGAGGGAAGGGAACGGAAGAGGGAAGGGAAGGGAAGGGAAGGGAAGGGAAGGGAAGGGAAGGAAAGGGAAGGGAAGGAAAGGAAAGGAAGAGAGTGGGGGGAAGAGAGGGGGGAAGGAAAGGGAAGAGAAGGGAAGAGGGAATGGAAGGGGAAAGGAAATGGAAGGGAAGAGAGGGGGGGAGGGAAGGGAAGGGGGGAGGGTAGGGAAGAGGGAAGAGGGAAGGGAATGGAAGAGAGTGGGAAGGAAAGGGAAGGGGGAAGGAAAGGGAAGGGAAGTGGGGGGGGAGAAAGAGGGGGAGAGAAGGGAAGGGAAGGGAAGGGAAGAGAAGGGATGGGAAGAGGGAAGAGGGAAGGGAATGGAAGAGAGTGGGAAGGAAAGGGAAGGGGGAAGGAAAGGGAAGGGAAGAGGGGGGAGGGAAGAAAGAGGGGGAGAGAAGGGAAGGCAAGAGAAGGGATGGGCCTGTGTTCCGGGAAGGTAAGATAGCAGATGAAAGTGAGTGGCATTTGCCTTAATTTCCTTCTACAGCGGCACAAATCTGAGACAGATGCACACACACACACACACACACACACACACACACACACACACACACACACACACACACACACACACACACACACACACACACACACACACACACACACACACACACCCTCTGCACAAGAGGGTTGTACACACACAACCTTATATGCATATACACATATACACATCTGACCAAGAGGGTTGTACACACACACATGTACAAATGAAATGCAGCATCTAATCAATAGCTATTAAGATGCCATTTTAAAAAATTCTTCATGATTTATGTAGCATGAGATTGTGGTTGATTTTCTGCTTGAGAACAGATTTGGCATGCTTCAGGTTATCAAGGGAGATAAGCTGGGAACCTGGATCAACAATGAATTCTGAAGTTTGTTTTGATTCAGACATCAGGGTGGGTGGTGTGTGTGTGTGTGTGTGTGTGTGTGTGTGTGTGTGTGTGTGTGTGTGTGTGTGTGTGTGTGTGTGTGTGTGTGTGTGTGTGTGTGTGTGTGTGTGTGTGTGTGTGTGTGTGTGTGTGTGTGTGTGTGTGTGTGTGTGTTACGGTCTTCCTCTATGCCAACTCTTGAAATGAGTGTCGTGTTTGTTTGCCAGCAGTATATAAATCATCATGGAATATCTTCATGAACCCCAGTTGGATTAGAACTATGATTTGACCAGAAGAGTATCAATTCCAATCAGTAAGAATGAGGATTGACTTGATTGAACCAAATGTTGGTAAATATTTATCTGAAACATTGGCACTGTACTCACACACACAAACATACACACAGCCCTGTATGTGTTTGGTGGGTGTGTTTGTGTGGGTGTGTTTGTGTGTGTTTTCGTGTGTGCGTGTGTGTACTGTGCCAGTGTACTCTATACGTTCCTTACTCGCAGTAGGAGCGTTGGGCCAGTAACTGAAAGGTTGCTAGATCGAATCCCCGAGCTGACTATGTAAAAATCTGTCGTTCTGCCCCTGAGCAAGGCAGTAAACCCACTGTTCCCCCGGGCGCCGAAGACGTGGATGTCAATTCTGGCAGCTCTCCGCACCTTTCCGATTCAGAAGGGTTGGGTTGAATGCGGAAGACACATTTCAGTTGAATGTATTCCGTTGTACAACTGACTAGGTATCCCCCTTTCCCATTCTCTTTCCCTTACTCTAACATTTCTGAACAGTTTAACGTTAAAAAGCCCACCATCTTGTGGTGAATATGTGTTCCTACTGCAGTACTGTAGACGGCCAAACCTCAATGGGTACCCTACAGACTTGATGTCTGAGCTGTGTGAATGTGAAATAAAATCAGAGAGAAACAGAGATGGTGGAACGAGAGAAGAGGGAGGAATAATGTTATGAGCATTTCCTCCCATTATCTCTGTCTGTCTGTCTGTCTGTCTGTCTGTCTGTCTGTCTGTCTGTCTGTCTGTCTGTCTGTCTGTCTGTCTGTCTGTCTGTCCGCATGTCTCTCTCTCTCTCTCTCTCTCTCTCTCTCTCTCTCTTTCTTTCTCTCTCTCTCTCTCTCTCTCTCTCTCTCTCTCTCTCTCTCTCTCTCTGTGTTTCTCTCTTTCTCTGTCTCACAACACTGTTCAGCTCTCTGTCTGTCTCTACCTCTGGAGAGAGGTTATGGATCATGATTTTGAATCTGGTGAAGTTAAAACTGCCTGTGGATGTATCCAACCTTTCCCATATGCTCTCAGATCCCCTCTGAGACACACGCCAGTCCTCCCCCTGTCTCTCCATGCTCACTGATGGAGCGTGTGTGTCTGTATGTGTGTGTTCATCCTCCCCCTGTCTCTCCATGCTCACTGATGGAGCGTGTGTGTCTGTATGTGTGTGTTCATCCTCCCCCTGTCTCTCCGTGCTCACTGATGGAGCGTGTGTGTCTGTATGTGTGTGTTCATCCTCCCCCTGTCTCGCCGTGCTCACTGATGGAGCGTGTGTGTCTGTATGTGTGTGTTCATCCTCCCCCTGTCTCTCCGTGCTCACTGATGGAGCGTGTGTGTCTGTATGTGTGTGTTCATCCTCCCCCTGTCTCTCCGTGCTCACTGATGGAGCGTGTGTGTCTGTATGTGTGTGTTCATCCTCCCCCTGTCTCTCCGTGCTCACTGATTGAGCGTGTGTAATGGATTTCAACTCATTCTGAATGAAAATAGACATCAGTAGAATGTTGGATTGCAGGCCCAAGTGTCATACGTAGAATGTATGCACACATGACTGTAAGTCGCTTTGGACAAAAGCATCTGCTAAATGGCATATATTATTATATTATTATTATCTTTCTCTGTTTCTTTCTCCGTCTTTGTCTCGTTCTGTCTATCCCTGGTGTAGTAAACGAGGCCAAAGTGCCTTCAGAACAAGCTTGGTTCCATAGTTATTGGGTTGGGAGGTTGAAAAGAGAGCTTCAGTTATCTAAATAGAACAGAAACAGTGTTTTGAAAGTCTCCCAGAACAGACGCCTCTTCAGTGGGGCACGAATCACCCAGAACCGGCAAAGTTGGCAGTATGGAAAAGGAAAGTGTGTGTGTATGTGTTTCAATATAGTAGGGAATGTAGTGTGTGTGATTAATATGGTAGGGAATGTAGTGTGTGTATGTGTTTAATATGGTAGGGAATGTAGTGTGTGTGTTTAATATGGTAGGGAATGTAGTGTGTGTATGTGTTTAATATGGTAGGGAATGTAGTGTGTGTGTTTAATATGGTAGGGAATGTAGTGTGTGTGTTTAATATGGTAGGGAATGTAGTGTGTGTGTTTAATATGGTAGGGAATGTAGTGTATGTGTTTAATATGGTAGGGAATGTAGTGTGTGTGTTTAATATGGTAGGGAATGTAGTGTATGTGTTTAATATGGTAGGGAATGTAGTGTGTGTGTTTAATATGGTAGGGAATGTAGTGTGTGTGTGTGTGTGTTTAATATGATAGGGAATGTAGTGTATGTGTTTAATATGGTAGGGAATGTAGTGTGTGTGTTTAATATGGTAGGGAATGTAGTGTATGTGTTTAATATGGTAGGGAATGTAGTGTGTGTGTTTAATATGGTAGGGAATGTAGTGTGTGTGTATGTGTTTAATATGGTAGGGAATGTAGTGTGTGTGTATGTGTTTAATATGGTAGGGAATGTAGTGTATGTGTATGTGTTTAATATGATAGGGAATGTAGTGTGTGTGTTTAATATGGTAGGGAATGTAGTGTGTGTGTTTAATATGGTAGGGAATGTAGTGTGTGTGTATGTGTTTAATATGGTAGGGAATGTAGTGTGTGTGTTTAATATGGTAGGGAATGTAGTGTGTGTGTATGTGTTTAATATGGTAGGGAATGTAGTGTATGTGTTTAATATGGTAGGGAATGTAGTGTGTGTGTTTAATATGGTAGGGAATGTAGTGTGTGTGTTTAATATGGTAGGGAATGTAGTGTGTGTGTTTAATATGGTAGGGAATGTAGTGTGTGTGTATGTGTTTAATATGGTAGGGAATGTAGTGTGTGTGTATGTGTTTAATATGGTAGGGAATGTAGTGTATGTGTTTAATATGGTAGGGAATGTAGTGTGTGTGTTTAATATGGTAGGGAATGTAGTGTGTGTGTTTAATATGATAGGGAATGTAGTGTGTGTATGTGTTTAATATGGTAGGGAATGTAGTGTGTGTGTAGGTGTTTAATATGGTAGGGAATGTAGTGTGTGTGTTTAATATGGTAGGGAATGTAGTGTGTGTGTTTAATATGGTAGGGAATGTAGTGTGTGTATGTGTTTAATATGGTAGGGAATGTAGTGTGTGTGTATGTGTTTAATATGGTAGGGAATGTAGTGTGTGTGTTTAATATGGTAGGGAATGTAGTGTGTGTGTTTAATATAGTAGGGAATGTAGTATGTGTGTATGTGTTTAATATGGTAGGGAATGTAGTGTGTGTGTTTAATATGGTAGGGAATGTAGTGTGTGTGTTTAATATGGTAGGGAATGTAGTGTGTGTGTTTAATATGGTAGGGAATGTAGTGTGTGTGTTTAATATGGTAGGGAATGTAGTGTGTGTATGTGTTTAATATGGTAGGGAATGTAGTGTGTGTGTTTAATATGATAGGGAATGTAGTGTGTGTGTATGTGTTTAATATGGTAGGGAATGTAGTGTGTGTGTGTGTGTTTAATATGGTAGGGAATGTAGTGTGTGTGTGTGTTTAATATGGTAGGGAATGTAGTGTGTGTGTGTGTGTGTGTTTAATATGGTAGGGAATGTAGTGTGTGTGTTTAATATGGTAGGGAATGTAGTGTGCGTGTGTATGTGTTTAATATGGTAGGGAATGTAGTGTGTGTGTTTAATATGGTAGGGAATGTAGTGTGTGTGTGTGTGTTTAATATGGTAGGGAATGTAGTGTGTGTGTTTAATATGGTAGGGAATGTAGTGTGCGTGTGTGTGTGTTTAATATGGTAGGGAATGTAGTGTGTGTGTTTAATATGGTAGGGAATGTAGTGTGCGTGTGTATGTGTTTAATATGGTAGGGAATGTAGTGTGTGTGTTTAATATGGTAGGGAATGTAGTGTGCGTGTGTATGTGTTTAATATGGTAGGGAATGTAGTGTGTGTGTTTAATATGGTAGGGAATGTAGTGTGTGTGTGTGTGTGTGTTTAATATGGTAGGGAATGTAGTGTGTGTGTTTAATATGGTAGGGAATGTAGTGTGCGTGTGTGTGTGTTTAATATGGTAGGGAATGTAGTGTGTGTGTTTAATATGGTAGGGAATGTAGTGTGCGTGTGTATGTGTTTAATATGGTAGGGAATGTAGTGTGCGTGTGTATGTGTTTAATATGGTAGGGAATGTAGTGTGTGTGTTTAATATGGTAGGGAATGTAGTGTGTGTGTGTGTGTGTTTAATATGGTAGGGAATGTAGTGTGTGTGTTTAATATGGTAGGGAATGTAGTGTGCGTGTGTGTGTGTTTAATATGGTAGGGAATGTAGTGTGTGTGTTTAATATGGTAGGGAATGTAGTGTGCGTGTGTGTGTGTTTAATATGGTAGGGAATGTAGTGTGTGTGTTTAATATGGTAGGGAATGTAGTGTGTGTGTTTAATATGGTAGGGAATGTAGTGTGTGTGTACGCATGGATGGTGAATGTTGAATCCATTATGTTTGTGTTTGTGTGGCTTGGATGACTTGGAACAGTGTTCATGTCTGTGAGTGTGTGTGTGCGTGTGCGTGTGCGTGTGTGTGTGTGTATTTTCTCTGAATTCAATACGACCGTTGTGTGAGTGCTGTTGGTCACAGTTGGGTCTTTAGATCAAAGGCGAGAAACGGCAGTTAGTGGATAGAGATGTTGGAGTCTATCAGTCTCTGTAAAGTAATGTGCCACGCACATACACATTCAAATGGAACCGAAAACTGCCAGACGCCCAGTCCAGAGACCAGAGCATACATGGCAATAGAATGGGGTTGCCATGGACACGGCACAGTGTTGCTATTACTACTCGAGGGCTGTAGTTTGGCACCACATAACACATAGAGCCCAAAAGAGCGGAGTGGTAGTGGTAGTGGTAATGGAGTGGTGGTAGTGGTAGTGGTAGTGGTAGTGGTAGTGGAGTGGTAGTGGTAGTGGTAATAGTAGTTGTAATGGAGTGGTAGTGGTAATAGTAGTTGTAATGGAGTGGTAGTGGTAGTAGTAATAGTAGTTGTAATGGAGTGGTAGTGGTAATAGTAGTTGTAATGTAGTGGTAGTGGTAGTGGAGTGGTAGTGGTAGTGGTAATGGAGTGGTAGTGGTAGTGGTAATAGTAGTTGTAATGGAGTGGTAGTGGTAGTGGTAGTGGTAGTGGTAGTGGAGTGGTAGTGGTAGTAGTAGTGGTAGTAGTAATGTAGTGGTAGTGATAGTAGTAATGGAGTGGTAGTGGTAGTGGTAATAGTAGTTGTAATGGAGTGGTAGTGGTAATGTAGTGGTAGTGGTAATAGTAGTTGTAATGTAGTGGTAGTGGTAGTGGTGGTGGAGTGGTAGTGGTAGTGGTAATGGAGTGGTAGTGGTAGTGGTAGTGGAGTGGTAGTGGTAGTGGTAATAGTAGTTGTAATGGAGTGGTAGTGGTAGTGGTAGTGGTAATAGTAGTTGTAATGGAGTGGTAGTGGTAGTGGAGTGGTAGTGGTAGTGGTAGTGGTAGTGGTAGTAGTAATGTAGTGGTCGTGGTAGTAGTAATGGAGTGGTAGTGGTAGTGGTAATAGTAGTTGTAATGGAGTGGTAGTGGTAATGTAGTGGTAGTGGTAATAGTAGTTGTAATGTAGTGGTAGTGGTAGTGGTGGTGGAGTGGTAGTGGTAGTGGTAATGGAGTGGTAGTGGTAGTGGTAATAGTAGTTGTAATGTAGTGGTAGTGGAGTGGTAATAGTAGTTGTAATGGAGTGGTAGTGGTAGTGGAGTGGTAGTGGTAGTGGTAGTGGAGTGGTAGTGGTAGTGGTAATGGAGTGGTAGTGGAGTGGTAATAGTAGTTGTAATGGAGTGGTAGTGGTAGTGGTAGTGGTAGTGGTAGTGGAGTGGTAGTGGTAGTGGTAATGGAGTGGTAGTGGTAGTGGTAGTAGTAATGGAGTGGTAGTGGTAGTGGTAATAGTAGTTGTAATGGAGTGGTAGTGGAGTGGTAGTGGTAGTGGTAGTGGTAGTGGTAATGGAGTGGGAGTGATAGTGGTAGTGGTAGTGGTGGTGGTAGTGGTAGTGGTAATGGGATGGTAGTGGTAGTGGTAGTGGTAGTGGTAGTGGTAGTGGTAGTGGTAATGGAGTGTTAGTGGTAGTGGTAATGGAGTGGTAGTGGTAATGGTAGTTGTAATGGAGTGGTAGTGGTAGTGGTAGTGGTAATGGAGTGGTAGTGGTAGTGGTAATGGAGTGGTAGTGGTAGTGGTAGTGGTAGTAGTAATGGAGTGGTAGTGGTAGTGGTAGTGGTAGTGGTAGTGGTAGTGGTAGTGGTCGTAGTAATGGAGTGGTAGTGGTAGTGGTAGTGGTAGTAGTAATGGAGTGGTAGTGGTAGTGGTAGTGGGAGTGGAGTGGTAATGGAGTGGTAGTGGTAGTGGTAGCGGTAATGGAGTGGTAGTGGTAGTGGTAGTGGTAGTGGTAATGGAGTGGTAGTGGTAGTGGTAGTGGTAATGGTAGTGGTAGTGGTAGTGGTAATGGAGTGGTAGTGGTAGTGGTAGTGGTAATGGAGTGGTAGTGGTAGTGGTAGTGGTAGTGGTAGTAGTAATGGAGTGGTAGTGGTAGTGAAGGTGGTCGTAGTGGTAATGGAGTGGTAGTGGTAGTGGTAGTGGTAATGGAGTGGTAGTGGTAGTGGTAGTGGTAGTAGTAATGGAGTGGTAGTGGTAGTGGTAATGGAGTGGTAGTGGTAGTGGTAGTGGTAGTGGTAGTGGTAATGGAGTGGTAGTGGTAGTGGTAGTGGTATTGGAGTGGTAGTGGTAGTGGTAGTGGTAGTGGTAGTGGTAGTGGTAGTAGTAATGGAGCGGTAGTGGTAGTGGTAATGGAGTGGTAGTGGTAGTGGTAGTGGTAGTGGTAGTGGTAGTGGTAGTGGAGTGGTAGTGGTAGTGGTAATAGTAGTTGTAATGGAGTGGTAGTGGTAGTGGTAGTGGTAATAGTAGTTGTAATGGAGTGGTAGTGGTAGTGGTAGTAGTAATGTAGTGGTAGTGGTAGTAGTAATGGAGTGGTAGTGGTAGTGGTAATAGTAGTTGTAATGGAGTGGTAGTGGTAATGTAGTGGTAGTGGTAATAGTAGTTGTAATGTAGTGGTAGTGGTAGTGGTGGTGGAGTGGTAGTGGTAGTGGTAATGGAGTGGTAGTGGTAGTGGTAATAGTAGTTGTAATGTAGTGGTAGTGGAGTGGTAATAGTAGTTGTAATGGAGTGGTAGTGGTAGTGGTAGTGGTAGTGGTAATAGTAGTTGTAATGGAGTGGTAGTGGTAGTGGTAGTGGTAGTGGTAGTGGTAGTGGAGTGGTAGTGGTAGTGGTAGTAGTAATGGAGTGGTAGTGGTAGTGGTAGTAGTAATGGAGTGGTAGTGGTAGTGGTAATAGTAGTTGTAATGGAGTGGTAGTGGTAATGGGATGGTAGTGGTAGTGGTAGTGGAGTGGTAGTGGTAGTGGTAATGGAGTGGGAGTGGTAGTGGTGGTGGTAGTGGTAGTGGTAGTGGTAATGGGATGGTAGTGGTAGTGGTAGTGGTAGTGGTATTGGAGTGTTAGTGGTAGTGGTAATGGAGTGGTAGTGGTAATGGTAGTTGTAATGGAGTGGTAGTGTTAGTGGTAGTGGTAATGGAGTGGTAGTGGTAGTGGTAATGGAGTGGTAGTGGTAGTGGTAGTGGTAGTAGTAATGGAGTGGTAGTGGTAGTGGTAGTGGTAGTGGTAGTGGTCGTAGTAATGGAGTGGTAGTGGTAGTGGTAGTGGTAGTAGTAATGGAGTGGTAGTGGTAGTGGTAGTGGTAGTGGGAGTGGAGTGGTAATGGAGTGGTAGTGGTAGTGGTAGCGGTAATGGAGTGGTAGTGGTAGTGGTAGTGGTAATGGAGTGGTAGTGGTAGTGGTAGTGGTAATGGTAGTGGTAGTGGTAATGGAGTGGTAGTGGTAGTGGTAGTGGTAATGGAGTGGTAGTGGTAGTGGTAGTGGTAGTAGTAATGGAGTGGTAGTGGTAGTGAAGGTGGTCGTAGTGGTAATGGAGTGGTAGTGGTAGTGGTAGTGGTAATGGAGTGGTAGTGGTAGTGGTAGTGGTAGTAGTAATGGAGCGGTAGTGGTAGTGGTAATGGAGTGGTAGTGGTAGTGGTAGTGGGAGTGGTAGTGGTAGTGGTAGTGGTAGTGGTATTGGAGTGGTAGTGGTAGTGGTAGTGGTAGTGGTAGTGGTAGTGGTAGTGGTAGTAGTAATGGAGCGGTAGTGGTAGTGGTAATGGAGTGGTAGTGGTAGTGGTAGTGGTAGTGGTAGTGGTAGTGGTAGTGGTAGTGGTAGTGGAGTGGTAGTGGTAGTGGTAATAGTAGTTGTAATGGAGTGGTAGTGGTAGTGGTAGTGGTAGTGGTAGTGGTAATAGTAGTTGTAATGGAGTGGTAGTGGTAGTGGTAGTGGTAGTGGTAGTAGTAATGTAGTGGTAGTGGTAGTAGTAATGGAGTGGTAGTGGTAGTGGTAATAGTAGTTGTAATGGAGTGGTAGTGGTAATGTAGTGGTAGTGGTAATAGTAGTTGTAATGTAGTGGTAGTGGTAGTGGTGGTGGAGTGGTAGTGGTAGTGGTAATGAAGTGGTAGTGGTAGTGGTAATAGTAGTTGTAATGTAGTGGTAGTGGAGTGGTAATAGTAGTTGTAATGGAGTGGTAGTGGTAGTGGTAGTGGTAGTGGTAGTGGTAATGGAGTGGTAGTGGTAGTGGTAGTAGTAATGGAGTGGTAGTGGTAGTGGTAGTAGTAATGGAGTGGTAGTGGTAGTGGTAATAGTAGTTGTAATGGAGTGGTAGTGGTAATGGGATGGTAGTGGTAGTGGTAGTGGAGTGGTAGTGGTAGTGGTAATGGAGTGGGAGTGGTAGTGGTGGTGCTAGTGGTAGTGGTAGTGGTATTGGAGTGTTAGTGGTAATGGAGTGGTAGTGGTAGTGGTAGTAGTAATGGAGTGGTAGTGGTAGTGGTAGTGGTAGTGGTAGTAGTAATGGTAGTTGTAATGGAGTGGTAGTGGTAGTGGTAATGGAGTGGTAGTGGTAATGTAGTGGTAGTGGAAGTGGTAGTGGTCGTAGTAATGGAGTGGTAGTGGTAGTGGTAGTGGGAGTGGAGTGGAGTGGTAGTGGTAGTGGTAGTGGTAGTGGTAGTGGTAGTGGTAGTGGGAGTGGAGTGGTAGTGGTAGTGGTAGTGGTAATGGAGTGGTAGTGGTAGTGGTAGTGGTAATGGAGTGGTAGTGGTAGTGAAGGTGGTCGTAGTTGTAGTGGTAGTAGTAATGGAGCGGTAGTGGTAGTGGTAATGGAGTGGTAGTGGTAGTGGTATTGGAGTGGTAGTGGTAGTGGTATTGGAGTGGTAGTGGTAATGGAGTGGTAGTGGTAGTGGTATTGGAGTGGTAGTGGTAGTGTTAGTGTTAGTGGTAGTGGTAGTGGTAGTGGTAGTGATAATGTAGTGGTAGTGGTAGTAGTAGTGGTAGTGGTAGTGGTAGTGGTAGTGGAGTGGTAGTGGTAATGGAGTGGTAGTGGTAGTGGTAGTGGTAGTGGAGTGGTAGTGGTAGTGGTAGTATTCGTGGTAGTGGTATAGGGATGGTAGTGGGAGTGGTAGTGGTAGTGGTGGTGGAGGGGTAGTGGTAGTGGTAATGGGATGGTAGTGGGAGTGGTAGTGGTAGTGGTGGAGTAGGGGTAGTGGTAGTGGTAGTATTCGTGGTAGTGGTAATGGGATGGTAGTGGTAGTGGTAGTGGTAGTGGTAGTGGAGTGGTAGTGGTAGTAGTAGTGGTAGTGGTAGTGGTAGTAGTAGTGGTCGTGGTAGTGGTAGTGGTAGTGGTAGTGATAGTGGTAGCGGAGTGGTAGTGGTAGTAGTAATGGAGTGGTAGTGGTAGTAGTAGTGGTAGTGGTAGTGGTAGTGGTAGTGGGGTGGCAGTGGTAGTGGTGGTGGTGGTGGTATTGGTGGTGGTAGTAGAGTGGTAGTGGTAGTGGTAGTGGTAGTATTAGTGGTAGTGGTAGTGGTAGTATTAGTGGTAGTGGGGTTGCAGTGGTAGTGGTAGTGGTAGTGGAAGAGGTAGTGGAGTGGTAATGGAGTGGTAGTGGTAGTGGTAGTGTTATTGGTGGTGGTAGTGGAGTGGAGTGGAGCGGTAGTGGAGTGGAGCGGTAGTGGAGTGGAGTGGAGCTGTAGTGGAGTGGAGTGGAGCAGTAGTGGAGTGGAGCGGCAGTGGAGTGGAGTGGCAGTGGTAGTGGAGTGGAGTGGTAATGGAGTGGAGCGGTAGTAGTAGTGGAGTGATAGTGGTAGTGGAGTGGAGCGGTAGTGGAGTGGAGCGGCAGTGGAGTGGAACGATAGTGGTAGTGGAGTGGAGTGGAGGTGGAGTGGAGCGATAGTGGTAGTGGAGTGGAGCAGTAGTGGAGTGGAGCGGTAGTTGTAGTGGAGCGATAGTGGTAGTGGAGCGATAGTGGTAGTGGAGTGGAGTGGTAGTGGAGTGGAGTGGAGTGGTAGTGGTAGTGGAGCAATAGTGGTGGTGGAGCAATAGTGGTAGTGGAGTGGTAGTGGAGTGGAGTGGTAGTGGAGTGGAGCAGTAGTGGAGTGGAGTGGTAATGGAGTGGAGCGGTAGTAGTAGTGGAGCGATAGTGGTATTGGAGCGGTAGTGGAGTGGAGCGGTAGTGGATTGGCGCGATAGTGGTAGTGGAGTGGAGTGGAGGTGGAGTGGAGCGATAGTGGAGGTGGAGTGGAGCAGTAGTGGAGTGGAGCGATAGTTGTAGTGGAGCGATAGTGGTAGTGGAGCGATAGTGGTAGTGGAGTGGAGCGGTAGTGGAGTGGAGTGGAGTAGTAGTGGTAGTGGAGCGATAGTGGTAGTGGAGCGATAGTGGTAGTGGAGTGGAGCGGTAGTGGAGTGGAGCGATAGTGGTAGTGGAGCGATAGTGGTAGTGGAGCGATAGTGGTAGTGGAGTGGAGCGGTAGTGGAGTGGAGCGGCAGTGGATTGGCGCGATAGTGCTAGTGGAGTGGAGTGGAGGTGGAGTGGAGCGATAGTGGAGGTGGTTTGGAGCAGTAGTGGAGTGGAGCGGTAGTTGGAGTGGAGCGATAGTGGTAGTGGAGCGATAGTGGTAGTGGAGTGGAGCGGTAGTGGAGTGGAGTGGAGTAGTAGTGGTAGTGGAGCGATAGTGGTAGTGGAGCGATAGTGGTAGTGGAGTGGAGCGGTAGTGGAGTGGAGCGATAGTGGTAGTGGAGCGATAGTGGTAGTGGAGCGGTAGTGGAGTGGAGTGGTAGTGGAGTGGAGCGGTAGTGGTAGTGGAGCGGTATAGTGGTAGTGGAGTGGAGCGGTAGTGGAGTGGAGCGATAGTGGTAGTGGAGCGATAGTGGAGTGGAGTGGAGCGGTAGTGGAGTGGAGCGGTAGTACTAGTGGAGCGATAGGTGTAGTGGAGCAGTAGTGGAGTTGAGTTGAGTGTTATCAGTTGTGGTTGTGAGTGGAGCGGTTTCAGTAGTGGTATTGGAGTGGAGTGATAGTAGTAGTGGAGCGGTTGGGGTTAGTGTATTGGAAATGTAGTGGAGTGGAGCGGTAGTGGAGCGGTTGGGAGTAGTGGAGTGGAGATGTAGTGGAGTGGAGCGGTAGTGGAGCGGAGCGGTTGGGAGTAGTCGAGTGGAGATGTAGTGGAGTGGAGCGGTAGTGGAGTGGAGCGGTAGTGGAGTGGAGCGGTTGGGGATTGTGGAGTGGAGATGTAGTGTAGTGGAGTGGAGCAGTTGGGAGTAGTGGAGTGGAGATGTAATGGAGTGGAGCGGTAGTGGAGTGGAGCGGTAGTGGAGTGGAGCGGTAGTGGAGTGGAGCGGTAGTAGTAGTGGAGCGATAGTGGTAGTGGAGTAGAGCAGTAGTGGAGTGGAGCGGTAGTTGTAGTGGAGCAATAGTGGTAGTGGAGCGATAGTGGTAGTGGAGTGGAGTGGAGCGGTAGTGGAGTGGAGTGGAGTGGAGTAGTGGTAGTGGTAGTGGAGCGATAGTGGTAGTGGAGCGATAGTGGTAGTGGAGTGGAGCGGTAGTGGAGTGGAGCAATAGTGGTAGTGGAGTGGAGTGGTAGTGGAGTGGAGCGGGAGTGGTAGTGGTAGTGGAGCGATAGTGGTAGTGGAGTGGAGCGATAGTGGTAGTGGAGTGGAGCGGTAGTGGTAGTGGAGCGATAGTGGAGTGGAGCGGTAGTGGAGTGGAGCGGTAGTACTAGTGGAGCGATAGTGGTAGTGGAGCAGTAGTGGAGTTGAGTTGAGTGTTATCAGTTGTGGTTGTGAGTGGAGCGGTTTCGGTAGTGGTATTGGAGTGGAGTGATAGTAGTAGTGGAGCGGTTGAGGTTAGTGTATTGGAAATGTAGTGGAGTGGAGCGGTAGTGGAGTGGAGCGGTTGGGAGTAGTCGAGTGGAGATGTAGTGGAGTGGAGCGGTAGTGGAGTGGAGTGGAGCGGTTGGGGATTGTGGAGTGGAAATGTAGTGGAGTGGTAGTGGAGTGGAGCAGTTGGGAGTAGTGGAGTGGAGATGTAATGGAGTGGAGCGGTAGTGGAGTGGAGCGGTAGTGGAGTGGAGCGGTTGGGAATTGTGGAGTGGAAATGTAGTGGAGTGGAGCGGTAGTGGAGTGGAGCGGTTGGGAGTAGTGGAGTGGAGATGTAGTGGAGTGGAGCGGTTGGGAGTAGTGGAGTGGAGATGCAGTGGAGTGGAGCGGTACTGGAGTGGAGCGGTAGTGGAGTGGTGCGGTAGTGGGAGTGTTGCGATATTGGTAGCGGGAGCGTAAAGGATGGTTGTAGAGGGTGGGGAGGGGAAGGATGGTTGTAGAGGGTGGGGGAGGGGGAAGGATGGTTGTAGAGGGTGGGGGAGGGGGGGAAGGATGGTTGTAGAGGGTGGGGGGAGGGGGAAGGATGGTTGTAGAGGGTGGGGGAAGGGGAAGGATGGTTGTAAAGGGTAGGGGAGGGGAAGGATGGTTGTAGAGGGTAGGGGAGGGGGAAGGATGGTTGTAGCGGGTGGGGGAGGGGGAAGGGTGGTTGTAGAGGGTGGGGGAGGGGAAGGATGGTTGTAGAGGGGAGGGGGGGGAAGGATGGTTGTAGAGGGTGGGGGAGGGGGAAGGATGGTTGTAGAGGGGAGGGGAGGGGGAAGGATGGTTGTAGAGGGTGGGGGAGGGGGAAGGATGGTTGTAGAGGGGAGGGGAGGGGGAAGGATGGTTGTAGAGGGTGGGGGAAGGGGAAGGATGGTTGTAGAGGGGAGGGAGGGGAAGGATGGTTGTAGAGGGTGGGGGAGGGGGAAGGATGGTTGTAGAGGGGAGGGGGAAGGATGGTTGTAGAGGGGAGGGGAGGGGGAAGGATGGTTGTAGAGGGTGGGGGAGGGGGAAGGATGGTTGTAGAGGGGAGGGGGAAGGATGGTTGTAGAGTTTTTGATTTGTTAAAAAAGTTTGAAATATTCAATAAATGTTGTCCCACTTCATGATTGTGTCCCACTTGTTGTTGATTCTTCACAAAAAAATACAGTTTTATATCTTTATGTTTGAAGCCTGAAATGTGGCAAAAGGTCGCAAAGTTCAAGGGGGCCGAATACTTTCGCAAGGCACTGTATATGCATATTATTATTACTATTGGATAGAAAACACTCTGAAGTTTCTAAAACTGTTTGAATTATGTCTGTGAGTATAACAGAACTCATAGGGCAGGCAAACTTCCAAACAGGAAGTTGGAAATTCTGGGGCTGGTTGGTTTTCATCGCCTATTCACATCCAAATAAGATATGGATCTGTTCGCACCTCCTACGCCTTCCACTAGATGTCAACAGTCAGTAGAACGTGGAATGAAGCCTCTAGTGTGATGTGGGACCGGATGGCAGCTATTTGAGTCACTGGTCTGGCAGAATGACAGTTCCTGGTTACGCGCAGTAGTCATTGTATCGCCTTGCGTTCCATTACTCTGTAGACAAAAATGTATTCTCCGGTTGGAACGTTATTGCATATATATGATAATAACATCCTGAAGATTGATTCTCTACTTAGTTTGACCAGTTTATTCAACCTGGAATATAACTTTTTGAAGTTTTCATCCGAGTTCGCCTGGACCAGCGCCAGCTTTTGGACATGTGAACTAAAAGTGTTAGCAAAAGTAGCTAATTGGACACTAGTAATGGACATTATGAAACAAAACGATTTATTGCGGAACTAGGATTCCTTGCACTGCATTCTGCTGAAAGATCATCAAAGGTAAGGGAATATTTATGATGTAATTTCGTATTTCTGTTGACTCCAACATGGCGGAGAAATATACTGTATTTACTCCTGAGCACCGTCTCAGATTATTGCACGGTATGCTTTTTTCGTAACGTTTTAAAAAAAATCTGACACAGCGGTTGCATTAAGAACCAGTGTCCTAGACAGGTTAAGATCTCCAACCAATTGTGCTATTGTGTTTGTTTTTTCGCATTATTTGTACCTTATTTCGTACTTAATGTTTCTGCCACGTCTTATGACTGAAAAGATCTTCTTGATTTCAGGGCAGCGATTACTCCGTGCTGGAGGAATACTCTTTCTTCAACGAGTCGGACACCAGACAAGGCCCTCATCCCTGTCATTTGCAGCAGAAAGAGACGGCGAATCGGCAACGAAGGTTCTGGTGCCTTGTAAGGATCCGACGCCGAGAGGGTAATCTATCTTTACCATCGGTCCTATTAGCCAACGTACAATCAATCAATAATAAAATACGTATATATCCTACCAACGGGATATTAAAACCTCTTGGTGTCACCCGACACGCTGGCGTCCCACCTAGCCAACAGAAAATGCAAATGTGCCACGCCAAATGCTAATAGCACTCGTTAAAACTCAAACTTTCATTAAAACACACATGCAAGGTACTCAATTAAAGCTACACTCGTTGTGAATCTAGCCACCAAGTCAGATTTTTAAAATGCTTTTCGGCGAAAGCATGAGAAGCTATTATCTGATAGTATGCAACACCCCGAAATACCTCAAGGGGACGTAAACAAAAGAATTAGCATAGCCGGCGCTACACAAAACGCAGAAATAAAATATAAAATATTCATTACCTTTGACGAGCTTCTTTGTTGGCACTCCTATATGTCCCATGAACATCACTATTGGGTCTTTTTTTTCTCGATTAAATCGGTCCATATATACCCAAAATGTCCATTTATGAAGATGTATGTGATCCAGGAAAAAACACCATTTCAAAACGCAATGTCATTTTTTTAAATTAAAAAAGTTACCTATAAACTTTGACAAAACACTTCAAACTACTTTTGTAATCCATCTTTAGGTATTAGTAAACGTTAATAATCTATCAAATTGATCACGGGGCGATGTGTATTCAATAGCTCCACGTCTTCAAATGATGGTCGAAAATGTCTCTTCCAAAACATCCTGTCGAGGACCGGATGACATGGGGTGTCTCTTCTTCATTTGACCAAGGAACAACCTCAAGGCAATTGCCAAGACTGGCGACATCGTGTGGAAGCTGTAGGACTTGTAAACTGGGCCCTATCTATTTTGCCTTGCCATAGACAACACAGGGAACTGGCGCATTGATATTTTTTTTCCTTTTTGGTGATCAGTTTTCCTTGGGCTTTTTCACGAAACACACGTCCTGTTATAGTCACAGCCGTGATTTAACCAGTTTTAGAAACTTCAGAGTGTTTTCTATCCACACATACTAATCATACGCGCTCTCACCACTGGTGTCCCCCAGGGCTCTGTTCTAGGCCCTCTCCTATTCTCGCTATACACCAAGTCACTTGGCTCTGTCATAACCTCACATGGTCTCTCCTATCATTGCTATGCAGACGACACACAATTAATCTTCTCCTTTCCCCCTTCTGATGACCAGGTGGCGAATCGCATCTCTGCATGTCTGGCAGACATATCAGTGTGGATGACGGATCACCACCTCAAGCTGAACCTCAGCAAGACGGAGCTCCTCTTCCTCCCGGGGAAGGACTGCCCGTTCCATGATCTCGCCATCACGGTTGACAACTCCATTGTGTCCTCCTCCCAGAGCGCTAAGAACCTTGGCGTGATCCTGGACAACACCCTGTCGTTCTCAACTAACATCAAGGCGGTGTCCCGTTCCTGTAGGTTCATGCTCTACAACATCCGCAGAGTACGACCCTGCCTCACACAGGAAGCGGCGCAGGTCCTAATCCAGGCACTTGTCATCTCCCGTCTTGATTACTGCAACTCGCTGTTGGCTGGGCTCCCTGCCTGTGCCATTAAACCCCTACAACTCATCCAGAACGCCGCAGCCCGTCTGGTGTTCAACCTTCCCAAGTTCTCTCACGTCACCCCGCTCCTCCGCTCTCTCCACTGGCTTCCAGTTGAAGCTCGCATCCGCTACAAGACCATGGTGCTTGCCTACGGAGCTGTGAGGGGAACGGCACCTCAGTACCTCCAGGCTCTGATCAGGCCCTACACCCAAACAAGGGCACTGCGTTCATCCACCTCTGGCCTGCTCGCCTCCCTACCACTGAGGAAGTACAGTTCCCGCTCAGCCCAGTCAAAACTGTTCGCTGCTCTGGCCCCCCAATGGTGGAACAAACTCCCTCACGACGCCAGGACAGCGGAGTCAATCACCACCTTCCGGAGACACCTGAAACCCCACCTCTTCAAGGAATACCTAGGATAGGGTAAGTAATCCTTCTCACCCCCCTAAAAAGATTTAGATGCACTATTGTAAGTGGCTGTTCCACTGGATGTCATAAGGTGAATGCACCAATTTGTAAGTCGCTCTGGATAAGAGCGTCTGCTAAATGACTTAAATGTAAATGTAAATGTAAATATGCATATACTATATTCTTGGCATGAGTAGCAGGACGTTGAAATGTTGCGCGATTTTTAACAGAATGTTCGAAAAAGTAGGCCTATGCTTATTAAGAGGATTTATTTAAAACTATAATATCTTATGTTTCACCGAATCATGGCTGAACGACGACATGAATAACACACAGCTGGCTGGTTTTAAGATTTTTCGGGAGGGTAGAACAGCGGCCTCTCGCAAAACAAGGGGTGGCGGTCTATGAATATTTGAAAAACAACAGCTGGTGCACAAAATCTAAGGAAGTCTTGATGTTTTGCTCACCTGAGGTAGTGTATCTCATGATAAGCTATAGACCACACTATTTACCAAGGGAGTTTTCATCTGTATGTTTTGTAGCTGTCTATATACTACCAACCTGGCCCTGACTGAGTCTGTAATATCAACATGATTCAAGCAGACCACCATAGTCCCTGTGCTCAAGAATACTTAGGTAACCTGCCTAAATGACTACCGACCCATATAAATCACGTCTGTAGCCATGAAGTGCTTTGAAAGTGCTGGTCATAGCTCAAGTCAACACCATTGTCCCAGAAACCCTAGACCCACTCCAATTTGCATACCGCCCCAAGAGATCCACAGATGATGCAATCTCTATTGCACTAAACACTGCCCTTTCCCACCTGGACAAAAGGAACACTTATGTGAGAATGCTATTCATTGACTACAGCTCAGCGTTAAACACCATAGAGCCCTCAAAGCTCATCTCTAATCTAAGGACCCTGGGACTAAACACCTCCCTCTGCAACTGGATCCTGGACTTCTTGACGGGCCTCCCCCAGGTGGTAAGAGTAGGTAACAACACATCCGCCACACTGATCCTAAACACAGGGACGCCTCAGTCCCCTCCTGTACTCCTCCTGTACTCCCTGTTCACTCATGACTGCATGGCCAGGCACGACTCCAACAGCATCATTAAGTTTGCCGATGACACAACAGTTGTAGGCC
Source organism: Oncorhynchus keta (assembly GCF_023373465.1). NCBI lineage: Eukaryota > Metazoa > Chordata > Actinopteri > Salmoniformes > Salmonidae > Oncorhynchus > Oncorhynchus keta. Next base: position 14,086,900 of record NC_068439.1, on the reverse strand, counting down.
TGATCACCAACAATGATGACACAGCCTATAGGGAGGAGGTCAGAGACCTGACCGTGTGGTGCCAGGACAACAACCCTAGTCATAGACTATTCTCTCTGCTACCGCACAGAAAGTGGTACCGGAGCACCAAGACTAGGCCCAAAAGGCCAGCTTCTACCCTCAAGACATTAGACTCCTGAACAGCTAATCAAAGGGCTACCCAGACTAATTACATTGCTCCCCCTTTTAAGCAGCTGCTATTCTCAATTTATTATCCATGCATAGTCACTTTAACTCTACCTACATGTACATATTACCTCAATTATTGTTCTTTTACTGCTGCTGTTTGGTTGTTTGTTACTTTTATTTTCTATTTGTTACTTATCTATTTTCTTCTTAAAACTTCTTAAAACATTGTTGGTTAAGGGCTTGTAAATAAGCATTTCACTGTTGTATTTGGGGCGTGTGACCAATACAATTTACTTTCAGATTTCTAGCCTTTCGTCTCTCGCTATCTCTCTCTCTCTCTCTGTGTGTGTCTCTATCCCCCTCTCTCTCAACCTCTCTCTCTTTCTCGCTCTCTCTTTTTCTCTCTCCATCCCTCTCTCCATCTCTTTCTATGTGTCTCTCTCTCACATTGCCCGCTGCATGACTCAGAGTCATGAATATTCCTCCTTCTCAGTGATGGACGGATGTCATTTCAGAGGAATGTAACCCTGCATGCCAGGGGCGACGCAGCGCACTAAAAGAGATAGAGAAGGGAGAGAGAGAGAGAGAGAGAGAGAGTGACAGACAGACAGGGAGAGACAGAGAGAGAGAGAGAGAGAGAGAGAGAGAGAGAGAGAGAGAGAGAGAGTGACAGACAGACAGACAGGGAGAGACAGAGAGAGAGAGACAGAGAGAGAGAGACAGAGACAGAGACAGAGACAGAGACAGAGACAGAGACAGAGCGAGTGACAGACAGACGGACAGACAGGGAGAGAGAGAGAGAGAGAGAGAGAGAGAGAGAGAGAGAGAGAGAGAGAGAGAGAGAGAGAGAGAGAGAGAGAGAGAGAGAGAGAGAGAGAGAGAGACAGAGAGAGAGAGAGAGAGAGAGAGAGAGAGAGAGAGAGAGAGAGAGAGAGAGAGAGAGAGAGAGAGAGAGAGAGAGAGAGAGAGTAGGATGCCTCTATCATACCAGAGGCAGTGTATCTCGGCATTCCTGCTGAAAGTCACATTCCACTCTGAGGAATCATAATAACACATAGTAATAATAATATGGCTGTTATTATAAGTGTAACAGTATATATGATATAAATTGACAGACAGGGAGAAAACTGGGTATAAGAGTTGCATTGGTAGTTTCTAATCTTCTCTGTCCCTGCCTTGGGCTAGGTTTCCTTCAGCAACGCAGAGTACTACGCAGGTCCCATGACTTATTGCTCTGTCTGTTTTTTCTTTCTTTCTCCCTTTTCTGTTGCCTTTGGCTCTCGGCTCTCGTTACTGCGGCGACACAATGTGAGGAAAACAATGAGGGACGACAGGATGGAGGGATGAGAGGTAAATGGAGAGACACTTAAGGGAGAGGAGGGAAGAGGACAGGGGGCTTACCTTTTTTTCTCTCCTCCAAGCGTTGAAGGGTAGATGGAGGAACGGGATGTGAGAGGATGTCAACGAGGTGTTAATTTCAGGTTGGTCTCTGGCTCCTCTTCTCCTTCAGCCACGCATGTCTCCCAGAGAAATTAGGATGGTATCAGATCAGTCAATTTCAAAGGAACGAAAGAGAATAAAAATATATATAAATAAACGTTGCAATGCCGCTGGTTTGAAAGCTGGTCCGAGTTTGTCCAAAAACAGAACAATTTTAATATTTTCACCAATGGCAGGTGGAACAAATGTTATTTTTGTTTTGCTTCTTTCTCTGTCTCTCTGGAGAAAATGTAGTCCATGTGCTTCTGCAGTGAGAGAGGGAGCGAGTGAGAGAGTGACTGAGAGTTGGATCGAAGGGAAGAGAGAGGAGTGGAAAACCGTCTCTGTACAGTCTTTAGGCTGACCAAAAGTGGGTCTGAGGCGCACTTTCCAAATCTCAGCGCTCCAACTCTAGGAGGGAAGGAGAGAGAGAGAGAGAGAGAGAGAGAGAGAGAGAGAGAGAGAGAGAGAGAGCGACAGTACAGGCAGGCAGGGTATTCTAGTCGGCTTGGCTGAGAGGTAAGTGCAGTGACTTCAGCTTGTACAGTTCCACATCCACAGCTTATAACCAGGGCCTGTGCACCTCGCAAGTCCAATCTCCTCTCCTCACTGTGGCTTTATTCTGCGCTCCCTCCCCTTCCCCCCTTCCCTCTCCCTCCCCTCCCTCTCCCTCCCCTCCCTCCCTCTCCCTCCCCCTTAACCCCTCTCCCCCTCCCTCTCCCTCCCCTTCCCCCCTCCCTCCCTCTCCCTCCCTCCCCCTCCCTCCCCTTCCCCCTCCCCTTCCCTCTCCCCTCCCTCTCCCTCCCCTTCCCTCTCCCCTCCCCTTCCCTCTCCACTCCCTCTCCCTCCCCCTTCCCCCTCCCCCTTCCCCCTCCCTCCCTCCCCCTCCCTCTCCCCACTCCCCCTCCGCCCCGCCCTCCCTCTCCTTCCCCTTCCCCCTTCCCCCTCCCTCCCCCTCCCTCTCCCTCACCCTTCCCCCTCCCCTTCCCCCTCCCTCCCCCTCCCTCTCCCCGCTCCCCTCCTTCCCTCCCCCGCCCTCCCTCCCTCTCCTTCCCCTTCCCCCTCCCTCTCCCTCCCCCTATAGGCTTATTTTGGGAAAAGAGAGTGAGGATTGTTCTTTGGGTTCACCGCCACACAAAACACAAGTGAGTGAGTCTGGACACAGTGAGGTAGGACGGAGTAGGGGAGTGGCAGGATTGGGTGGGGTAAAGCACAGAGAGGGGTCGGGTAGGTGTAGGGAGGGAGGGAGGGGGATTTGGAAACTTCTATTGCCTCCATTCTTCACCCTCCCTCCCTCCTTCCCTCCCTCCTCCCTTCACAGAAGCTTCCCTTTCTCCCACATTGAAGCTGTTGTTTTTCTACCTTGGATCCAAATACTTGCAGGAAAACATGACCCTACACACACACACTTACAAACAAACATAATGTGAGTACACCTACTGAAGTACACCTACTGAAGTACACCTACTGAAGTACACCTACTGAAGTACATCTACTGAAGGACATCTACTGAAGTACACCTACTGAAGTACATCTACTGAAGGACATCTACTGAAGTACACCTACTGAAGTACACCTACTGAAGTACACCTACTGAAGTACATCTACTGAAGAACATCTACTGAAGTACATCTACTGAAGTACACCTACTGAAGTACACCTACTGAAGTACACTACTACACCTACTGAAGTACACCTACTGAAGTACACCTACTGAAGTACACCTACTGAAGTACACCTACTGAAGTACACCTACTGAAGTACACCTACTGAAGGACATCTACTGAAGTACATCTACTGAAGTACATCTACTGAAGTACACCTACTGAAGTACACCTACTGAAGTACACCTACTGAAGTACACCTACTGAAGTACATCTACTGAAGTACATCTACTGAAGTACACCTACTGAAGTACACCTACTGAAGTACACCTACTGAAGTACACCTACTGAAGTACACCTACTGAAGTACACCTACTGAAGTACACCTACTGAAGTACACCTACTGAAGGACATCTACTGAAGTACATCTACTGAAGGACATCTACTGAAGTACACCTACTGAAGTACACCTACTGAAGTACACCTACTGAAGTACATCTACTGAAGGACGTCTACTGAAGTACACCTACTGAAGTACACCTACTGAAGTACATCTACTGAAGGACATCTACTGAAGGACATCTACTGAAGTACACCTACTGAAGTACACCTACTGAAGTACATCTACTGAAGGACATCTACTGAAGTACACCTACTGAAGTACACCTACTGAAGTACACCTACTGAAGTACATCTACTGAAGGACATCTACTGAAGTACACCTACTGAAGTACACCTACTGAAGTACACCTACTGAAGTACACCTACTGAAGTACATCTACTGAAGGACATCTACTGAAGTACACCTACTGAAGTACACCTACTGAAGTACACCTACTGAAGTACATCTACTGAAGGACATCTACTGAAGTACACCTACTGAAGTACACCTACTGAAGTACACCTACTGAAGTACATCTACTGAAGGACATCTACTGAAGTACACCTACTGAAGTACACCTACTGAAGTACACCTACTGAAGTACATCTACTGAAGGACATCTACTGAAGTACACCTACTGAAGTACACCTACTGAAGTACACCTACTGAAGGACATCTACTGAAGTACACCTACTGAAGTACACCTACTGAAGTACATCTACTGAAGGACATCTACTGAAGTACACCTACTGAAGTACACCTACTGAAGTACACCTACTGAAGGACACCTACTGAAGTACATCTACTGAAGGACACCTACTGAAGTACACCTACTGAAGTACACCTACTGAAGTACACCTACTGAAGGACACCTACTGAAGTACATCTACTGAAGTACACCTACTGAAGTACACCTACTGAAGTACACCTACTGAAGGACATCTACTGAAGTACACCTACTGAAGTACACCTACTGAAGTACACCTACTGAAGGACATCTAATGAAGTACACCTACTGAAGTACATCTACTGAAGGACACCTACTGAAGGACACCTACTGAAGGACATCTAATGAAGTACACCTACTGAAGGACACCTACTGAAGGACATCTAATGAAGTACACCTACTGAAGAACATCTACTGAAGGACATCTAATGAAGTACACCTACTGAAGTACACCTACTGAAGTACACCTACTGAAGTACACCTACTGAAGGACATCTGCTGAAGTACACCTACTTAAGTACACCTACTGAAGTACACCTACTGAACTACACCTACTGAAGTAACCTACTGAACTACACCTACTGAAGTAACCTACTGAAATACACCTACTGAAGTGTGTGGAGAGTGTTGGCTCAACAGTTGCCATAGAGATTTACCTCTCCACGGCTATCCACTCACCTCAAACAATCTCTCTCCTCTTTTTTGAACTGCCCATATCTCTCTTATTTCTTTTGGTGTAGATTGGCCTAGGTCGATGCCAAGATTACTAGAGTAGTCGAATCAGGAGTAGGGCAGCACAATGCAGGTCATTTTTTTTTTAAATGTCAGGTTTTCTAGAAATACTGGTTGGTCGGATTCCTGATATCCTGCTTATTCCCTCATGATTCCATAAATCTTCCAGCCAGGATTTCTGAAAAACCTTGTCATTTTGGGAAAGTTACCAGAACAATCAGAGCTAGTCATTTAGCAGACTCTCCAGAGAGACTGACAGGAGCAATTAGGGTTAAACGCCTGATCAGTGGCACATAGACAGGTTTTTCACCTAGTCGGCTCTGGGATTTGAATTAGTGACCTTTCAGTTACTGGTCCAATGTCTTTAATCGTTAGGCTACCTACTGTCCCAGCACTTTTCCCTGCAAAACACACACACACACACACACACATGCACACGCACACACGCACACGCGCATGAAGTACTTTACTTGAATCCACCAATCATATTTACATGATCTTGTATCTTTATTGACATTTTTTATTTCAGTATTTCCACAGTCTCTATACATACTCACAGGGCCCTACACACTCACACACACACTGTCAATCCAACACTCACACAAACACTCACTCCATAATTTTCTCACTCATATGCACATACATTTATACTGACTCTACACACCCGCACACCCTCTCACAATCAAGCTGCTGCTACTCTGTTTATCTTATATCCTGTTGCCAAGTCCCCTTACCCCTCTACATATCTACCTCCATCACTCCAGTATCCCTGTCACCTTACCCCTCTACATATCTACCTCCATCACTACATTATCCCTGTCCCCTTACTCCTATACATATCTACCTCCATCACTCCAGTATCCCTGTCCCCTTACCCCTCTACATATCTACCTCCATCACCCCAGTATTCCTGTCCCCTTACCCCTCTACATATCTACCCCCATCACTCCCACTATACATATCTACCTCCATCACTCCAGTATCCCTGTCCCCTTACCCCTATACATATCTACCTCCATCACTCCAGTATCCCTGTCCTCTTACCGCTATACATATCTACCTCCATCACTCCACTATCCCTGTCCCCTTACCCCTCTACATATCTACCTCCATCACTCCCACTATACATATCTACCTCCATCACTCCAGTATCCCTGTCCCCTTACCCCTATACATATCTACCTCCATCACTCCAGTATCCCTGTCCCCTATACATATCTACCTCCATCACTCCAGTATCCCTGTCTCCTATACATATCTACCTCCCTCACTCCAGTATCCGTGTCACCTTCCCCTATACATATCTACCTCCATCACTACAGTATCCCTGTCCCCTTACCCCTATACATATCTACCTCCATCACTCCAGTATCCCTGTCCCCTTACCCCTATACATATCTACCTCCATCACTCCAGTATCCCTGTCCCCTTACCCCTATACATATCTACCTCCATCACTCCAGTATCCCTGTCCCCTTACCCCTATACATATCTACCTCCATCACTCCAGTATCCCTGTCCCCTTACCCCTATACATATCTACCTCCATCACTCCAGTATCCCTGTCCCCTTAACCCTATACATATCTACCTCCATCACTCTAGTATCCCTGTCCCCTTACCCCTCTACATATCTACCTCCATCACTCCAGTATCCCTGTCACCTTACTCCTATACATATCTACCTCCATCACTCCAGTATCCCTGTCACCTTACTCCTATACATATCTACCTCCATCACTCCAGTATCCCTGTCACCTTACCCCTATACATATCTACCTCCATCACTCCAGTATCCCTGTCACCTTTCTCCTATACATATCTACCTCCATCACTACAGTATCCCTGTCCCCTTACCCCTATACATATCTACCTCCATCACTCTAGTATCCCTGTCCCCTATACATATCTACCTCCATCACTCCAGTATCCCTGTCACCTTTCTCCTATACATATCTACCTCCATCACTCCAGTATCCCTGTCCCTTATACATATCTACCTCCATCACTCCAGCATCCCTGTCACCTTACTCCTATATATATCTACCTCCATCACTCCAGTATCCCTGTCTCCTATACATATCTACCTCCATCACTCCAGTATGCCTGTCACCTTCCCCTATACATATCTACCTACATCACTCCAGTATCCCTGTCCTCTTACCCTATACATTTCTACCTCCATCACTACAGTATCCCTGTCCCCTATACATATCTACCTCCATCACTCCAGTATCCCTGTCCCCTATATATATCTACCTCCATCACTCCAGTATCCCTGTCCCCTATACATATCTACCTCCATCACTCCAGTATCCCTGTCTCCTATACATATCTACCTCCACCACTCCAGTATCCCTGTCCCCTTACTCCTATACATATCTACCTCCCTCACTCCAGTATCCCTGTCACCTTCCCCCTATACATGTCTACCTCCATCACTCCAGTATCCCTGTCCCCTTACTCCTATACATATCTACCTCCCTCACTCCAGTATCCCTGTCACCTTCCCCCTATACATGTCTACCTCCACCACTCCAGTATCCCTGTCCCCTTACTCCTATACATATCTACCTCCATCACTCCAGTATCCCTGTCCCCTTACCCCTATACATATCTACCTCCATCACTCCAGTATCCCTATCACCTTACCCCTATACATATCTACCTCCATCACTCTAGTATCCCTTTCACCTTACCCTTATACATATCTACCTCCATCACTCTAGTATCCCTGTCACCTTACTCCTATACATATCTACCACCATCACTCCAGTATCCCTGTCACCTTACTCCTATACATATCTACCTCCATCACTCTAGTATCCCTGTCACCTATACATATCTACCTCCATCACTCCAGTATCCCTGTCCCCTTACCCCTATACATATCTACCTCCATCACTCCAGTATCCCTGCCCCCTTACCCCTATACATATCTACCTCCATCACTCCAGTATCCCTGTCCCCTTACCCCTATACATATCTACCTCCATCACTCCAGTATCCCTGTCCTCTTACCGCTATACATATCTACCTCCATCACTCCACTATCCCTGTCCCCTTACCCCTCTACATATCTACCTCCATCACTCCCACTATACATATCTACCTCCATCACTCCAGTATCCCTGTCCCCTTACCCCTATACATATCTACCTCCATCACTCCAGTATCCCTGTCCCCTATACATATCTACCTCCATCACTCCAGTATCCCTGTCTCCTATACATATCTACCTCCCTCACTCCAGTATCCGTGTCACCTTCCCTATACATATCTACCTCCATCACTACAGTATCCCTGTCCCCTTACCCCTATACATATCTACCTCCATCACTCCAGTATCCCTGTCCCCTTACCCTATACATATCTACCTCCATCACTCCAGTATCCCTGTCCCTTACCCCTATACATATCTACCTCCATCACTCCAGTATCCCTGTCCCCTTACCCCTATACATATCTACCTCCATCACTCCAGTATCCCTGTCCCCTTACCCCTATACATATCTACCTCCATCACTCCAGTATCCCTGTCCCCTTAACCCTATACATATCTACCTCCATCACTCTAGTATCCCTGTCCCCTTACCCCTCTACATATCTACCTCCATCACTCCAGTATCCCTGTCACCTTACTCCTATACATATCTACCTCCATCACTCCAGTATCCCTGTCACCTTACTCCCTATACATATCTACCTCCATCACTCCAGTATCCCTGTCACCTTACCCCTATACATATCTACCTCCATCACTCCAGTATCCCTGTCACCTTTCTCCTATACATATCTACCTCCATCACTACAGTATCCCTGTCCCCTTACCCCTATACATATCTACCTCCATCACTCTAGTATCCCTGTCCCCTATACATATCTACCTCCATCACTCCAGTATCCCTGTCACCTTTCTCCTATACATATCTACCTCCATCACTCCAGTATCCCTGTCCCTTATACATATCTACCTCCATCACTCCAGCATCCCTGTCACCTTACTCCTATATATATCTACCTCCATCACTCCAGTATCCCTGTCTCCTATACATATCTACCTCCATCACTCCAGTATGCCTGTCACCTTCCCCTATACATATCTACCTACATCACTCCAGTATCCCTGTCCTCTTACCCCTATACATTTCTACCTCCATCACTACAGTATCCCTGTCCCCTATACATATCTACCTCCATCACTCCAGTATCCCTGTCCCCTATATATATCTACCTCCATCACTCCAGTATCCCTGTCCCCTATACATATCTACCTCCATCACTCCAGTATCCCTGTCTCCTATACATATCTACCTCCACCACTCCAGTATCCCTGTCCCCTTACTCCTATACATATCTACCTCCCTCACTCCAGTATCCCTGTCACCTTCCCCCTATACATGTCTACCTCCATCACTCCAGTATCCCTGTCCCCTTACTCCTATACATATCTACCTCCCTCACTCCAGTATCCCTGTCACCTTCCCCCTATACATGTCTACCTCCACCACTCCAGTATCCCTGTCCCCTTACTCCTATACATATCTACCTCCATCACTCCAGTATCCCTGTCCCCTTACCCCTATACATATCTACCTCCATCACTCCAGTATCCCTATCACCTTACCCCTATACATATCTACCTCCATCACTCTAGTATCCCTTTCACCTTACCCTTATACATATCTACCTCCATCACTCTAGTATCCCTGTCACCTTACTCCTATACATATCTACCACCATCACTCCAGTATCCCTGTCACCTTACTCCTATACATATCTACCTCCATCACTCTAGTATCCCTGTCACCTATACATATCTACCTCCATCACTCCAGTATCCCTGTCCCCTTACCCCTATACATATCTACCTCCATCACTCCAGTATCCCTGCCCCCTTACCCCTATACATATCTACCTCCATCACTACAGTATCCCTGTCCCCTATACATATCTACCTCCATCACACCAGCATCCCTGTCACCGTACTCCTATATATATCTACCTCCATCACTCCAGTATCCCTGTCTCCTATACATATCTACCTCCATCACTCCAGTATCCGTGTCACCTTCCCCTATACATATCTACCTCCATCACTACAGTATCCCTGTCCCCTTACCCCTATACATATCTACCTCCATCACTCCAGTATCCCTGTCCCCTTACCCCTATACATATCTACCTCCATCACTCCAGTATCCCTGTCCCCTTACCCCTATACATATCTACCTCCATCACTCCAGTATCCCTGTCCCCTTACCCCTATACATATCTACCTCCATCACTCCAGTATCCCTGTCCCCTTACCCCTATACATATCTACCTCCATCACTCCAGTATCCCTGTCCCCTTAACCCTATACATATCTACCTCCATCACTCTAGTATCCCTGTCCCCTTACCCCTCTACATATCTACCTCCATCACTCCAGTATCCCTGTCACCTTACTCCTATACATATCTACCTCCATCACTCCAGTATCCCTGTCTCCCATACATATCTACCTCCATCACTCCAGCATCCCTGTCACCTTACCCCTATACATATCTACCTCCATCACTCCAGTATCCCTGTCACCTTACTCCTATACATATCTACCTCCATCACTCCAGTATCCCTGTCACCTTACCCCTATACATATCTACCTCCATCACTCCAGTATCCCTGTCACCTTTCTCCTATACATATCTACCTCCATCACTACAGTATCCCTGTCCCCTTACCCCTATACATATCTACCTCCATCACTCTAGTATCCCTGTCCCCTATACATATCTACCTCCATCACTCCAGTATCCCTGTCACCTTTCTCCTATACATATCTACCTCCATCACTCCAGTATCCCTGTCCCTTATACATATCTACCTCCATCACTCCAGCATCCCTGTCACCTTACTCCTATATATATCTACCTCCATCACTCCAGTATCCCTGTCTCCTATACATATCTACCTCCATCACTCCAGTATGCCTGTCACCTTCCCCTATACATATCTACCTACATCACTCCAGTATCCCTGTCCTCTTACCCCTATACATATCTACCTCCATCACTACAGTATCCCTGTCCCTATACATATCTACCTCCATCACTCCAGTATCCCTGTCCCCTATATATATCTACCTCCATCACTCCAGTATCCCTGTCCCCTATACATATCTACCTCCATCACTCCAGTATCCCTGTCTCCTATACATATCTACCTCCACCACTCCAGTATCCCTGTCCCCTTACTCCTATACATATCTACCTCCCTCACTCCAGTATCCCTGTCACCTTCCCCCTATACATGTCTACCTCCATCACTCCAGTATCCCTGTCCCCTTACTCCTATACATATCTACCTCCCTCACTCCAGTATCCCTGTCACCTTCCCCCTATACATGTCTACCTCCACCACTCCAGTATCCCTGTCCCCTTACTCCTATACATATCTACCTCCATCACTCCAGTATCCCTGTCCCCTTACCCCTATACATATCTACCTCCATCACTCCAGTATCCCTATCACCTTACCCCTATGTATATCTACCTCCATCACTCTAGTATCCCTGTCACCTTACCCTTATACATATCTACCTCCATCACTCTAGTATCCCTGTCACCTTACTCCTATACATATCTACCACCATCACTCCAGTATCCCTGTCACCTTACTCCTATACATATCTACCTCCATCACTCTAGTATCCCTGTCACCTATACATATCTACCTCCATCACTCCAGTATCCCTGTCCCCTTACCCCTATACATATCTACCTCCATCACTCCAGTATCCCTGTCCCCTATACATATCTACCTCCATCACACCAGCATCCCTGTCACCGTACTCCTATATATATCTACCTCCATCACTCCAGTATCCCTGTCTCCTATACATATCTACCTCCATCACTCCAGCATCCCTGTCACCTTACCCCTATACATATCTACCTCCATCACTCCAGTATCCCTGTCCCCTTACCCCTATACATATCTACCTCCATCACTCCAGTATCCCTGCCCCCTTACCCCTATACATATCTACCTCCATCACTACAGTATCCCTGTCCCCTATACATATCTACCTCCATCACACCAGCATCCCTGTCACCGTACTCCTATACATATCTACCTCCATCACTCCAGCATCCCTGTCACCGTACTGCTATATATATCTACCTCCATCACTCCAGTATCCCTGTCTCCTATACATATCTACCTCCATCACTCCAGCATCCCTGTCACCTTACCCCTATACATATCTACCTCCATCACTCCAGTATCCCTGTCTCCTATACATATCTACCTCCATCACTCCAGTATCCCTGTCCCTTATACATATCTACCTCCATCACTCCAGTATCCCTGTCTCCTATACATATCTACCTCCATCACTCCAGTATCCCTGTCACCTTCCCCTATACATATCTACCTCCATCACTCCAGTATCCCTGTCACCTTCCCCCTATACATATCTACCTCCATCACTCCAGTATCCCTGTCTCCTATACATATCTACCTCCATCACTCCAGTATCCCTGTCACCTTCCCCCTATACATATCTACCTCCATCACTCCAGTATCCCTGTCTCCTATACATATCTACCTCCATCACTCCAGTATCCCTGTCTCCTATACATATCTACCTCCATCACTCCAGTATCCCTGTCACCTTCCCCTATACATATCTACCTCCATCACTACAGTATTCCTGTCACCTTACTCCTATATATATCTACCTCCATCACTACAGTATCCCTGTCACCTTCCCCCTATACATCTCTACCTCCATCACTCCAGTATCCCTGTCTCCTATACATATCTACCTCCATCACTCCAGTATCCCTGTCCCCTATACATATCTACCTCCCTCACTCCAGTATCCCTGTCCCCTATACATATCTACCTCCATCACTCCAGTATCCCTGTCACCTTCCCCTATACATATCTACCTCCATCACTACAGTATCCCTGTCACCTTCCCCCTCTACATATCTACCTCCATCACTCCAGTAGCCCTGTCACCTTACTCCTATACATATCTACCACCATCACTCCAGTATCCCTGTCCCCTTACTCCTATACATATCTACCACCATCACTCTGTCCCATTTAAAGGGATGGTGTAGATATTCTTTATGAATCTTGCAGTATCGTTGGATCCACACAAAATGCTCTTATCCCTGTCCCCTTACCCCTATACATATCTACCTCCATCACTCCAGTATCCCTGTCACCGTACCCCTATACATATCTACCTCCATCACTCCAGTATCCCTGTCCCCTTACCCCTATACATATCTACCTCCATCACTCCAGTATCCCTGTCCCCTATACATATCTACCTCCATCACTCCAGTATCCCTGTCCCCTTACCCCTATACATATCTACCTCCATCACTCCAGTATCCCTGTCACCGTACCCCTATACATATCTACCTCCATCACTCCAGTATCCCTGTCCCCTTACCCCTATACATATCTACCTCCATCACTCCAGTATCCCTGTCCCCTATACATATCTACCTCCATCACTCCAGTATCCCTGTCCCCTATACATATCTACCTCCATCACTCCAGTATCCCTGTCCCCTTACCCCTATACATATCTACCTCCATCACTCCAGTATCCCTGTCACCGTACCCCTATACATATCTACCTCCATCACTCCAGTATCCCTGTCCCCTTACCCCTATACATATCTACCTCCATCACTCCAGTATCCCTGTCCCCTATACATATCTACCTCCATCACTACAGTATCCCTGTCCCCTTACCCCTATACATATCTACCTCCATCACTCCAGTATCCCTGTCTCCTATACATATCTACCTCCATCACTCCAGTATCCCTGTCTCCTATACATATCTACCTCCATCACTCCAGTATCCCTGTCCCCTATACATATCTACCTCCATCACTCCAGTATCCCTGTCCCCTATACATATCTACCTCCATCACTCCAGTATCCCTGTCTCCTATACATATCTACCTCCATCACTCCAGTATCCCTGTCCCCCTATACATATCTACCTCCATCACTCCAGTATCCCTGTCCCCTATACATATCTACCTCCATCACTCCAGTATCCCTGTCTCCTATACATATCTACCTCCATCACTCCAGTATCCCTGTCTCCTATACATATCTACCTCCATCACTCCAGTATCCCTGTCTCCTATACATATCTACCTCCATCACTCCAGTATCCCTGTCTCCTATACATATCTACCTCCATCACTCCAGTATCCCTGTCTCCTATACATATCTACCTCCATCACTCCAGTATCCCTGTCTCCTATACATATCTACCTCCATCACTCCAGTCCCCTGTCCCCTATACATATCTACCTCCATCACTCCAGTATCCCTGTCCCCTATACATATCTACCTCCATCACTCCAGTATCCCTGTCTCCTATACATATCTACCTCCATCACTCCAGTATCCCTGTCCCCTATACATATCTACCTCCATCACTCCAGTATCCCTGTCTCCTATACATATCTACCTCCATCACTCCAGTATCCCTGTCCCCTATACATATCTACCTCCATCACTCCAGTATCCCTGTCTCCTATACATATCTACCTCCATCACTCCAGTATCCCTGTCTCCTATACATATCTACCTCCATCACTCCAGTATCCCTGTCTCCTATACATATCTACCTCCATCACTCCAGTATCCCTGCACATGTAAATATGGTATTGGAACTGACTTTTTCAATATTTCCTGTATACAGTATGCTTAATTACTTTATTGTGTATTTCATATCTCTTGTTCTTATTGTGTGTGTTTTTTTCGAGTAATACATTACTGTTGATTATTGCATTGTTGGGTTTTTGAGTTGGCAAGAAAGGCATTTCACTGTACTTGTGCATGTGACATTAAAACTTGCAACTTGAAATATCAGTGCCGCCTGATTGTACCTACAGCCAAGGCTGTCCAAGCTGGCCATGAGAGGCTGTCCAAGCTGGCCATGAGAGGCTGTCCAAGCTGGCCATGAGAGGCTGTCCAAGCTGGCCATGAGAGGCTGTCCAAGCTGGCCATGAGAGGCTGTCCAAGCTGGCCAAGACAGGCTGTCCAAGCTGGCCATGAGAGGCTGTCCAAGCTGGCCATGAGAGGCTGCCCAAGCTGGCCATGAGAGGCTGTCCAAGCTGGCCATGAGAGGCTGTCCAAGCTGACCATGAGAGGCTGTCCAAGCTGGCCATGAGAGGCTGTCCAAGCTGGTCACGAGAGGCTGTCCAAGCTGGCCACGAGAGGCTGTCCAAGCTGGCCACGAGAGGCTGTCCAAGCTGGCCATGAGAGGCTGTCCAAGCTGGCCATGAGAGGCTGTCCAAGCTGGCCATGAGAGGCTGTCCAAGCTGGCCATGAGAGGCTGTCCAAGCTGGCCATGAGAGGCTGTCCAAGCTGGCCACGAGAGGCTGGAATTTAAGAAGCTGGTCGGCTGCTCCAGTCAAATGAGAAAGTAGCAGTCAAATGAGAAAGTCCCTCTGGCCTCCCGACACAACAACAACACCAGCTCACCTTACACAACATCACACCAGCTCCCCTTACACAACATCACACCAGCTCCCCTTACACAACATCACACCAGCTCACACAACATCACAGCGGCCCCCTTACACAACATCATCAGCACCAGCTTCCCATTAGCACAACATCACACTAGCTTCCTTACACAACATCACACCAGCTTCCCTTACACAACATCACACCAGCAAACAACTCAACACAACATCACAAAATCCAGCTTCCCAACTTACCAGCTTCCCTTACAACATCACACCAGCTTCCCACAACATTTACACAACATCATACTCACAACATCACACCAGGTTCAGCTCATACCAGCTTCCCCTTAAACACCAGCTTCCCATTACACAACATCATACTAGCTTCCCCTTACACAACATCACACCAGCTTCCCATTACACAACATCACACCAGCTTCCCCTTAAACAACATCACACCAGCTTCCCCTTACACAACATCACACCAGCTCCCCTTAAACAACATCACACCAGCTTCCCCTTACACAACATCACACCAGCTTCCCCTTACACAACATCACACCAGCTTCCCATTACACAACATCACACCAGCTTCCCCTTAAACAACATCACACCAGCTTCCCATTAAACAACATCACACCAGCTCCCCTTAAACAACATCACACCAGCTTCCTACACAACATCACACCAGCTTCCCTTACACAACATCACATCATTACACAACATCAGCTTCCCCTTTAACAACATCACACCAGCTTCCCACAACATCACACCAAACAACTCACACCATCTTCCCTTACACAACATAACAACCAGCTTCCCCATTACACAACATCACACCAGCTTCCCCTTAAACAACATCACACCAGCTTCCCATTACACAACATCACACCAGCTCCCTTAAACAACATCACATCAGCTTCCACTTAAACAACATCACAGCTTCCCATTAAACATCACACCAGCCAGCTTCCCATTACACAAAATCATCAACATCACACCAGCTTACACCATCACACCAGCTAAACAACATCACACCAGCTTCCCTTAAACAACATCACACCAGCAACATCAGCCAGCTTCCCATTACACAACATCACACCAGCAGCATTCCCAGCTTAAACAACATCAACAGCTCCTTAAACAACATCACACCAGCTTCCCCTTAAACAACATCACACCAGCTTCCCATTACACAACATCACACCAGCTTCCCCACAACATAAACAACATCACACCAGCTTCCCATTACACAACATCACACCAGCTTACACAACACACCAGCTTCCTTAAACAACATCACACCAGCTTCCCTTACACAACATCACACCAGCTTTAAACAACATCACACCAGCTTCCTTAAACAACATCACACCAGCTCCCCAACATTAAACAACATCACACCAGCTTCCCATTACACAACATCACACAGCTCAAACAACATCACACCAGCTTCCTTAAACAACATCACACCAGCTAAACAACATCACACCAGCTTCCCATTACACAACATCACATCAGCTTCCCCTTAAACAACATCACACCAGCTTCCATCACACCAGGTTCCCATTACACAACATCATACCAGCACACATCATCACACCAGCTTCCCATTACACAACATCATACTAGCAAACAACATCACATCAGCTTCCCTTAAACAACATCACACCAGCTTCCCTTAAACAACATCACATCAGCTTCCCTTAAACAACATCACACCAGCTCCCTTAAACAACATCACACCAGCTTCCCATTACAAACAACATCACACCAGCTTCCCATTACATAACAAACACAACATCATACCAGCTTCCCTTACATCACACCAGCTTCCCCATTACACAACATCATACTAGCTCCTTAAACAACATCACATCAGCTTCCCTTAAACAACATCACACCAGCAAACAACATCACATCAGCTTCCCTTAAACAACATCACACCAGCTTCCCCTTAAACAACATCACACCAGCTTTAAACAACATCACACCAGCTTTCTAAAACATCACAACATCACACCAGCTTCACATCAGCTTCCCTTAAACAACATCACACCAGCTTCCCCATTACACAACATCACCACCAGCTTCCCATTACACAACATCACACCAGCTTCCCCTTAAACAACATCACACCAGCTTCCCCTTAAACAACATCACACCAACACATCACACCAGCTTCCCCCTTAAACAACATCACATCAGCTTCCTCTAAACAACATCACCAGCTTCCCTTAAACAACATCACACCAGCTTCCTTTAAACAACATCACACCAGCTCCCCTTAAACAACATCACACCAGCTTCCCTTAAACAACATCACACCAGCTCAAACAACATCACACCAGCTTCCCTTTACACAACATCACACCAGCTTCACACAACATCACCAGCTTCCCCTTAAACAACATCACACCAGCAACATAACATCACACCAGGTTCACACAACATCATACCAGCTTCCTACACATCATCACACCAGCTTCCCATTACACAACATCACACAAACAACATCACACCAGCTTCCCATTACACAACATCACACCAGCTCCCCTTAAACAACATCACACCAGCTTCCCTTAAACAACATCACACCAGCTCCCCTTAAACAACATCACACCAGCTTCCCACAACATCACACCAGCACACAACATCACACAGCTTCCCTTAAACAACATCACACCAGCTTCCCATTACATAACATCACAACACAACATCATACCAGCTTCCCCTTACACATCATCACCAGCTTCCCATTACACAACATCATACTAGCCCTTAAACAACATCACACCAGCTTCCCTTAAACAACATCACACCAGCTTCCCCTTAAACAACATCACACCAGCTTCCCCTTACACAACATCACACCAGCTTCCCATTACACAACATCACACCAGCTTCCCCTTAAACAACATCACACCAGCTCCCCTTAAACAACATCACACCAGCTTCCCCTTAAACAACATCACACCAGCTCCCTTAAACAACATCACACCAGCTTCCCCTTACACAACATCACACCAGCTTCCCCTTACACAACATCACACCAGCTTCCCCTTAAACAACAATGTGTGCAGTTGGTGAGACTACCTGTCTCACCTCGCTGGCTATCAGGCTGACAATTTGGTAATGTCTAGGAATGTACAAATGTTTGTATGAACAGCAACCGTTCACAACATGGGCAACAAACTCCATTACATCCGACTCATGTAGAGTAGAAAATGGGTCATGGTTGCGGAGTACCAGAGTGCTAGGTTAGATTTTGTTGGTAGAACTGGCAGCCTCGCCTTAACAGTAAAGGTGAGAATGTCCTGGCCAATGGCAGAATTCTGGCACATGGAATGAGAGACAGAGTGATCAGCACATTGCAGAGCAGGGAGTTTCCCCTACAGCCTCACGCCAGTCTAGTGCTGCAGTAGCTGCATCCGTCTGATAACGAAGAGTGTTGTCCTGGATGTAGGATGATGTTCCTTCTTTGGTGACAGAAGTCTCCAAGACAACACATGGGTCTGTCACAACTTCATCAGAGTCACTTAGTCTGCGTGTCCGTGTCCATCTGAGCTCCAGTCCGGCCAGTTTGACCAAACTCCAAAGCCTGCAGCACGAGTGTCCAATTTTCCATTGGCTTTCCAGGAAGTTGTCCTCAGTGTCCGTGGCCAGCGGGACCTTCTGCCTCTGTAGGTCTAGAAGGAGGCTCTGGCTAACCCCCTAACTGTCACATCATCACTGTTGAGCATGTTCAGCTGGTGAGTCAGTCTGGCACAAGTGTAAATTCACTCAAATTTCGGTACACCTAAACCACAAATCTCTTCGGCTAAGGGAGATAATGTCACCTGTGGTGTGTGTGTTGAAGCATTGCCACTTCCTCACCACTTGAACAGTTCAGTTCAATTACTTTTCACCCCAGAACCTTCTGTGGGAGAGGCACACATGCAGGCAGATGTTCCATCTTTGCTAAGGCCACCTCTCTCACAGCTTCTAGCTTCATGACCCCAGGCAGAAGGGAAAGGCCAATCATTTCCCTCCTGGTTGGAGACTCATGGACGAGCTCCTCTACTTGTTTCCCCCCACTCGCCAGCAACATTAAACTTATGTCCAAGATAGGTGTATGTTTTGTGACAAGATTACACTCTGATTGGTTTATTCATTAGTGTAAATGTTGGGGGCTTATCAGTTTTAGATTTGTCTCCAGTGTGCTGTGTCTTTTACTTTCAGCACAGGACATTTCAAAAAGTTATCTTGTCTTTAATAACATGTTCCTCTCTGGAGGAGATCTGAATGTCATCAACATACCTCTCCCTGTACTGGCTTCAGTGACCACACACACACACACACACACACACACACACACACACACACACACACACACACACACACACACACACACACACACACACACACACACACACACACACACACACACACACACACACACACACACACACACACACACACACAAACAAACAAACAAACAAACAAACAAACAAACAAACAAACAAACACATAGTCAGGAACAAATACCTGCACACTGTAGACCCTGTTCCACAACCCCATGTTAGAACATTAGGTACATTCATTTCCAAGTATTAATGGCATATCCATTAGTAATAAGGGGTAATCATACAGCAAATTTAGGCTAATTGCTAAGCATTCAATAATAATAGCTCTCAGGCTAGGCTAAACATTGGTATACCGGCATAGTTGCTTATCACACTGTAGCTAATTTGCCTTATCACGCTGACATTAGCCATTCAAGGCTAATTTAACCGAAGCCAACCGTGACTCTGCATATCACAGAGTAGCTAATTGCTAATGGAAGAGTGGCTAACCATTCAGGGAAAATTGTGCATTGACTTAGCAACAGAGAAGCTAATTGTGAATCAAACAGAAACTCAGAAACCATTCAGAGTGAATTCTACATGGGGTTAGCATTCAACGCCAATTGACCATCTGTGTGTTGGCTGTATGTTCTGTTAGTAGACCTTGAAGCCTGAGCAAGAATGCATTCCAAATGGCACCCTATTTCCTACCTGGTGCACTACGTTAGACCAGGGCTCTGTGCACTATGCAGGGAATAGGGCCCAGCTGGACAAAGGTAGTACACTATAATGGGAAGGGGATGCCATTTGGAACACAGGCCAGAGCCCGTGTCCACAAAGCATCTCAGAATGGGTCTAGGAATCCTGTTAAAACCAGTTTTAAGACAACAACAAAAAACTCCACAAGGGTTTTAGTCAGAGTAGGGTTTTTTGTACTTTTACCTCTTTTTCTCCCCAATTGGTAGTTTACAATCTTGTCCCGTTGCTGCAACTCCCCTACAGACTCGGGAGAGGCGAAGGTCGAGAGACATGCCGTCTCCAGAAACACGACCCCGCCAAGCCACACAGCTCGCTTAACCCGGAAGCCAGCCACACAGCTCGCTTAACCCGGAAGCCAGTCACACAGCTCGCTTAACCCGGAAGCCAGCCACACAGCTCGCTTAACCCGGAAGACAGCCACACAGCTCACGTAACCCGGAAGCCAGCCACACAGCTCGCTTAACCCGGAAGCCAGCCACACAGCTCGCTTAACCTGGAAGCCAGCCACACAGCTCGCTTAACCCGGAAGCCAGCCACACAGCTCGCTTAACCCGGAAGCCAGCCACACAGCTCGCTTAACCCAGAAGCCAGCCACACAGCTTGCTTAACCCAGAAGCCAGCCACACAGCTCGCTTAACCCGGAAGCCAGCCACACAGCTCACTTAACCCGGAAGACAGCCACACAGCTTGCTTAACCTGGAAGACAGCCACACAGCTCACTTAACCCGGAAGCCTGCCACACAGCTTGCTTAACCCGGAGGCCAGCCACACAGCTCACTTAACCCGGAAGACAGCCACACAGCTTGCTTAACCCGGAAGCCAGCCACACGGCTCGCTTAACCCGGAAGCCTGCCACACAGCTTGCTTAACCCGGAAGCCAGCCACACAGCTCACTTAACCCGGAAGACAGCCACACAGCTTGCTTAACCCGGAAGCCAGCCACACAGCTCACTTAACCCAGAAGCCAGCCACACAGCTCACTTAACCCGGAAGACAGCCACACAGCTTGCTTAACCCGGAAGACAGCCACACAGCTCACTTAACCCGGAAGCCTGCCACACAGCTTGCTTAACCCGGAAGCCAGCCACACAGCTCACTTAACCCGGAAGCCAGCCACACAGCTTGCTTAACCAGGAAGCCAGCCACACAGCTTGCTTAACCCGGAAGCCAGCCACACAGCTTGCTTAACCCGGAAGCCAGCCACACAGCTTGCTTAACCCGGAAGACAGCCACACAGCTTGCTTAACCCGGAAGACAGCCACACAGCTCACTTAACCCGGAAGCCTGCCACACAGCTTGCTTAACCCGGAAGCCAGCCATACAGCTCGCTTAACCCGGAAGACAGCCACACAGCTTGCTTAACCCGGAAGCCAGCCACACAGCTTGCTTAACCCGGAAGCCAGCCACACAGCTTGCTTAACCCTGAAGACAGCCACACAGCTTGCTTAACCCGGAAGCCAGCCACACAGCTTGCTTAACCCGGAAGCCAGCCACACAGCTTGCTTAACCCAGAAGACAGCCACACAGCTTGCTTAACCCGGAAGACAGCCACACAGCTTACTTAACCCGGAAGACAGCCACATAGCTTGCTTAACCCGGAAGACAGCCACACAGCTCACTTAACCCGGAAGCCTGCCACACAGCTTGCTTAACCCGGAAGCCAGCCACACAGCTTGCTTAACCCGGAAGCCAGCCACACAGCTTGCTTAACCCGGAAGACAGCCACACAGCTTGCTTAACCCGGAAGACAGCCACACAGCTCACTTAACCCGGAAGCCAGCCACACCAATGTGTCGGAGGAAACACCGTCCAGCTGGTGACCGACGTCAGCTTGCAGGAAATCCCAGCTGGCCAATCCCTCCCCTAACCCAGGCAATGCTGGGACAATTCCACTGGGATTCTCTGCCTCTAACCCTGTTACTGGGGCTGAGTCACTGGCTTGCTGGGGCTCTCTCGTGCTGTCCCTGGGGGGGTGCGTCACCTGGTTGGGTTGATCCACTGTTGTGGTCGGCCTGTCTGGGTTGGCGCCCCCCCTTGGGTTGTACCGTGGCGGAGATCTTTGTGGGCTATACTCGGCCTTGTCTCAGGATGGTAAGTTGGTGGTTGAAGATATCCTCTAGTGGTGTGGGGGCTGTGCTTTGGCAAAGTGGGTGGGGTTATATCCTTCCTGTTTGGCCCTGTCCGGGGTGTCCTCGGATGGGGCCACAGTGTCTCCTGACCCCTCCTGTCTCAGCCTCCAGTATTTATGCTGCAGTAGTTTATGTGTCGGGGGCTAGGGTCAGTTTGTTATATCTGGAGTACTTCTCCTGTCCTATTCGGTGTCCTGTGTGAATCTAAGTGTGCGTTCTCTAATTCTCTCCTTCTCTCTTTCTTTCTCTCTCTCGGAGGACCTGAGCCCTAGGACCATGCCCCAGGACTACCTGACATGATGACTCCTTGCTGTCCCCAGTCCACCTGGCCATGCTGCTGCTCCAGTTTCAACTGGCCTGGGCCCTAGGACCATGTCCCAGGACTACCTGACATGATGACTCCTTGCTGTCCCCAGTCCACCTGGCCATGCTGCTGCTCCAGTTTCAACTGTTCTGCCTTATTATTATTCGACCATGCTGGTCATTTATGAACATTTGAACATCTTGGCCACGTTCTGTTATAATCTCCACCCGGCACAGCCAGAAGAGGACTGGCCACCCCACATATGCTCTCTCTAATTCTCTCTTTCTTTCTCTCTCTCGGAGGACCTGAGCCCTAGGACCGTGCCCCAGGACTACCTGACATGATGGCTCCTTGCTGTCCCCAGTCCACCTGACTGTGCTGCTGCTCCAGTTTCAACTGTTCTGCCTTATTATTATTCGACCATGCTGGTCATTTATGAACATTTGAACATCTTGGTCATGTTCTGTTATAATCTCTACCCGGCACAGCCAGAAGAGGACTGGCCACCCCACATAGCCCGGTTCCTCTCTAGGTTTCTTCCTAGGTTTTGGCCTTTCTAGGGAGTTTTTCCTAGCCACCGTGCTTTTACACCTGCATTGTTTGCTGTTTGGGGTTTTAGGCTGGGTTTCTGTACAGCACTTTGAGATATCAGCTGATGTACGAAGGGCTATATAAATACATTTGATTTGATTTGAAATTTGATTTGAATTGTTTGCCGCATCATGGGTCTCGCGGTCACGGCCGGCTGTGACACAGCCTGCGATTGAACCCGGGGCTGTAGTGACGTCTCAAGCACTGAGATGCCTTAGACCACTGCGGGAGGCTGTCAGAATAGGTTTTAAGTCACTGCCCAAACTCTGAGCCAGGAGTAAATTCAACTCATAAAAGTTTATCTCAGCTGCTAATCACGACAGTTTGAGGTACTGCAAAGGAAAGATAGTAATGACGCTCATTGACATTGTTGCAAATGATGGGGAATTACCAATTGCAATGTGGCATCGCCAGCTGTGAATTCTCTAGCATGCTTCAGACAACCAATGTGAATGTGACTGTACATCAAATGTTGCATTGGCAAAATGTTTGGTATAATTTTCGCCTGACACGATCACTTTGCCGTCTCTTAATTATCACCTAATATGTTGGCTGAAATTTGACAATATTACCGTTGTATCAACACACTCGTCACTCCTGTTTAACAACTCTAAATATCTTTGGCACAGTAGGCATCAAGTCACTTGCCGATAATGTTGCATACAACGTTTGTAACATAAGATTCCTTCAATTGCCGAATTTATGCACAATTTAGGTATATTTTTAAACAATGTGATATTACGCCCCAAATGGATACCTTGTAATAACATAATGTAGGAAATTAAATCATCATAAGAAAAACAGGTTTATTTATTAGCCTCGTGGTATTTAGGGAAATCATGTGAAACAAGCCTCAAGCCTCAAGTCTTTGTCAAATGCAAGAGACATGTAGGTCAAGATTATTTATGCATTGATCATATAGAAATATCAAAACATTATTTGAACAACTCCAAACCAATTTTTTGCTGCTCAGCAACGACATCACATTAGTCATCTAACAGACTCCCATCCAGAGACACACAGAAGCAACCAGGGTCAACGGCCTGCTCAGATCTCCCACAAGGTCAAAAACAGGGACCTGAACCAGTGATCCATCAGCCACCGGCCCAAGCTCCCAACCGTCAGCCCTCCCAACCGTCAGTCCTCCCAACCGTCAGCCCTCCCAACCGTCAGCCCTCCCAACAGCCAGCCCTCCTAACCGCCAGCCCTCCCAACCGTCAGTCCTCCCAACCGTCAGCCCTCCCAACCGCCAGCCCTCCCAACCACCAGCCCTCCCAAACGTCAGCCCTCCCAAACGTCAGCCCTCCCAACCGCCAGCCCTCCCAACCGCCAGCCCTCCCAACCACCAGCCCTCCCAAACGTCAGCCCTCCCAACCGTCAGCCCTCCCAACCGCCAGCCCTCCCAACCGTCAGCCCTCCCAACCGTCAGCCCTCCCAACCGTCAGCCCTCCCAACCACCAGCCCTCCCAACCGTCAGCCCTCCCAACCGTCAGCCCTCCCAACAGCCAGCCCTCCTAACCGCCAGCCCTCCCAACAGCCAGCCCTCCTAACCGCCAGCCCTCCCAACCGCCAGCCCTCCCAACCGTCAGCCCTCCCAACCATCAGCCCTCCCAACCGTCAGCCCTCCCAACCGCCAAATCCAAAGCAATTGCATGTGGTGCTGGAACCACTCAATCTCTGCATGTCTCTATTATTAAGACACCTGCAGGTAACTGTTCACTGGTTAGGAAAACTCACGAGGAGTCCTTAATATCTTCATGCAATTCATTTATTTTTACCCATAATAGTAGGAGAAAAATATTTATATTCTCAGCACATACAACCAATTTTGTACTCTGAGACCCATTGTGGATGCAGGTCTTGGTCTGCATTTGGGAAAGTCGGCTTAAACTCTTCCTGAGAAATCTACTGAAACTTTGGCTCAGTCTGATCCCAGATAGGGAAGGGAATGTTGGTGAGAGAGAGAGAGAGAGAGAGAGAGAGAGAGAGAGAGAGAGAGAGAGAGAGAGAGAGAGAGCAAGAGAGAGAGAGAGAGAGAGAGAGAGAGAGAGAGAGAGAGAGAGAGAGAGAGAGAGAGAGAGAGAGAGAGAGAGAGAGAGAGAGCAAGAGAGAGCGAGAGAGAGAGAGAGAGAGAGAGAGAGAGAGAGAGAGCAAGAGAGAGAGAGAGCGAGAGAGTGAGAGAGAGAGAGAAATCTATTGAAACTTTGGCTCAGTCTGATCCCAGATAGGGAAGGGAATGTTGGTGAGAGAGAGAGAGAGAGAGAGAGAGAGAGAGAGAGAGAGCGAGAGAGAGAGAGAGAGAGAGAGCGAGAGAGAGAGAGAGAGAGAGAGAGAGAGAGAGAGAGAGAGAGACGGAGCAAGACAGAGAGAGACAGAGAGAGAGACAGAAAGCGAGACATCCAAGACCTGCGTAACCCCCCACACACACATAGAGGACCCACGCCAAGAGGACCTACAAACCAACCATGCCCACACGCAATATAGGCCCGCTTTAGATCAGACCTATGCCCCTCCAGCCCACCCCATGCCCCCCACTCCCACAAGTAGGGTCTCAACATGAAAGTCACACATACGCCCAGGCTGTGAGCAGGCAAACAGGCCCAACCCCCACTCTTACGCTTGCCCAAGCCAATGGCATGTACCAGATGCTCAGCAGGCTCTGCTCACACTTACTGGTCCGAGGCCAAGCCACAAGACTAACAACATTCGACACTTTATGGAACACAAAGCCTTCACTATCTCATCCTGGAATATCCAAGGCCTGAGGTCATCTGCCTTTGGCCTAAAGAGCAGGAAGCTGGACTTTACCAAAGAAAACCTGGTATAGAGGAGACGGACCTACTGGTTGCCCTCTAGGTTACTGAGAGCTGGTAGTCCCATCCGCTAAATTTCCAGAAGTAAAACTGGGAAGAGACTCAGGGGGTATGCTAATTAGGTACAGAGGAGGCCTAATTCAATCTATAAAATGTATCAAAACAGGAACATTTTACATTTGGCTTGAAATTCAAAAGGAAATGATCTTAACAGAGAAAAATGTCCTCCTGTGTGCTACCTATATCCCCCTACTAGAATCTCCATACTTTAATGAAAACAGCTTCTCTATCCTGGAGTGGAAAATCAATCATTTCCAGGCACCGGGAAGTGTACTAGTCTGTGGCGACCTAAACAACAGAACTGGACAAGAACCTGGTCAATAACCTCAGCACCCAGGGGGACAAACACCTACCTGAAGGTGACAGCATTCCCTCCATCATATGCCCCCGTTGACACAACTACGACAACACGGGTCACAACTCTTGCAGCTCAGTCGTACGCTGGGTATGTACATAGTCAAGGGTAGGCTTCGAGGGGACTCCTATGGTAGGTAAACCTATAGCTCTGTTACATCCTGGATATGTACATAGTCAAGGGTAGGCTTCGAGGGGACTCCTATGGTAGGTAAACCTATAGCTCTGTTACATCCTGGGTATGTACATAGTCAAGGGTAGGCTTCGAGGGGACTCCTATGGTAGGTAAACCTATAGCTCTGTTACATCCTGGGTATGTACATAGTCAAGGGTAGGCTTCGAGGGGACTCCTATGGTAGGTAAACCTATAGCTCTGTTACATCCTGGATATGTACATAGTCAAGGGTAGGCTTCGAGGGGACTCCTATGGTAGGTAAACGTATAGCTCTGTTACATCCTGGGTATGTACATAGTCAAGGGTAGGCTTCGAGGGGACTCCTATGGTATGTAAACCTATAGCTCTGTTACATCCTGGGTATGTACATAGTCAAGGGTAGGCTTCGAGGGGACTCCTATGGTAGGTAAACCTATAGCTCTGTTACATCCTGGGTATGTACATAGTCAATGGTAGGCTTCGAGAGGACTCCTATGGTAGGTAAACCTATAGCTCATCTATTGACAGTAGTACTGTAGACTACTTAATTACTGAGCTCAACCCAGACTCTCTCAGAGTGTTCACAGTCAGCCCACTGACACCCCAATCAGGTCACAACAAATTCAGTCTACCTGAACAGAGCAATACTCAATCACAAGGCATCAAAGCCAAAGGAACTGAGTAATATTAAGAAATGCTATAGATGGAAGGAAATTAGTGTAGAAGCAAAATATTACCAACCCAAAAAAGCCTGTGGGGTTGATGGTATCCTCAACGAAATGATCAAATATACAGACCACAAATTCCAATGGGTTATTCTTAAACTTTTTAACATCATCCTCAGCTCTGGCTTATTCCTCAATATTTGGAACCAAGGACTGATCACCCCAATCCCCAGAAGTGGACACAAATTTGACCCCAATAACTACCGTGGGATGTGCGTCAACAGTAACCTTGGGAAAATCCTCTGCATTATCATTAACAGCAGACTTGTACATTTCTTCAGTGAAAACAATATACTGAGCAAATGTCAAATGGGCTTTTTACCAAATTACAGTACAACAGACCACGTATTCACCCTGACCACCCTAATTGACAACCAAACAAACCAAAACAAAGGCAAAGTCTTCACATGCTTTGTTGATAAAAAAAATGTACAAAATTATAAAATCCGTGTATACAAACAATCAAGTGTGCGGTTAAAATTGGCAAAAAAACACATTTCTTTTCCCAGGGCCGTAAGGTGAAACAGGGATAAAGACACCCTCCTCAACATTACTGCCAAAATATCCTCCATGTGTCACGCCCTGACCGTAGATTGCTTTGTAGGTTTCTATTTTTTGTTTGGTCAGGGTGTGATGTGGGTGGGCATTCTATGTTGTAGGTCTATGTTTTGTATTTCTATGTGTTTGGCCTGGTATGGTTCCCAATCAGAGGCAGCTGTTTATCGTTGTCTCTGATTGAGAACTGTACTTAGGTATCCTGTTTTCCCACTATGAGTAGTGGGTGATTCTTTTCTGGTTAGTGTTTGTTGCGCCTGTCAGAACTGTTTGTTTATCGTTTTGTTGTTTTTGTTTGTGTTTTCATTCTGGATTAAAAGTATTGTGAATACGTACCACGCTGCACTTTGGTCCTCTTCTCCTTCTCCCGACGACAATCGTGACATCATGTATAATATAGAACACCAAATAATGCATGCAGAACAGAATTAGGCCGATACACGCTAATGATCAAAATCCAGAAAAGAGACGTTAAATTCTACAACCACCTAAAAGGAAGCGATTCCCAAACCTTCCATAACAAAGCCATCACCTACAGAGAGATGAACCTGGAGAAGAGTTCCCTAAGCAAGCTGGTCCTGGTGCTCTGTTCACAAACACAAACACCCCACAGAGTCCCAGGACAGCAAAACAATTAGACCCAACCAAATCATGAGAAAACTAAAAGATAATTACTTGACACATTGGAAAGAATTAACAAAAGAAGAGAGCAAACTAGAGTTATATTTAAAACTAAACAGAGAGTACACAGTGGCAGAATACCTGACCACTGTGACTGACCCAAGCTTAAGGAAAGCTTTGACTATGTACAGACTCAGTGAGCATAGCCTTGCTATTGAGAAAGGCCGCAGTAGGCAGACCTGAATCTCAAGAGACGACAGGCTATGTGCTCACTGCCCACAAAATGAGGTGGAAACTGAGCTGCACTTCCTAACCTCCTGCCAAATGTATGACCATATTAGAGACACATAATTCGCTCAGAATACAAAGACCCACAAAGAATTTGAAAACAAATCCATATCTATTGTGTGATATACCGTAATTACAGCAGGCATATTTGTGACCTGTTGCCAGAAGAAAAAGGCAACCGGTGAAGAACAAACACCATTGTAAATACAACCCATATATATATATGTTGATTTATTTTCCTTTTTGTACTTTAACTATTTGCACATCATTACAACACTGTATGTACTGTATACATAATATGACATTTGTAATATTTTTATTATTTTGGAACTTCTGTGAGTGTGATGTTTACTGTTAATTTTTTATTGTTTAATTGACTTTTGTTTATCTATTTCACTTGCTTTGGCAATGTAAACATGTTTCCCATGCCAATAAAGCCCTTTGAATTGAGTAGAATTGATAGAGAGAGAGAGAGAGTGAGAGAGAGAGAGAGAGAGAGAGAGAGAGAGAGAGAGAGAGAGAGAGAGAGAGAGAGAGAGAGAGAACGAGAGGGACAGAGATAGATTGAGTGAGAGAGAGAGAGGCAGAGAGAGAGAGACAGAGGCAGAGAGAGAATGAGAGTGACAGATATAGAGAGTGAGAGAGAGAGACAGAGGCAGAGAGAGAATGAGAGTGACAGATATAGAGAGTGAGAGAGAGAGACAGAGGCAGAGAGAGAATGAGAGTGACAGAGATAGAGAGAGTGAGAGAGAGAGAGAGAGAGAGAGAGAGAGAGAGAGAGAGAGAGAGAGAGAGAGAGAGAGAGAGAGAGAGAGAGAGAGAACGAGAGGGACAGAGATAGAGAGAGTGCGAGAGAGAGAGAGGCAGAGAGAGAATGAGAGTGACAGATATAGAGAGTGAGAGAGAGAGACAGAGGCAGAGAGAGAATGAGAGTGACAGATATAGAGAGTGAGAGAGAGAGACAGAGGCAGAGAGAGAATGAGAGTGACAGATATAGAGTGAGAGAGAGAGACAGAGGCAGAGAGAGAATGAGAGTGACAGATATAGAGAGTGAGAGAGAGAGACAGAGGCAGAGAGAGAATGAGAGTGACAGATATAGAGAGAGAGAGTGAGACAGAGAAAGACAGAGAGAGAACGAGAGGCACAGAGATAGAGAGAGAGAGTGAGAAAGAGAAAGACAGAGAGAGAACGAGAGGGACAGAGATAGAGAGAGAGACAGAAAGACAGACAAGACAGATATTTCCATAGTGAGAAAAAGAAAAGAGATAGCCCGCAGTTTATAGTCTAGTTCCTTATTTGATTTATTTGAGGTTGTCTTTAATTTGAGATCTTTTCCAGAAATGTTTAGGATGGGTCAACATGCGGAGTTCAAACCTGGATCATAGACATTCTGTCATCAACTCTGTCATCGAATCGTCATTCATTGAACTGTTCTTGGGTTCAAACCGGCATTTTGTTTCCTAATAAATCTCCCTCTACCATCTAATCTCTGTATGATTAAAAGGAAACATTATGCTGAACTCCCTCTTCCCCTCGCATGTCATCAACGGCTGCTTTTCAATTTGGTAACATTTGTGTAATGACCCCACCAGTTTCAATGGGAGCCCAGTCTTTAAAGAGCATCCTTAGGATCCCAGTATATCACGGGAATATATGTGTGTTTCTCTCTACCGTTTGATCTGTAACAGCAAACAGTTCTCTGACAAACAGTCCTCTGACAAACAGTCCTCTGACAAACAGTCCTCTGACAAACAGTTCTCTGACAAACAGTCCTCTAACAAACAGTCCTCTAACAAACAGTCCTCTAACAAACAGTCCTCTAACAAACAGTCCTCTGACAAACAGATAGAGAGTTAATTAAACACGCGATGGATGAAGAATGAAGAAAAAAAAGAAGAAATTACAAAAACATGGATTTTATTTCAGTACATTAAAATGTTCTACAGGTTATTTTACTGCTCTTATGGATCTTATGGAGTACTACAAGAGGCCCATTATGGATGTTATTGAGTGTGCCCCAAATGGCACCCTATTCCCTTTATAGTGCACTACATTTTGACCAGGACCCTATGGCCAATGGCGCCCTATTCCCTTTATAGTGCACTATATTTAGTTATGACGTAGATCAGGCAACAGAAAACTATTTGTACATTATTGGTCACGTTAAAATAGAATAATGTCATAAAAATAAGCACTATGACTAACGTCTGTGAGAGGCCATGGTGTGTGTGAGGGAATAGTTCTCAGGACACGTACGTGGACAGGGCGGGGTGTCCAGATGCCCAACGATGATGTCATCAATAGCGGCCCTGTGTGTGGTGGTGATGGTGTGGAGAGTGTGAAATCAGAACTGCCATTCATGCACCCAGGTGTGTGTGTGTGTGTGTGTGTGTGTGTGTGTGTGTGTGTGTGTGTGTGTGTGTGTGTGTGTGTGTGTGTGTGTGTGTGTGTGTGTGTGTGTGTGTGTGTGTGTGTGTGTGTGTGTGTGTGTGTGTGTGTGTGTGTGTGTCAGGCTTGCCATTCACTGTCAAGGTGGTAGGGTGTTTTCCATTGCTAAATTATGTGACATTGGCCGTTGAGAAGGGGGGTAGACACACAAACAAACACTCCCATAGTGCTGAATTATATTTGTAATATCACTCTATAATGCATACCACACACACACACACACACCACACACCCAAACCAGCACATCCCCAAACCAGCACATCCCCAAACCATTCACTCTCTACAGAACCTGAGTACCATTCACTCTCAACAGAACCTCGTTACCATTCACTCTCAACAGAACCTCATTACCATTCACTCTCTACAGAACCTCATTACCATTCACTCTCTACAGAACCTCATTACCATTCACTCTCAACAGAACCTCATTACCATTCACTCTCAACAGAACCTCATTACCATTCACTCTCTACAGAACCTCATTACCATTCACTCTCTACAGTACCTCATTACCATTCACTCTCTACAGAACCTCATTACCATTCACTCTCTACAGTACCTCATTACCATTCACTCTCTACAGAACCTCATTACCATTCACTCACTACAGTCCCTCATTACCATTCACTCTCTACAGTACCTCATTACCATTCACTCTCTACAGAACCTCATTACCATTCACTCTCAACAGAACCTCATTACCATTCACTCTCAACAGAACCTCATTACCATTCACTACCTCAGTACCATTCCGAACTTCCTTTTTGATACTGTCGCAAAGCTAAGTAAAAAGCAGCATTCCCCAAGAGAGGATGGCTTTCACTTTATCAGTGATAAATTCATTAACTTCTTTGAGGAAAATATCATGATTATT
This sequence comes from Oncorhynchus keta, assembly GCF_023373465.1. NCBI lineage: Eukaryota > Metazoa > Chordata > Actinopteri > Salmoniformes > Salmonidae > Oncorhynchus > Oncorhynchus keta. The sequence continues at coordinate 14,054,301 of NC_068439.1, read as the reverse complement.
AGAAAGCAAATTACGGACTCCTCTTTAAATCTGCGTATTCCTTCAAAGCTCAGTTGTCCTGAGTCTGCACAACTCTGCCAGGACCAAGGATCAAGAGAGACGCTCAAGTGTTTTAGTACTATATCTCTTGACACAATGATGAAAATAATCATGGCCTCTAAACCTTCAAGCTGCAAACTGGACCCTATTCCAACTAAACTACTGAAATAGCTGCTTCCTGTGCTTGGCCCTCCTATGTTGAACATAATAAACGGCTCTCTATCCACCGGATGTGTATCAAACTCACTAAAAGTGGCAGTAATAAAGCCTCTCTTGAAAAAGCCAAACCTTGACCCAGAAAATATAAAAAACTATATTGAATCTTCCATTCCTCTCAACATTTTTAGAAAAGGCTGTTACGCAGCAACCAAAACATTTGATCATATTACTCCAGTGCTAGCCTCCCTACACTGGCTTCCTGTCAAAGCAAGGGCTGATTTCAAGGTTTTACTGCTAACCTACAAAGCATTACATGGGCTTGCTCCTACCTATCTCTCTGATTTGGTCCTGCCGTACATACCTACACGTACGCTACGGTCACAAGACGCAGGCCTCCTAATTGTCCCTAGAATTTCTAAGCAAACAGCTGGAGGTAGGGCTTTCTCCTATAGAGGTCAATTTTTATGGAATGGCCTGCCTACCCATGTCAGAGACGCAAACTCAGTCTCAACCTTTAAGTATTTACTGAAGACTCATCCCTTCAGTGGGTCAGATGATTGAGTGTAGTCTGGCCCAGGAGTGGGAAGGTGAACGGAAAGGCTCTGGAGCAACGAACCGCCCTTGCTGTCTCTGCCTGGCCGGTTCCCCTCTTTCCACTGGGATTCTCTGCCTCTAACCCTATTACAGGGGCTGAGTCACTGGCTTACTGGGGCTCTTTCATACCGTCCCTGGGAGGGGTGTGTCACCTGAGTGGGTTGAGTCACTGATGTGATCATCCTGTCTGGGTTGGCGCCTCCCCCTTGGGTTGTGCCGTGGCGGAAATCATTGTGGGCTATACTCAGCCTTGTCTCAGGGTGGTAAGTTGGTGGTTGAAGATATTCCTCTAGTGGTGTGGGGGCTGTGCTTTGGCAAAGTGGGTGGGGTTATATCCTTCCTGTTTGGCCCTGTCCGGGGGTGTCCTCGGATGGGGCCACAGTGTCTCCTGACCCCTCCTGTTTCAGCCTCCAGTATTTATGCTGCAGTAGTTTATGTGTCGGGGGGCTAGGGTCAGTTTGTTATATCTGGAGTACTTCTCCTGTCCTATTCGGTGTCCTGTGTGAATTTAAGTGTGCTCTCTCTAATTCTCTCTTTCTCTCTTTCTTTCTCTCTCTCGGAGGACCTGAGCCCTAGGACCATGCCTCAGGACTACCTGACATGATGACTCCTTGCTGTCCCCAGTCCACCTGGCTGTGCTGCTGCTCCAGTTTAAACTGTTCTGCCTTATTATTATTGGACCATTCACTCTCTACAGAACCTCATTACAATTCACTCTCTACACTACCTCATTACCATTCACTCTCTACAGTACCTCATTACCATTCACTCTCAACAGAACCTCATTACCATTCACTCTCTACAGTACCTCAGGACCATTCACTCTCTACAGAACCTCATTACCATTCACTCTCAACAGAACCTCATTACCATTCACTCTCAACAGAACCTCATTACCATTCACTCTCTACAGTACCTCATTACCATTCACTCTCAACAGAACCTCATTACCATTCACTCTCTACAGTACCTCATTACCATTCACTCTCTACAGTACCTCAGGACCATTCACTCTCTACAGAACCTCATTACCATTCACTCTCTACAGGACCTCATTACCATTCACTCTCTACAGAACCTCATTACCATTCACTCTCTACAGTACCTCATTACCATTCACTCTCTACAGAACCTCATTACCATTCACTCTCTACAGTCCCTCATTACCATTCACTCTCTACAGTACCTCATTACCATTCACTCTCTACAGAACCTCATTACCATTCACTCTCTACAGTACCTCATTACCATTCACTCTCTACAGAACCTCATTACCATTCACTCTCTACAGTACCTCAGTACCATTCACTCTCTACAGAACCTCAGTACCATTCACGCTCTACAGTCCCTCAGTACCATTCACTCTCTACAGTACCTCAGTACCATTCACTCTCTACAGTACCTCATTACCATTCACTCTCAACATAACCACATTACCATTCACTCTCTACAGTACCTCATTACCATTCACTCTCTACAGAACCTCATTACCATTCACTCTCTACAGTACCTCATTACCATTCACTCTCTACAGAACCTCATTACCATTCACTCTCTACACAACCTCAGTACCATTCACTCTCTACAGAACCTCAGTACCATTCACTCTTTACACAACCTCAGTACCATTCACTCTCTACAGAACCTCAGTACCATTCCCTCTCTACAGTCCCTCAGTACCATTCACTCTCAATATAACCTCAGTACCATTCACTCTCTACAGTACCTACTGTATCTACCCGTCATCTGGCCAGTCTTCTTCCACACAGTTGCTTTTACAAGGTGAGACATTCCCCAGAAGAGGGAAAAAACACCTGGTCATAAGTCAAATTTTCCCTCCATTCTCTCCACCCTTCCCCACCTTCTCCATTCTCTCCACCCTTCCCCTCCCTCTCCATTCCTCTCCACCCTTCCCCACCCTCTCCATTCTCTCCACCCTTCCCCACCCTCTCCATTCTCTCCACCCTTCCCCACCCTCTCCATTCTCTCCACCCTTCCCCTCCCTCTCCATTCCTCTCCACCCTTCCCCACCCTCTCCATTCTCTCCACCCTTCCCCTCCCTCTCCATTCCTCTCCACCCTTCCCCACCCTCTCCATTCTCTCCACCCTTCCCCACCCTCTCCATTCTCTCCACCCTTCCCCACCCTCTCCATTCTCTCCACCCTTCCCCACCCTCTCCATTCTCTCCACCCTTCCCCTCCCTCTCCATTCCTCTCCACCCTTCCCCACCTTCTCCATTCTCTCCACCCTTCCCCACCCTCTCCATTCTCTCCACCCTTCCCCACCCTCTCCATTCTCTCCACCCTTCCCCACCCTCTCCATACTCTCCACCCTTCCCCACCCTCTCCATTCTCTCCACCCTTCCCCTCCCTCTCCATTCTCTCCACCCTTCCCCATCCTCTCCATTCTCTCCACCCTTCCCCACCCTCTCCATTCTCTCCACCCTTCCCCACCCTCTCCATTCTCTCCACCCTTCCCCACCCTCTCCATTCTCTCCCCGCTTCCCCACCCTCTCCATTCTCTCCGCCCTTCCCCACCCTCTCCATTCTCTCCACCCTCCCCACCCTCTCCATTCTCTCCACCCTTCCCCACCCTCTCCATTCCTCTCCACCCTTCCCCACCCTCTCCATTCCTCTCCACCCTTCCCCACCCTCTCCATTCTCTCCACCCTTCCCCACCCTCTCCATTCTCTCCACCCTTCCCCTCCCTCTCCATTCCTCTCCACCCTTCCCCACCCTCTCCATTCTCTCCACCCTTCCCCACCCTCTCCATTCTCTCCACCCTTCCCCTCCCTCTCCATTCTCTCCACCCTTCCCCACCCTCTCCATTCTCTCCACCCTTCCCCACCCTCTCCATACTCTCCACCCTTCCCCACCCTCTCCATTCTCTCCACCCTTCCCCTCCCTCTCCATTCTCTCCACCCTTCCCCATCCTCTCCATTCTCTCCACCCTTCCCCACCCATTCTCTCCATTCCCCACCCTCTCCACCCTTCCCCACCCTCTCCATTCTCTCCACCCTTCCCCACCCTCTCCATTCTCTCCCCCTTCCCCACCCTCTCCATTCTCTCCACCCTCCCCACCCTCTCCATTCTCTCCACCCTTCCCCACCCTCTCCATTCCTCTCCACCCTTCCCCACCCTCTCCATTCTCTCCACCCTTCCCCACCCTCTCCATTCTCTCCACCCTTCCCCTCCCTCTCCATTCCTCTCCACCCTTCCCCACCCTCTCCATTCTCTCCACCCTTCCCCACCCTCTCCATTCTCTCCACCCTTCCCCTCCCTCTCCATTCCTCTCCACCCTTCCCCACCCTCTCCATTCTCTCCACCCTTCCCCTCCCTCTCCATTCCTCTCCACCCTTCCCCACCCTCTCCATTCTCTCCACCCTTCCCCACCCTCTCCATTCCTCTCCACCCTTCCCCACCCTCTCCATTCCTCTCCACCCTTCCCCACCTTCTCCATTCCTCTCCACCCTTCCCCACCCTCTCCATTCCTCTCCATGAACAAGCGCAACAACAAACAGTGGTGTTTTGCTAAGTGGAAACCCACACCATTGCATCATACAGCCTGTTTAGCTGTGGATATGCATCGAATCCCTGAAATAAGCTCTGACGGAGAGGGCTGGCGTCGCTAATATGTCCCACCCTGTACCCCACCCAGGGCTATGTCAAATGGTCCCACTATGTGCTAATGTAAGGGGTCTGTTCACAGGTGTGTGTTAGTGTGTTGTGTGTATGTTTAGGGTGTATGCATAGGTGGGGTTGTATACATGGTCTGTGAGTGCTGTGTATTTGTTGGTAATTGGGTGGCGGTGTGTGTGTATTTGTGTGGTGTTTATGGGTGGTGGGTGTGTGTTTATTTGTGTGGTGTTTATGGGTGGTGGGTGTGTGTATATTTGTGTGGTGTTTATGGGTGGTGGGTGTGTGTATATTTGTGTGGTGTTTATGGGTGGTGGGTGTGTGTATATTTGTGTGATGTTTATGGGTGGCGGGTGTGTGTATATTTGTGTGGTGTTTATAATCCCTCTTGACTCCTTTCTCCATCGCTCGCTCTCCTTCCCTCTTTTATTTTCTTGTCTATAAAGTCTATATTTACTGCTGCTCTCGTCCTCTTCCCCCTCTCGTTCACATTCCCTCGTTTCTCCTCTGTATTAGGCTCTGAGGTTCTCTCTCTCTCTGTATTAGGCTCTGGGGTTCTCTCTCTGTGTATTAGGCTCTGAGGTTCTCCCTCTTTCTGTATTAGGCTCTTGAGGTTCTCTCTCTCTCTGTATTAGGCTCTGAGGTTCTCTCTCTCTCTGTATTAGGCTCTGAGGTTCTCTCTCTCTCTGTATTAGGCTCTGAGGTTCTCTCTCTCTGTATTAGGCTCTGTGAGGTTCTCTCTCTCTCTGTATTAGGCTCTGTGAGGTTCTCTCTCTGTGTATTAGGCTCTGAGGTTCTCTCTCTCTGTTTTAGGCTCTGAGGTTCTCTCTCTCTGTATTAGGCTCTGAGGTTCTCTCTCTTTCTGTATTAGGCTCTGAGGTTCTCTCTCTCTGTTTTAGGCTCTGAGGTTCTCTCTCTCTGTATTAGGCTCTGAGGTTCTCTCTCTTTCTGTATTAGGCTCTGAGGTTCTCTCTCTCTGTTTTAGGCTCTGAGGTTCTCTCTCTCTGTATTAGGCTCTGAGGTTCTCTCTCTTTCTGTATTAGGCTCTGAGGTTCTCCCTCTTTCTGTATTAGGCTCTGAGGTTCTCTCTCTCTCTGTATTAGGCTCTGAGGTTCTCTCTCTCTGTATTAGGCTCTGAGGTTCTCTCTCTCTGTATTAGGCTCTGTGAGGTTCTCTCTCTCTCTGTATTAGGCTCTGTGAGGTTCTCTCTCTGTGTATTAGGCTCTGAGGTTCTCTCTCTCTGTTTTAGGCTCTGAGGTTCTCTCTCTCTGTATTAGGCTCTGAGGTTCTCTCTCTCTGTATTAGGCTCTGTGAGGTTCTCTCTCTGTATTAGGCTCTGAGGTTCTCTCTCTTTCTGTATTAGGCTCTGAGGTTCTCTCTCTCTGTTTTAGGCTCTGAGGTTCTCTCTCTCTCTGTATTAGGCTCTGAGGTTCTCTCTCTTTCTGTATTAGGCTCTGAGGTTCTCTCTCTCTGTTTTAGGCTCTGAGGTTCTCTCTCTCTGTATTAGGCTCTGAGGTTCTCTCTCTTTCTGTATTAGGCTCTGAGGTTCTCCCTCTTTCTGTATTAGGCTCTGAGGTTCTCTCTCTCTCTGTATTAGGCTCTGAGGTTCTCTCTCTCTCTGTATTAGGCTCTGAGGTTCTCTCTCTCTGTATTAGGCTCTGTGAGGTTCTCTCTCTCTGTATTAGGCTCTGTGAGGTTCTCTCTCTGTGTATTAGGCTCTGAGGTTATCTCTCTCTGTTTTAGGCTCTGAGGTTCTCTCTCTCTGTATTAGGCTCTGAGGTTCTCTCTCTCTGTATTAGGCTCTGTGAGGTTCTCTCTCTGTATTAGGCTCTGAGGTTCTCTCTCTCTGTTTTAGGCTCTGAGGTTCTCTCTCTCTCTACAATGGAATGTATGGCATTTACCACAGTGGCTACAGAGAGGTGGAGGAGAGAAGAGAGAAGAGAGAGAGAAAGACAGAGGGAGGGAATAAAGAGGAGTGAAGGACAAAAGAGAGGGAGTGAGGAATGACTGCAGAGGAAAACCAGAGAGAGGGAAAAGGAGAGAGCATGGGAGGAGACAAAACAGAAGAGAAGATGAGAACACAGGATGGGGAGAGGGGGAGAAGAGAAGAGGATGAGAGGGAGTGAAGAGGAGAGGAGAGGAGAGGAGAGGAGAGGAGAGGAGAGGAGAGGAGAGGAGAGGAGAGGAGAGGAGAGGAGAGGAGAGGAGAGGAGGAGTGAGAACAGAGGGAGGGAGCAGAGGAGAGGAGGAGTGAGAACAGAGGGAGAGGAGGAGAGGAGAGGAGGAGAGAAGGAGAGGATAGGTGGAGAAGAGGAGATGGGGAGAGGAGGAGAGGGGGATAGGAGGAGAGGGGGAGAGAAGGAGAGGAGGAAAGGAGGAGTGGAGGAGAGGAAGAGGGCTAACAGAGGGAGGGAGAGAAGGAGAGGTGTGAGAACAGGGGAGGGGGAGTGGATGAGAGGATGAGAGGGGGAGAGGAGGAGAGGAGGAGGAAATGAGGGGAGGAGAAGAGGGGGAGAGGAGGGAGGAGGAGAGGAGGGGGAGGAAGAGAGGAGGAGAGTAGGAGAGAGGAGAGGAGGAGTGGAGGAGTGAGAACAGGGGAGGGGTGGAGAGGGGAAGGGAGGACAGGAGAGGAGGAGGGGAAAGGGAGAATAGAGAGAGGGAGAGGAGGAGATGAGGAGAGGAGGAAAGGAGGATATGAGGAGGGAGAACAGAGGGAGGGAGTAGAGGAGAGGAGTGGGAGTTGTAGAGGAGTGAGAGGGGAGAGGTGGAGTGAGAACAGAGGGCTGGAGTGGAGGAGATGAGGAGAGGAGAACAGGGGGAGAGAAAGGAGGAGAGGAGAATTGATAAAAGGGGAGGGAGAGGAGGAGAGGAGGAGGGAGAATAGGGGCATGGAAAGGAGGAGGGAGAATATGGGGAGGGAGAGGGGGAGAGGAGGAGGGAGAACAAGGGGAGGGAGAGGAGGAGAGGAGGAGGGAGAACAGGGAGAGGGAGAGGAGGAGAGGAGGAGGGAGAACAGGAGAGGGAGAGGAGGAGAGGAGGAGGGAGAACAGGAGAGGGAGAGGAGGAGGAGAACAGGAGAGGGAGAGGAGGAGAGGAGGAAGGAGAACAGGGAGAGGGAGAGGAGGAGGGAGAACAGAGAGAGGGAGAGGAGGAGGGAGAACAGGGGGAGAGAAAGGAGGAGAGGATAATTGAGAACAGGGGAGGGAGAGGGAGAGGAGGAGAGGAGAGGAGGAGGGAGAATATGGGCATGGAGAGGAGGAGAGGAGGAGGGAGAATATGGGGAGGGAGAGGAGGAGAGGAGGAGGGAGAACAGGAGAAGGAGAGGAGGAGAGGAGGAGGGAGAACAGGAAAGGGAGAGGAGGAGAGGAGGAGAGGAGGAGGGAGAACAGGGAGAGGGAGAGGATGAGAGGAGGAGGGAGAACAGGGATAGGGAGAGGAGGAGGGAGAACAGAGAGAGGGAGAGGAGGAGGGAGAACAGGAGAGGAGGAGAGGAGGAGGGAGAACAGGAAGAGGGAGAGGAGGAGATGAGGAGGGAGAACAGGGGGAGAGAAAGGAGGAGAGGAGAATTGAGAACAGGGGAGGGAGAGGAGGAGAGGAGAGGAGGGGGGACAATAGGGGCATGGAGAGGAGGAGAGGAGGAGGGAGAATATGGGGAGGGAGAGGAGGAGAGGAGGGAGAACAGGAGAGGGAGAGGAGGAGAGGAGGAGGGAGAACAGGAGAGGGAGAGGAGGAGAGGAGGAGGAAGAACAGGGAGCGGGAGAGGAGGAGAGGAGGAGGGAGAACCGAGAGAGGGAGAGGAGGAGAGGAGGAGGGAGAACAGGGAGAGGGAGAGGAGGAGAGGAGGAGGGAGAACCGAGAGAGGGAGAGGAGGAGAGAAGGAGGGAGAACAGGGAGAGGGAGAGGAGGAGAGGAGGAGGGAGAACAGAGAGAGGGAGCGGAGGAGGGAGAATAGGAGAGGGAGAGGAGGAGAGGAGGGGGAGAACAGGGAGAGGGAGAGGAGGAGAGGAGGAGGGAGAATAGGAGAGGAGGAGAGGAGGGAGAACAGGGAGAGGGAGAGGAGGAGAGGAGGAGGGAGAACAGAGAGGAGGAGAGGAGGAGGGAGAACAGGAGAGGAGGAGAGGAGGAGGGAGAACAGAGTGAGGGAGCGGAGGAAGGAGAATAGGAGAGGAGGAGGGAGAATAGGAGAGGGAGTAAAGAAAAGTGCAAAATATACAGGGACAGAAAGGGATAGAACTGTTGAAAGTTTTGAAAGTGTTGAAAGTGCAGGCAGTCTCTGAAATTGATATACATTTCAGGGGAAAATTCCTTTGTGCTGGTCCTGGGGTTTTGCCAAGAACCCTGACTGGCATTTCAGGGGCGGGAGAGACAGAGATGAAGGAATGGGTGGAGAGGAGTGATGTTTTGGCCAGCCTCCCTCTTGGCTGACCTGGCCATATTGTACCTGAGCTCCGATTCCCCTGGCTCATTATTTGACACTGATAAAAGGGAGATGGGAACAGAGGAGAGAAGAAGGATGTCAGTGTTTTCACCCTGGGAAAGAGAGCTCCATAGAGATTAGAGGACAGGGATGGTCGACCTCAGGGATAAAAGAGAGGAAAATACAGAGGGGATGGAGGAAGGACAAGCCCACATTCTGAACGGTGTTACAGTAGCCTCCTATTCCACACACACACAGAACTGATAATCAAGTGGACACTCCGACTATTTGCATTGTCCCTTTCATCTATGCATAGTCACTTTAACTCTACCTACATGTACATATTACCTCAACTAACCGGTGCGCCCACACATTGACTCTGTACCGGCGCTCCCTATATATAGCCCCTCTATTGTTATTCTACTGCTGCTCTTTAATTATTAATTATTTGTTACTTATCTATTTTTTACTTAGCACTTATTTTTCTTAAAACTGCATTGTTGGTTAAGGGCTTGTAAGTAAGCATTTCTCTGTAAAGTCTAACTAGGATTTTTACCTTGTCAGCTCAGGGTTTTGATCTGGCAACCTTTCGGTTACTGCCCCAACGCTCTAACCGCTAGGCTACCTGCTGCCCCAACACTCTAACCGCTAGGCTACCTGCTGCCCCAACACTCTAACCGCTAGGCTACCTGCTGCCCCAACACTCTAACCGCTAGGCTACCTGCTGCCCCAACACTCTAACCGCTAGGCTACCTGCTGCCCCAACACTCTAACCGCTAGGCTACCTGCTGCCCCAACGCTCTAACCGCTAGGCTACCTGCTGCCCCAACACTCTAACCGCTAGGCTACCTGCTGCCCCAACACTCTAACCTCTAGGCTACCTGCTGCCCCAACACTCTAACCTCTAGGCTACCTGCTGCCCCAACACTCTAACCGCTAGGCTACCTGCCGCCCTGAATGCACCTGTTGTATTTGGGGCGGCAGGTAGCCTAGCGGTTAGAGTGCTGGGTCAGTAACCGAAAGGTTGCTAAATTGAATCCCTGAGCTGACAAGGTAAAAGTCTATCGTTCTGCCCCTGAACAAGGCAGTTAACCCACTGTTCCTAAGCTGTCATTGTAAATAAGAATGAGTTCTTTACTGACTTGCCTAAATTAAAAATGACAATTTTGTATTCAGCGCATGTGACAAATAAAATTTGATTTGTATTTCTGGCAGGTTATTCTGACAATAGGTGGTCTCTGCTAAAACTCTCAGACACACACACACACACACACACACACACACACACACACACACACACACACACACACACACACACACACACACACACACACACACACACACACACACACACACACACACACACACACACACACACACACACACACACACACACACACACACACACACACACACACACACACACACACACACACACACACACACACACACACACACACACACACACACACACACACACACACACACACACACACACACACACACACACACACACACACACACACACACACACACACACACACACACACACACACACCCTCTATGGCTCACACACGCTCACATACACAGATCTGTACTACACTGATAAGAGCCTGACTATCACCACCTCACGGAGTGGTATAATTTTCAGTTCTGTCTTGCTGAGAGACTCCTTCTACAAGCGTCCACGCTGCAAAGAGAAACAATGAGAAGGCATTGAGAGGAAAATCATTCAGCAAATACAAAACATTTAAGTTTCCTTTGTTCTTGTTTTTGAACAGATTTTCCATTTCAGAACCAGCAATTCCTCCCTGGAACAGCAACCGGAACCCAAACAATCAGGATAGAGTAAATACACTTCCCAATCCAGGAAGCAAGTCCAAATTCCAGATCAAGAGGAATTTTTTAAATATTTTTTTCATCAGTGGTCAGATGGCTGAAGTGAATTGGCTGTTACGTCAGAGGAGAAATCTAATGGTTGATTGAGGCCATAAAGAGACAGTGACTGCGCTCAAAACTGTCGATAAGATTCCTTTCCTCCCTCCTTACTTCCTTTACTCCTTCCCCTCCCTTCTTTCTTTCTTTCTTTCTTTCTTTCTTTCTTTCTTTCTTTCTTTCTTTCTTTCTTTCTTTCTTTCTTTCCTTCCTTCCTTCCTTCCTTCCTTCCTTTCTTTCTTTCTTTCTTTCTTTCTTTCTTTCCTTTCCTTTCCTTTCCTTTCCTTTCCTTTCCTTTCCTTTCCTCCCTCCCTCCCTCCCTCCCTCCCTCCCTCCCTCCCTCCCTCCCTCCCTCCCTCCCTCCCTCCCTCCCTCCCTCCCTCCTTCCTTCCTTCCTTCCTTCCTTCCTTCGTTCCTTCCTTCCTTCCTTTCCTCCCTACTTGCTTTCATTTCTTCCCTCCTTCCTTTCCTCCTTTCCTCCTTCCTTTTCTCCCTCCCCCTTCCTTTCCTTCCTTCCCTCCCTCCCTCCCTCCTTTCTTTCCTCTTCTGATGAGTGGAATCAAAAATGAAGATATGCGATTTCATTAATTCTCAAATGGACCCACGAGCATTTTGCTACACACGCAATAACATCTGTTAAACATGTGTATGTGACCAATAAAATGTGATTTGATATGTATGTGAGTAGAGACAGACTGGGTTGAAGATTAAGGGTTATTTGGAGAGGTCATGCCTGTCATGCCCTGTCAAGAGGCAACACTAAGGGAGAGACTAAAGGGATGTGCGAAGCGATTTTTGATCGAAGGTCAGGGTTTAGGCCTCCCGGGTGGCGTAGTGGTTAAGCGCTGCAGCGCTAGTTGTGCCACCAGAGACTCTGGGTTCGCTCCCAGGCTCTGTTGTAACCGGCCGCGACTGTGAGGTCCGTGGGGTGATGCATAATTGGCCTAGTGTCGTCCGGGTTGGGGAGGGTTTGGCCGGTAAGGATATCCTTGTCTCAGCGCGCACCAGCGACATTTTAATGGCATCGGACCGAGGCTCTGCATCTGTCCTCGTGCTCCTAGACCTTAGTGCTGCTTTTGATACCATCGATCACCACATTCTTTTGGAGAGATTGGAAACCCAAATTGGTCTACACGGACATGTTCTGGCCTGGTTTAGGTCTTATCTGTCGGAAAGATATCAGTTTGTCTCTGTGAATGGTTTGTCCTCTGACAAATCAACTGTACATTTCGGTGTTCCTCAAGGTTCTGTTTTAGGACCACTATTGTTTTCACTATATATTTTACCTCTTGGGGATGTTATTCGAAAACATAATGTAAACTTTCACTGCTATGCGGATGACACACAGCTGTACATTTCAATGAAACATGGTGAAGCCCCAAAATTGCCCTCGCTAGAAGCATGTGTTTCAGACATAAGGAAGTGGATGGCTGCAAACTTTCTACTATTAAACTCGGACAAAACAGAGATGCTTGTTCTAGGTCCCAAGAAACAAAGAGATCTTCTGTTGAATCTGACAATTAATCTTAATGGTTGTACAGTCGTCTCAAATAAAACTGTGAAGGACCTCGGCGTTACTCTGGACCCTGATCTCTCTTTTGAAGAACATATCAAGACCATTTCGAGGACAGCTTTTTTCCATCTACGTAACATTGCAAAAATCAGAAACTTTCTGTCCAAAAATGATGCAGAAAAATTAATCCATGCTTTTGTCACTTCTAGGTTAGACTACTGCAATGCTCTATTTTCCGGCTACCCGGATAAAGCACTAAATAAACTTCAGTTAGTGCTAAATACGGCTGCTAGAATCCTGACTAGAACCAAAAAATTTGATCATATTACTCCAGTGCTAGCCTCTCTACACTGGCTTCCTGTCAAAGCAAGGGCTGATTTCAAGGTTTTACTGCTAACCTACAAAGCATTACATGGGCTTGCTCCTACCTACCTCTCTGATTTGGTCCTGCCGTACATACCTACACGTACGCTACGGTCACAAGACGCAGGCCTCCTAATTGTCCCTAGAATTTCTAAGCAAACAGCTGGAGGCAGGGCTTTCTCCTATAGAGCTCCATTTTTATGGAACGGTCTGCCTACCCATGTCAGAGACGCAAACTCGGTCTCAACCTTTAAGTCTTTACTGAAGACTCATCTCTTCAGTGGGTCATATGATTGAGTGTAGTCTGGCCCAGGAGTGGGAAGGTGAACGGAAAGGCTCTGGAGCAACGAACCGCCCTTGCTGTCTCTGCCTGGCCGGTTCCCCTCTTTCCACTGGGATTCTCTGCCTCTAACCCTGTTACGGGGCTGAGTCACTGGCTTGCTGGGGCTCTCTCGTGCCGTCCCTGGGGGGTGCGTCACCTGGGTGGGTTGATTCACTGTTGTGGTCGGCCTGTCTGGGTTGCCCCCCTTGGGTTGTACCGTGGCGGAGATCCTTGTGGGCTATACTCGGCCTTGTCTCAGGATGGTAAGTTGGTGGTTGAAGATATCCCTCTAGTGGTGTGGGGGATGTGCTTTGGCAAAGTGGGTGGGGTTATATCCTTCCTGTTTGGCCCTGTCCGGGGTGTCCTCGGATGGGGCCACAGTGTCTCCTGACCCCTCCTGTCTCAGCCTCCAGTATTTATGCTGCAGTAGTTTATGTGTCGGGGGCTAGGGTCAGTTTGTTATATCTGGAGTACTTCTCCTGTCCTATTCGGTGTCCTGTGTGAATCTAAGTGTGCGTTCTCTAATTCTCTCCTTCTCTCTTTCTTTCTCTCTCTCGGAGGACCTGAGCCTTAGGACCATGTCCCAGGACTACCTGACATGAGGACTCCTTGCTGTCCCCAGTCCACCTGGCCATGCTCCTGCTCCAGTTTCAACTGACCTGAGCCCTAGGACCGTGCCCCAGGACTACCTGACATGAAGGCTCCTTGCTGTCCCCAGTCCACCTGACTGTGCTGCTGCTCCAGTTTCAACTGTTCTGCCTTATTATTATTCGACCATGCTGGTCATTTATGAACATTTGAACATCTTGGTCATGTTCTGTTATAATCTCTACCCGGCACAGCCAGAAGAGGACTGGCCACCCCACATAGCCCGGTTCCTCTCTAGGTTTCTTCCTAGGTTTTGGCCTTTCTAGGGAGTTTTTCCTAGCCACTGTGCTTTTACACCTGCATTGTTTGCTGTTTGGGGTTTTAGGCTGGGTTTCTGTACAGCACTTTGAGATATCAGCTGATGTACATTTGAACATCTTGGTCATGTTCTGTTATAATCTCTACCCGGCACAGCCAGAAGAGGACTGGCCACCCCACATAGCCCGGTTCCTCTCTAGGTTTCTTCCTAGGTTTTGGCCTTTCTAGGGAGTTTTTCCTAGCCACTGTGCTTTTACACCTGCATTGTTTGCTGTTTGGGGTTTTAGGCTGGGTTTCTGTACAGCACTTTGAGATATCAGCTGATGTACGAAGGGCTATATAAATAAATTTGATTTGATTTGATTTGATTTGACTCCTGTGGCGGGCCGAGTGCAGTGCACGCTAACCAAGGTTGCCAGGTGCACGGTGTTTCCTCCGACACATTGGTGTGGCTGGCTTCTGGGTTGGATGTGCGCTGTGTTAAGAAGCAGTGCGGCTTGGTTGGGTCGTGTTTCGGAGGACGCATGACTTTCAACCTTCGTCTCTTCCGAGTCCATACGGGAGTTGTAGCGATGAGACAAGATAGTAGCTACTAACAATTGGACACCACGAAATTGGGGAGAAAAAGGGGTACAATTAAACATAAAAAGTCAGGGTTTGTTAAACAAAATATTTCTGGATATCTTATTGCCGGGTCACATAGTTTTTCTGTTTTTTTTTCACAAACCAATTTTGAACTCGTAGAAATGCTAAGCTGTCTAAAATGGAGGGAATGATATTCTGTTGGGCTGTGTTCAACACTAGAACCAACTGTAGCGTTCCTTTCCCCATTGTTCTGAGTACACAATGGTGTGTTTTCATTAGAATTCTTCTATAACCCATCTTAATATTGTTAAAAATCCATCCAGGAAGAAGATATACAGAGTCGATGTCTTCTAATGTCCTCCAACCCTCAGTCAACCTTATTCACAGCATTTTTACATTATGATAATCAAACTCTCACCACTGGAGAAACAAACCTCTCTCTTGATCCATCCATCTTCCATCACCATTTAACTAGCTAAGTTAGCATCGCAACGGATGTCACCCCCAGTCTACCACACCCATGGTATTGGTAAGCTAGTGTTTAGCATGTTAGCATGTTACCTCAATGCATGTCACCACTCTGTGATACACCATCATGCTGTATCTCTGTGTTCGAGAGCATTTCTCAAGCCCAGCTTGGAAAGCCAAGATACACAAGACAATTACACTGCCTGCTGACTCGCCTTGAGTTCTGGGTGCATTTTTGTTGAAACATAGAGGAAGGAGGAGGAACAATGGGAGCATTTTCCAGCTTCCAAAACTTAGCCATGGATGCATTTCCTTTCCATTGATTTTAATGTTGGAATTGTATACTTCATGTCTCGTTCTGTAAATGACCAACAATAAAGGCAGGTCACAGATCTTTAGCTTTGATCAGTCTATCCCCCGATCCCCCCTTCCCTCTCTCCATCCCTCCCTGCTTTCTCTCTAATGGAAGTGGTAGAACAGGAGGAAGAGGGAGCTTACGGAGGGGTGTGATTAGCAGACACCTCCCATTTACTGTATGGTTTCTGTATTACGGTACTGTCGCTTGGTGCCAGACATTTTCTCCATGGAAAGAATGCCTTCCTAACCAGTTCCATGTGAATGGGTTTTCACAGGCAACCACAGCCCATTGGTCGGGAGCACACTCAGGCTTTAAACAAGAGTAGGAGGAGAAGTATGTAGCAGACAAGGAGGGAGGGAGGGAGGGAGGGAGGGAGGGAGGGGGAGGGAGGGAGGGAGGGAGGGAGGGAGGGAGGGAGGGAGGGAGGGAGGGAGGGAGGGAAAAATAGTAAAAAATAAAGAGAAGAGCTGGAGTGAGAGAGACAGGAATATAGGGACTTTCTGTCCGTTGGGGAATGTCTGTCTGTCCGTTGGTAAATGTCTGTCCATTGGGGACTGTCTGTCCGTTGGGAAATGTCTGTCCGTTGGGGAATGTCTGTCCGTTGGGGAATGTCTGTCCGTTGGGGAATGTCTGTCCGTTGGGGAATGTCTGTCTGTCCGTTGGGGAATGTCTGTCTGTCCGTTGGTAAATGTCTGTCCATTGGGGACTGTCTGTCCGTTGGGAAATGTCTGTCCGTTGGGGAATGTCTGTCCGTTGGGGAATGTCTGTCCGTTGGGGAATGTCTGTCCGTTGGGGAATGTCTGTCTGTCCGTTGGGGAATGTCTGTCTGTCCGTTGGTAAATGTCTGTCCATTGGGGAATGTCTGTCTGTCCGTTGGTAAATGTCTGTCCATTGGGGACTGTCTGTCTGTCCGTTGGGGAATGTCTGTCCGTTGGGGAATGTCTGTCCGTTGGGGAATGTCTGTCTGTCCGTTGGTGAATGTCTGTCCATTGGGGACTGTCTGTCTGTCCGTTGGGGAATGTCTGTCCGTTGGGGAATGTCTGTCCGTTGGGGAATGTCTGTCTGTCCGTTGGTAAATGTCTGTCCATTGGGGACTGTCTGTCCGTTGGGAAATGTCTGTCCGTTGGGGAATGTCTGTCCGTTGGGGAATGTCTGTCCGTTGGGGAATGTCTGTCTGTCCGTTGGGGACTGTCTGTCTGTCCGTTGGTAAATGTCTGTCCATTGGGGACTGTCTGTCCGTTGGGAAATGTCTGTCCGTTGGGGAATGTCTGTCCGTTGGGGAATGTCTGTCCGTTGGGGAATGTCTGTCCGTTGGGGAATGTCTGTCTGTCCGTTGGGGAATGTCTGTCTGTCCGTTGGTAAATGTCTGTCCATTGGGGAATGTCTGTCTGTCCGTTGGTAAATGTCTGTCCATTGGGGACTGTCTGTCTGTCCGTTGGGGAATGTCTGTCCGTTGGGGAATGTCTGTCCGTTGGGGAATGTCTGTCTGTCCGTTGGTGAATGTCTGTCCATTGGGGACTGTCTGTCTGTCCGTTGGGGAATGTCTGTCCGTTGGGGAATGTCTGTCCGTTGGGGAATGTCTGTCTGTCCGTTGGTAAATGTCTGTCCATTGGGGACTGTCTGTCTGTCCGTTGGGAAATGTCTGTCCGTTGGGGAATGTCTGTCCGTTGGGGAATGCCTGTCTGTCCGTTGGGGAATGTCTGTCCGTTGGGGAATGTCTGTCCGTTGGGGAATGTCTGTCTGTCCGTTGGGGAATGTCTGTCCGTTGGGGAATGTCTGTCCGTTGGGGAATGTCTGTCCGTTGGGGAATGTCTGTCTGTCCGTTGGTAAATGTCTGTCCATTGGGGAATGTCTGTCCGTTGGGGAATGTCTGTCTGTCCGTTGGTAAATGTCTGTCCGTTGGGGAATGTCTGTCCGTTCGTTGGGGAATGTCTGTCTGTCCGTTGGGGACTGTCTGTCCGTTGGGAAATGTCTGTCCGTTGGGAAATGTCTGTCCATTGGGAAATGTCTGTCCGTTGGGGAATGTCTGTCCGTTGGGGAATGTCTGTCCGTTCGTTGGGGACTGTCTGTCTGTCCGTTGGGGACTGTCTGTCTGTCCGTTGGGGAATGTCTGTCCGTTCGTTGGGGACTGTCTGTCTGTCCGTTGGGGAATGTCTGTCCGTTCGTTGGGGACTGTCTGTCTGTCCGTTGGGGAATGTCTGTCCGTTCGTTGGGGACTGTCTGTCTGTCCGTTGGGGACTGTCTGTCCGTTGGGAAATGTCTGTCCGTTGGGGAATGTCTGTCCGTTGGGGAATGTCTGTCCGTTGGGGAATGTCTGTCCGTTGGGGAATGTCTGTCCGTTGGGGAATGTCTGTCCGTTGGGGAATGTCTGTCCGTTGGGGACTGTCTGTCCGTTGGGGAATGTCTGTCTGTCCGTTGGGAAATGTCTGTCCGTTGGGGAATGTCTGTCCGTCGGGAAATGTCTGTCCGTTGGGGAATGTCTGTCCGTTCGTTGGGGACTGTCTGTCTGTCCGTTGGGGACTGTCTGTCTGTCCGTTGGGGAATGTCTGTCCGTTCGTTGGGGACTGTCTGTCTGTCCGTTGGGGAATGTCTGTCCGTTCGTTGGGGACTGTCTGTCTGTCCGTTGGGGACTGTCTGTCCGTTGGGGAATGTCTGTCTGTCCGTTGGGGAATGTCTGTCCGTTGGGGACTGTCTGTCCGTTGGGGAATGTCTGTCCGTTGGGGAATGTCTGTCCGTTGGGGAATGTCTGTCCGTTCGTTGGGGACTGTCTGTCTGTCCGTTGGGGAATGTCTGTCCGTTGGGGAATGTCTGTCTGTCCATTGGGGACTGTCTGTCTGTCCGTTGGGAAATGTCTGTCCGTTGGGGAATGTCTGTCCGTTCGTTGGGGACTGTCTGTCTGTCCGTTGGGGACTGTCTGTCTGTCCGTTGGGGAATGTCTGTCCGTTCGTTGGGGACTGTCTGTCTGTCCGTTGGGGAATGTCTGTCCGTTGGGGACTGTCTGTCCGTTGGGGACTGTCTGTCCGTTTGGGAATGTCTGTCCGTTGGGGAATGTCTGTCTGTCCGTTGGGGAATGTCTGTCCGTTGGGAAATGTCTGTCTGTTGGGGAATGTCTGTCCGTTGGGGAATGTCTGTCCGTTCGTTGGGGAATGTCTGTCTGTCCGTTGGGGAATGTCTGTCTGTTGGGGAATGTCTGTCCGTTGGGGAATGTCTGTCCGTTCGTTGGGGAATGTCTGTCTGTCCGTTGGGGAATGTCTGTCCGTTGGGGAATGTCTGTCCGTTGGGGAATGTCTGTCCGTTCGTTGGGGACTGTCTGTCTGTCCGTTGGGGACTGTCTGTCTGTCCGTTGGGGAATGTCTGTCCGTTGGGGAATGTCTGTCTGTCCATTGGGGACTGTCTGTCTGTCCGTTGGGAAATGTCTGTCCGTTGGGGAATGTCTGTCCGTCGGGGAATGTCTGTCCGTTGGGGAATGTCTGTCCGTTCGTTGGGGACTGTCTGTCTGTCCGTTGGGGACTGTCTGTCTGTCCGTTGGGGAATGTCTGTCTGTCCATTGGGGAATGTCTGTCCGTTCGTTGGGGACTGTCTGTCTGTCCGTTGGGGACTGTCTGTCTGTCCGTTGGGGAATGTCTGTCCGTTGGGGAATGTCTGTCTGTCCATTGGGGACTGTCTGTCTGTCCGTTGGGGAATGTCTGTCCGTCGGGAAATGTCTGTCCGTTGGGGAATGTCTGTCCGTTCGTTGGGGACTGTCTGTCTGTCCGTTGGGGACTGTCTGTCTCTCCGTTGGGGAATGTCTGTCCATTCGTTGGGGACTGTCTGTCTGTCCGTTGGGGAATGTCTGTCCGTTCGTTGGGGACTGTCTGTCTGTCCGTTGGGGACTGTCTGTCCGTTGGGGAATGTCTGTCTGTCCGTTGGGGAATGTCTGTCTGTCCGTAGGGGACTGTCTGTCCGTTGGGGACTGTCTGTCCATTGGGGACTGTCTGTCTGTCCGTTGGGGACTGTCTGTCCGTTGGGGAATGTCTGTCCGTTTGGGAATGTCTGTCCGTTGGGGAATGTCTGTCCGTTCGTTGGGGACTGTCTGTCTGTCCGTTGGGGACTGTCTGTCTGTCCGTTGGGGAATGTCTGTCCGTTGGGGACTGTCTGTCTGTCCGTTGGGAAATCTCTGTCCGTTGGGGACTGTCTGTCTGTCCGTTGGGAAATGTCTGTCCGTCGGGGACTGTCTGTCTGTCCGTTGGGGAATGTCTGTCTGTCCGTTGGGAAATGTCTGTCCGTTGGGGAATGTCTGTCCGTTGGGGAATGTCTGTCCGTCGGGGACTGTCTGTCTGTCCGTTGGGGAATGTCTGTCTGTCCGTTGGGAAATGTCTGTCCGTTGGGGAATGTCTGTCCGTCGGGAAATGTCTGTCCGTTGGGGAATGTCTGTCCGTTCGTTGGGGACTGTCTGTCTGTCCGTTGGGGACTGTCTGTCTGTCCGTTGGGGAATGTCTGTCCGTTCGTTGGGGACTGTCTGTCTGTCCGTTGGGGAATGTCTGTCCGTTCGTTGGGGACTGTCTGTCTGTCCGTTGGTAAATGTCTGTCCATTGGGGACTGTCTGTCCGTTGGGAAATGTCTGTCCGTTGGGGAATGTCTGTCCGTTGGGGAATGCCTGTCTGTCCGTTGGGGAATGTCTGTCCATTGGGGACTGTCTGTCTGTCCGTTGGGGAATGTCTGTCCGTTGGGGAATGTCTGTCCGTTGGGGAATGTCTGTCCGTTGGGGAATGTCTGTCCGTTGGGGAATGTCTGTCCGTTGGGGAATGTCTGTCCGTTGGGGAATGTCTGTCTGTCCGTTGGTAAATGTCTGTCCATTGGGGAATGTCTGTCCGTTGGGGAATGTCTGTCCGTTGGGGAATGTCTGTCCGTTGGGGAATGTCTGTCCGTTGGGGAATGTCTGTCTGTCCGTTGGTAAATGTCTGTCCGTTGGGGAATGTCTGTCCGTTGGGGAATGTCTGTCCGTTGGGGAATGTCTGTCTGTCCGTTGGTAAATGTCTGTCCATTGGGGAATGTCTGTCCGTTGGGGAATGTCTGTCTGTCCGTTGGTAAATGTCTGTCCGTTGGGGAATGTCTGTCCGTTGGGGAATGTCTGTCCGTTGGGGAATGTCTGTCTGTCCGTTGGGAAATGTCTGTCCGTTGGGGAATGTCTGTCCGTTGGGAAATGTCTGTCTGTCCGTTGGGAAATGTCTGTCCGTTGGGGAATGTCTGTCCGTTGGGAAATGTCTGTCCGTTGGGAAATGTCTGTCCATTGGGAAATGTCTGTCCGTTGGGGAATGTCTGTCCGTTGGGGAATGTCTGTCCGTTCGTTGGGGACTGTCTGTCTGTCCGTTGGGGACTGTCTGTCTGTCCGTTGGGGAATGTCTGTCCGTTCGTTGGGGACTGTCTGTCTGTCCGTTGGGGAATGTCTGTCCGTTCGTTGGGGACTGTCTGTCTGTCCGTTGGGGAATGTCTGTCCGTTCGTTGGGGACTGTCTGTCCGTTGGGGAATGTCTGTCCGTTGGGGAATGTCTGTCCGTTGGGGAATGTCTGTACGTTGGGGAATGTCTGTCCGTTGGGGAATGTCTGTCCGTTGGGGACTGTCTGTCCGTTGGGGAATGTCTGTCTGTCCGTTGGGGAATGTCTGTCCGTTCGTTGGGGACTGTCTGTCTGTCCGTTGGGGACTGTCTGTCTGTCCGTTGGGGAATGTCTGTCCGTTCGTTGGGGACTGTCTGTCTGTCCGTTGGGGAATGTCTGTCCGTTCGTTGGGGACTGTCTGTCTGTCCGTTGGGGACTGTCTGTCCGTTGGGGAATGTCTGTCTGTCCGTTGGGGAATGTCTGTCCGTTGGGGACTGTCTGTCCGTTGGGGACTGTCTGTCTGTCCGTTGGGGACTGTGTGTCCGTTGGGGAATGTCTGTCCGTTTGGGAATGTCTGTCCGTTGGGGAATGTCTGTCCGTTCGTTGGGGACTGTCTGTCTGTCCGTTGGGGACTGTCTGTCTGTCCGTTGGGGAATGTCTGTCCGTTGGGGACTGTCTGTCTGTCCGTTGGGAAATGTCTGTCCGTTGGGGACTGTCTGTCTGTCCGTTGGGAAATGTCTGTCCGTTGGGGAATGTCTGTCCGTCGGGGACTGTCTGTCTGTCTGTTGGGGAATGTCTGTCTGTCCGTTGGGAAATGTCTGTCCGTTGGGGAATGTCTGTCCGTCGGGAAATGTCTGTCCGTTGGGGAATGTCTGTCCGTTCGTTGGGGACTGTCTGTCTGTCCGTTGGGGACTGTCTGTCTGTCCGTTGGGGAATGTCTGTCCGTTCGTTGGGGACTGTCTGTCTGTCCGTTGGGGAATGTCTGTCCGTTCGTTGGGGACTGTCTGTCTGTCCGTTGGGGACTGTCTGTCCGTTGGGGACTGTCTGTCCGTTGGGGAATGTCTGTCCGTTGGGGAATGTCTGTCTGTCCGTTGGGGACTGTCTGTCCGTTGGGGAATGTCTGTCCGTTGGGGAATGTCTGTCCGTTGGGGAATGTCTGTCCGTTCGTTGGGGACTGTCTGTCTGTCCGTTGGGGAATGTCTGTCTGTCCGTTGGGGAATGTCTGTCCGTTGGGGAATGTCTGTCTGTCCATTGGGGACTGTCTGTCTGTCCGTTGGGAAATGTCTGTCCGTTGGGGAATGTCTGTACGTTCGTTGGGGACTGTCTGTCTGTCCGTTGGGGACTGTCTGTCTGTCCGTTGGGGAATGTCTGTCCGTTCGTTGGGGACTGTCTGTCTGTCCGTTGGGGAATGTCTGTCCGTTGGGGACTGTCTGTCCGTTGGGGAATGTCTGTCTGTCCTGTTGGGGACTGTCTGTCCGTTTGGGAATGTCTGTCCGTTGGGGAATGTCTGTCTGTCCGTTGGGGAATGTCTGTCCGTTGGGAAATGTCTGTCTGTTGGGGAATGTCTGTCCGTTCGTTGGGGAATGTCTGTCCGTTGGGGAATGTCTGTCCGTTCGTTGGGGAATGTCTGTCCGTTGGGGAATGTCTGTCCGTTCGTTGGGGAATGTCTGTCTGTCCGTTGGGGAATGTCTGTCCGTTGGGGAATGTCTGTCCGTTGGGGAATGTCTGTCCGTTCGTTGGGGACTGTCTGTCTGTCCGTTGGGGACTGTCTGACTGTCCGTTGGGGAATGTCTGTCCGTTGGGGAATGTCTGTCTGTCCATTGGGGACTGTCTGTCTGTCCGTTGGGAAATGTCTGTCCGTTGGGGAATGTCTGTCCGTCGGGGAATGTCTGTCCGTTGGGGAATGTCTGTCCGTTCGTTGGTGACTGTCTGTCTGTCCGTTGGGGACTGTCTGTCTGTCCGTTGGGGAATGTCTGTCTGTCCATTGGGGACTGTCTGTCTGTCCGTTGGGAAATGTCTGTCCGTTGGGGAATGTCTGTCCGTCGGGGAATGTCTGTCCGTTGGGGAATGTCTGTCCGTTCGTTGGTGACTGTCTGTCTGTCCGTTGGGGACTGTCTGTCTGTCCGTTGGGGAATGTCTGTCCGTTCGTTGGGGACTGTCTGTCTGTCCGTTGGGGACTGTCTGTCTGTCCGTTGGGGAATGTCTGTCCGTTGGGGAATGTCTGTCTGTCCGTTGGGGACTGTCTGTCTGTCCGTTGGGGAATGTCTGTCCGTCGGGAAATGTCTGTCCGTTGGGGAATGTCTGTCCGTTCGTTGGGGACTGTCTGTCTGTCCGTTGGGGACTGTCTGTCTCTCCGTTGGGGAATGTCTGTCCATTCGTTGGGGACTGTCTGTCTGTCCGTTGGGGAATGTCTGTCCGTTCGTTGGGGACTGTCTGTCTGTCCGTTGGGGACTGTCTGTCCGTTGGGGAATGTCTGTCCGTTGGGGACTGTCTGTCCGTTGGGGACTGTCTGTCCATTGGGGACTGTCTGTCTGTCCGTTGGGGACTGTCTGTCCGTTGGGGAATGTCTGTCCGTTTGGGAATGTCTGTCCGTTGGGGAATGTCTGTCCGTTCGTTGGGGACTGTCTGTCTGTCCGTTGGGGAATGTCTGTCCGTTGGAGACTGTCTGTCTGTCCGTTGGGAAATGTCTGTCCGTTGGGGAATGTCTGTCCGTCGGGGAATGTCTGTCCGTTCGTTGGGGACTGTCTGTCTGTCCGTTGGGGACTGTCTGTCTGTCCGTTGGGGAATGTCTGTCCGTTGGGGAATGTCTGTCCGTCGGGGAATGTCTGTCCGTTCGTTGGGGACTGTCTGTCTGTCCGTTGGGGACTGTCTGTCTGTCCGTTGGGGAATGTCTGTCCGTTCGTTGGGGACTGTCTGTCCGTTGGGGAATGTCTGTCCGTTGGGGACTGTCTGTCCGTTGGGGACTGTCTGTCCGTTTGGGAATGTCTGTCCGTTGGGGAATGTCTGTCTGTCCGTTGGGGAATGTCTGTCCGTTGGGAAATGTCTGTCTGTTGGGGAATGTCTGTCCGTTGGGGAATGTCTGTCCGTTCATTGGGGAATGTCTGTCTGTCCGTTGGGGAATGTCTGTCTGTTGGGGAATGTCTGTCCGTTGGGGAATGTCTGTCCGTTCGTTGGGGAATGTCTGTCTGTCCGTTGGGGAATGTCTGTCCGTTGGGGAATGTCTGTCCGTTGGGGAATGTCTGTCCGTTCGTTGGGGACTGTCTGTCTGTCCGTTGGGAAATGTCTGTCCGTCGGGGAATGTCTGTCCGTTCGTTGGGGACTGTCTGTCTGTCCGTTGGGGACTGTCTGTCTGTCCGTTGGGGAATGTCTGTCCGTTGGGGACTGTCTGTCCTATGGGACTCCCAATCACAGCTGTGGATTTGAACCAGGGACTGTAATGACACTTCCTGTACTAAAGATGCAGTGCCTTAGACCGCTGCGCCACACGGGAGCCCAGTGTATTACTTATGCGACTCCAGATAGGGTTAGAATACCAACGAATGGAGCTGTGATTTATTCTCTACGTACATTTAAATCATGTGTATAGTAAGATGTAGCCAACTGTTTGTAGTTGATTGGCTTTATCATGTACAGTACACCATACGATCACAGAGAGATCACTATGTGAAAACATCTGAAAGTGTTGGAGACAGCAAACAGCCCATTCAAACCTCTTAACACTCTTTAAACGCACCGTTCAGAGTTCGCAAGTTCCGCAGTCCACGCCCCTGTCAAATTAACGCAATTTACCCATAATTACAAAAATAACAAGTCATTAATATGTTTTCAAAAGAGACTAGCGCTGCAGTTCACGTACAGCTTCTCTTCCCATGAGTAATCGTCTCGGTCTCAGAAGCAAAACATTTCCTCCTTCTTCACTCAAAAGTTATTTGCCTTTTACGACCTGAGGTACACACAGTTCAGATAAATACAAAGTGTGAATGTTTGTTTGCTCTAAAAGATTTTACTGCGTTGGATCACTCTGTTGGTGATTTTGGCCGTCGACAATAAAAGGACAAGGGGTCGGCTGTAGTTTCTGAGCACGCTGTGCACACGAAAGGCATGCTAATAGCAGGAAACTGTCAATTCACCCTTGCCAGAGACTCTAGCCACACAACACAATCTGTGCTCCAGTCAATCTGGACTATACACTACTGTAGATTACAAGCCACACGGTAAAGTGTTGAACTCAGAATGCATCCCAAACGACACCCTATCCCTAGTGCACTGGGACCTGGTCAACATTAGTGCACTATATAGGGAATAGGGTGCCACTTGGGACGTTTCTCAGTCACCATGGAGGGGTCAGTCTAAGCCAGAAAAGCCAGACAACAGCTATTTCAGTTGTTAAGGAAAGTGACGACTTTGTAAGGTTGGGACAGATGTGAGCAAGAAGACATGGAGATACGTTTTCGTAGTGCAAAAGACCATAAACAGCATGATTGAACTTGAATCTTTTCTTCAACAATGTGCATTATAAAGCGGTGACCATTTATGTATCGAGCTGTTTACTAAACTGTAGTTAAATAATAGCCTTCTTTTAAGGCACATTGTTGGAGAAAAGTTTCAAATGAAATGACATGGCGAGATTATAATGAGGTTTACAAGTATTTTCTTTTCCTATACACAATTATTTTGCACTATGAAAATGTTGTCCATCACCCTGTAGAGACAGTCAGAGAGGAGGATACAAAGCATGAGGGTTGACCCAGACGCAAAATCTGTCGGCGCAAAAATAAAGCGCTAAGGAGTGGAAGTGGGGATTTTTGTGTGGAGTTCAGTAAGAGTGGAATTCGTTGCAATAGGCCTATTTGATCAAATGGAAGTTTTGTAATGCTAATGTTGTTAGGAATGTACTTATATTAGTGCACACGCATGACATCCTGCCATCTTTAACAACAACAGAAAAATCCTGCTGTTGAAATGCGAATCTGCCTTCTCATTGGCTAGAAAGTTCCTGCCTGCTCCCCCCTACCCCGCCTGCCTTCAGTATTTTGCGGACATTGATTCCAATTGTTATGACAGAGAATCCAGCATGTTCTGGGATATAGATAGGGTGTCCAATAAAAAGCTCATATTTTGACCAATGGGTAAAATAATAATAATTGTGTAGATGATCCTCTAAGAAGTCCAAGCTCACGTCTGTATCATAATCCAATCAAAGGTTTTGGAGTTTGTACCCTTGAAGGATGGCCAAAGTTAGGAGGCCAGAGGAAAAAGTGGTTCAAAATCAACAAAATAGCATTGTGTCTGCTAGGCTGGATGCTCTGAGAGAATGAAGGATTACTGACAGGCTCACCGATGAACTTGTCATCTTTCATCTCGAATCGGGAGAACATTAAACAACATAGAGGTCAAAGTTATATAGATTTTGAGACATGACATTTAGCATTTTCACATTTTACTATATGCTTTTCATATTAATGAGGAATTCCTGTTGTTTTCAAAGATTTCCCTCAAAAACAAGCTGATCTCTGTGAAATTTCAACGGAGCAATGAGCATACCGCAAGCGTTTTATTTTTGAAAGTCTTTTATATTTGATTCAGTTCCTTCAGTGTTCATTTGGGTATCTGTGACTTGTGGAAACTTTGCCGACGACCACCACAACATGTCAAATCCTCAAAAGTGTCTGAGAGAAAGCAGCACCGCTTTGTCAACGGTGCTTATTATGGGATTTATTAGGTTACTAAATCTGACTTTTTAGATATAATGTTAATGATATGATAGAGAAAGACCCCAGTGAACGATTTAGAAAATTAACAATCGTATTTTGTCTTGGTAAAATGTATTTTAGAAGATGAAGAAGTGACATTTCATCACCAAAGCGCATTTCACCCACTCTAACATAGACCATTTTTGAGTCAGAAGTCTAATCTAATCAAATGTTATTTATACATGTGTTTAGCACATGTTATTGCAGGTGTAGCGAAATGCTTGTGTTTCTAGCTCCGACAATGCAGTAATATCTAACAAGTAATATCTAACAATTTCACAACACATACCCAATACACACAATACCAAGTAAAGGAATGGAATGAAGAATATATAAACATTTGGACGAGCAGTGTCAGAGCGGAATAGAATAAGATACAGTAGAATAGAACAGAAAGAACCTTCAACTGAACTGTCTCAACTGAAGACATCCTTCGGAGGCCTAAGAAACAAGCAACTCCTTAACCTCAAGGACACCAGTGTTACTATTAGCAGTCTGCATCAGAGGAAAGCATAATGTTCAGCCCAACCTTTTAGGATATTTTTCCACAAACAAAATCAGTGTTTTCCCTGCTCCATTTTCCTCCTGCCTCTGTCGTTCCAAACATGTGCAGACACGAGAAGCGAACATACACACGCACACACACACACAAAAATAACGCACTGGAACACGTACGATCACACATTCAAAGACACACACACTTGCAGTACAATAAACAGAAGTCACAACCCACCCATATGTGAGTTAATGGACGGAGTTCCAACAATAATGTTTACTCGTCTGTCTCAGCAAAAAACCTTCTTGGCCACTGGCTAGCCATAGCAGGAAATCTCTGAAAGTAAAGGTACAACACACACAAGCCCAAAAGCACACACATGCACACACACACACACACACACACACACACACACACACACACACACACACACACACACACACACACACACACACACACACACACACACACACACACACACACACAGACAGACAGACAGACAGACAGACAGACAGA
>NC_068439.1:13951888-14024388 GCF_023373465.1 Oncorhynchus keta | reverse complement strand
TGCTGGAAGGGGAATTTGTCTCCCAGTGTCTTTTGGAAATCAGACTGAACCAGGTTTTCCTCCAGGATTTTGCCTTTGCTTATCTCTATTCCATTTCTATCTATCCTAAAAAACGACCTAGTCCTTGCCTATGACAGGGATACTCATAACATGATTAAGCCACCACCATGTTTGAAACTATGAAGAGTGGTACTCAGTGATGTGTTGGATTGGATTTGCCCCAAACATAAAGCTTTGTACTCCGGACATAAGTTACTTTATGTGCTACATGTTTGCAGTGCTACTTTAGCGCCTTGTTGCAAACAGGTTAGTATTGTGGAGTACATACAGTTTCTCCTATCACAGCCATTAAACTCTGTAACTGTTTTAAAGTCACCATTGGCCTCATGGTGAAATTCCTGCGCAGTTTCTTTCCTCTCCGGCAACTGAGTTGGGAAGGACGTATTGATACACCATCCAAATTGTAATGAATAATTTCACCGTGCTCAAAGGGATATTCAATGTCAGTTTTTTCTTCTTCTCCCATCTACCAATAGGGGCCCTTCTTTGAGAGGCATTGGAAAACCTTCCTGGTCTTTGGCACAGCCAGAAGAGGACTGGCCACCCCTCATAGCCTGGTTCCTCTCTAGGTTTCTTCCTAGGTTTTGGCTGTTCTAGGGAGTTTTTCCTAGCCACCGTGCTTCTACACCTGCATTGCTTTCTGTTTGAGGTTTTAGGTTGGGTTTCTGTACCTCACCTTGAGATATCAGCTGATGTAA
Source organism: Oncorhynchus keta (assembly GCF_023373465.1). Lineage (NCBI taxonomy): Eukaryota > Metazoa > Chordata > Actinopteri > Salmoniformes > Salmonidae > Oncorhynchus > Oncorhynchus keta. Next base: position 14,023,630 of record NC_068439.1, on the reverse strand, counting down.
GAAGGGCTATATAAATACATTTAATTTGATTTGATTTGTGGTTGAATCTACGTTTGAAATCCAGTGCTCGACTGAGGGATCTTACAGATAATGTGCGGGGTACATGTTAAACACTATTATTGCACACAGAGTGAGTCCATGCAACGTATTATTTGACTTGTTAAGCAAAGTATTACTCATGAACTTATTTAGGCTTTCCATAACAAAGTGGTTCAATACTTATTGACTCAAGATATTTCAGGTTTTCATATTTAAAGCCACAATATCTAACTTTCTGGGTGCCCCTACCAAATTCACATAGAAACTTGAGTTATATATCTAACTTATATCTAACTTTCTGTAAGTTTTGTTTTTGTGTCTTCTACTTTAGGTTTTGTAGACCAAGTTCAAGCAGCTGAATATACAATATCTTTGGTGATGGAAAATATATTTCACAGCAGTTTAGATGATTCTCTACACTATACTTGCCTGTTTTATCACATAAATTGAAATTTAGGCAAACTATTAGAATTTTAGCAACCAGGTAATGGTGGAGCTATTTCTGCGTAGTGCACCTTTAATTCATTTATAATAAAAAATAATTAAAAATGTACTTTGTGATTATGGGGTATTGTGTGTAGACCAGCGACAGTGTCTAGATGGAATTTGTATTTGTGGTCCTGGTGACTGGACCTTTTTTGGAACACCATTATTTTGGTCTTACTGAGATTTACTGTTAGGGCCCAGGTCTGACAGAATCTGTGCATAAGATCTAGGTGCTGCTGTAGGCCCTCCTTGGTTGGTGACAGAAGCACCAGATCATCAGCAAACAGCAGACATTTGACTTCGGATTCTAGTAGGGTGAGGCCGGGTGCTGCAGACTTTTCTAGTGCCCGCGCCAATTCGTTGATATATATGTTGAAGAGGGTGGGACTTAAGCTGCATCCCTGTCTCACCCCAAGACCCCGTGTGAAGAAATGTGTGTGTTTTTTGCCAATTTTAACCACCCACTTTTTGTTTGTGTACATGGATTTCATAATGTCGTATGTTTTACCCCCAACACCACTTTCCATCAGTTTGTATAGCAGACCCTCATGCCAAATTGAGTCGAAGGCTTTTTTGAAATCAACAAAGCATGTGAAGGCTTTGCCTTTGTTTTGGTTTGTTTGGTTGTCAATTAGGGTGTGCAGGGTGAAGACATGGTCTGTTGTACAGTAATTTGGTAAAAAGCCAATTTGACATTTGCTCAGTACATTGTTTTCATTGAGGAAATGTACGAGTCTGCTGTTAATGATAATGCAGAGGATTTTCCCAAGGTTACTGTTGACGCATATTCCACGGTAGTTATTGGGGTCAAATTTGTCTCCACTTTTGTGGATTGGGCTGATCAGTCCTTGGTTCCAAATATTGGGGAAGATGCCAGAGCTAAGGATGATGTTAAAGATTTTTAGTATAGCCAATTGGAATTTGTTGTCTGTATATTTGATCATTTCATTGAGGATACCATCAACACCACAGGCCTTTTTGGGTTGGAGGATTTTTATTTTGTCCTGTAGTTCATTCAATGTAATTGGAGAATCCAGTGGGTTCTGGTAGTCTTTAATAGCTGATTCTAATATCTGTATTTGATCATGTATCTGTTTTTGCTCTTTATTCTTTGTTATAGAGCCAAAAAGATTGGAGAAGTGTTTTACCCATACATCTCCATTTTGGATAGATAATTATTCGTGTTGTTGTTTGTTTAGTGTTTTCCAATTTTCCCAGAAGTGGTTAGAGTCTATGGATTCTTCAATTACATTGAGCTGATATCTGACATGCTGTTCCTTCTTTTTCCGTAGTGTATTTCTGTATTGTTTTAGTGATTCACCATAGTGAAGGCGTAGACTCAGGTTTTCCGGGTCTCTATGTTTTTGGTTGGACAGGTTTCTCAATTTCTCTCTGTCTCTCTCTCTGTCTCTCTCTCTGTGTCTCTCTCTCTGTGTCTCTCTCTCTGTCTCTCTCTGTCTCTCTCTGTCTCTCTCTGTCTCTCTCTGTCTCTCTCTGTCTCTGTCTCTGTCTCTCAATTTTCAATTGAATTCAATTTGCTTTATTGGCATGACGTAACAATGTACAAATTGCCAAAGCAAACTTTGGATATTTACAATATTAAAATAATAAGAATCAAAATTGTCAATGGGGCGGCAGGGTAGCCTAGTGGTTAGAGCGTTGGACTAGTAACCGGAAGGTTGCAAGTTCAAACCCCCGAGCTGACAAGGTACAAATCTGTCGTTCTGCCCCTGAATAGGCAGTTAACCCACTGTTCCTAGGCCGTCATTGAAAATGAGAATTTGTTCTTAACTGACTTGCCTAGTTAAATAAAAAATAAATAAAAAAAATGGGACAATAGTAACAACAATAACCAAGGGTCAAAATAACCATACATTGAACAATAACAATAAGCATATAGTAGAGGACATGTACAGGTTGATTGGTCTGTCAGACACTGTCCTTCATTTATGGCAGGCAGCAATGTAGTGTGCAGCCAACCCACAGCTCTCTGTGTCCTCCCCCAACAGGACGGGTAGCCTACTCTCATCAGAGAGTTAAAATACATATTTTTGACATTTCGTCAGGAAATGCAGCGCTGTCTCAGGTTCTGCTGTTGTGCAGTGGTTGCACAGCCTTTCCTCTACAGGCAGCCAAGTTTTCCTGTGTCTACCCTTCTCAATAGCAAGGCTGTGCTCACTGAGCCTGTACTTTATCAAGGTTTTTCTAAGGTTTTCATCAGTAACCATGGTCAAATAGTTTGCAATGGTGTACTGTCGATTTAGCCAGATAGCCAGATAGCACTGCATTTGGCTTTGTGCTTGTGTTTCCCAATAAGCAATGTAGTTTTGTTTTGATTGCGTTGTAATTTGTTTTATTCTGATTGATTGGATGTTCTGGTCCTGAGGCTTCAGTGTGTTAGTAGAACAGGTTTGTGAACTCAGCCCCAGGACCAGCTGGATGAGGGGACTATTTTCTTTGCTCAGCTATTGGCATTGAAGGGCTTGGTAATGATATGAGAGGGGGTGAATGTATTTTAGATGTCTCCAAAATGTAATTGCTCCTTTTTTAGTTTTTGTTATTAGTGGATATTGGCCTAATTCTGCCCTGCATGCATTGTTTGTAGTTTTCCTCTGGACATGTAGGAGAATATTACATAACTCTGCATGCAGTTTCAATGGGGTGATTGTCCCATTTGGTGAAATGTTGTTTTGCAAGTGGACCCCCCACCACGATGCCATGGAGTGCAATTGTTTCAATGACACATTCAATTAGTTTTAGCCAAATTTTAATAGGTATTTCAATTTTAATTTGTTTTTTAATTATTATAATTTATTTATTAGTTAAACATAAGTAGTTGTAGTGTGTGGAATACTCTATATAATTTGTACCAATTGAGAACTTTGCTCTAATTCCCTGAGGTCTAGATCTTCTCTGGAAAATCATAATTTTAGTATTTTTGGGGTTTACTGCCAGGGCCCAGGTCTGGCAGTACTGCTCTAGCAGGTCCAGACTCTGCTGTATGCCATGTGCGGCGGATGACAGCAGGTATAGGTAATCTGTGAAGAGTAGGCATTTAACCTCTGAATTGTGGAGACCAACACCAGGGGCTGAGGATTTTTCTATAATATTCGCCAATTCATTTATGTAAATATTGAAGAGTGCAGGGCTCAGATTGCAACCCTGGCAGGGGCCCCGCACCTGGTTAAAGTATTCTGTTATTTTCTTGCCAATTTTAATACTGCACATATTGCCAGTATACATTGATTTAATTATGTCATATGTTTTACCCCTATGTTTTATCCTGTCTGCCAAATAGAATCAAATGCTTTTTGGAAGTGGATAAAGCGAGCGTATCATTTGGTACTATTGTGGTGGACATGTTTATCTATCAGGGTGTGTAGGGTGTAAATATTGGCTTTTACTCAAGACCTTGTGCTTATTAAGGAAGCTTAGAACTCTTACATGTATAATACTTCAGAAAACCTTCCTCAGGTTACTGTTCACACAAATGCCTCTGTAATTGTTCGGGTCAAATTTGTCTCCGTTCTTAAAGATTGGGGATATGAGTCCTTGATTCCAGATGTCAGGGAAATAATCTACACTCAGGATCTAACTAAACAGTTTTAATATAGACAATTAATATAGACAATTTTGCACTAGTGAGTTTGAGCATTTCATCTAAGGTGCCATCAGGTCCGCATGCTTTTTTAAATTTGAGGGCCTGAAGTTTCTTATAGAGCTCCTGGTCAGTCATTGGGGCGTCCAATGGATTTTGATTGTCCTTTATAGATTTTACTAATACATTCAACTTTTCATGAATTTGGTGTTGTTCTGCATTTGGGTCAATTTGAACGGTGTTGTAGAGTGTTTTGAAATGTGTTGTCCATATGTCACCATTTCGTATCGCTAATTCCTCTTGTTTAGATTTTTCTTGTTTTTTCCAATTTTGCCAGAAGTTGTGTGTGTTTATGGGCTCCTCAGTTAGTATCAGCTGCTTGCTGTTGTACTGGGCTTTATTGGTTCTGAGTGTTACGTTTATAGAGTTGTAAAGTCTCACAGTAATGAAGGTTTAATTCACCAGTATTTGGGTCTGTGCTTTTGGTTGGTGTCACGCCCTGACCTTAGAGATCCTTCATTCTCAATGTTGGTTAGTTTCGGGGTGTGACTAGCGTGGGCATTCTAGTTTCTTTATTTCTAAGTTGGCTTGGTATGGTTCCCAATCAGAGGCAGCTGTCTATCGTTGTCTCTGATTTGGGATCAGATTTAGGAAGTTTTTTCCCACCTTTGTTGTGGGGATCTTGTTTTTGTATTGTTACCTTTGAGCACGACAAAGCTGCACGTTCGTTTCTTTGCCCTCTATTGTTTTTTTTGTGCCGGTTCACATAGTAAAAGATGATGAACCCAAACCACGCTGCATTTTGGTCCGATTCTTTCAACAACTTTCGTGACAGTTGGGTTTTTTTCCTCATAATTTTACAAACTGTTTTTTTTAATCAATTTCAGTTGTGCTTCTTTTGCCGTTTGCCTGAATATATAGTTTATGTTTTTTACTGCTAGATTGGTGCCTTCTTCACTGTGAGTGAATGTGGTGTCCAGAAAGTTATCTTAGAGTGTCTGGATATTTTGGTTACAGGTTGCTTTCCAAAGGTTGAGTTTAGGCCCTGAATGTTCCACATCCTAACTGATAGGTTGATGAGTTTAGGCCCTGAATGTTCCACATGCTAACTGATAGGTTGATGAGTTTAGGCCCTGAATGTTCCACATCCTAACTGATAGGTTGATGAGTTTAGGCCCTGAATGTTCCACATGCTAACTGATAGGTTGATGAGTTTAGGCCCTGAATGTTCCACATCCTAACTGATAGGTTGATGAGTTTAGGCCCTGAATGTTCCACATGCTGACTGATAGGTTGATGAGTTTAGGCCCTGAATGTTCCACATGCTAACTGATAGGTTGATGAGTTTAGGCCCTGAATGTTCCACATCCTAACTGATAGGTTGATGAGTTTAGGCCCTGAATGTTCCGCATGCTAACTGACAGGTTGATGAGTTTAGGCCCTGAATGTTCCGCATGCTAACTGACAGGTTGAGGTTTAGATTTTCCACATGCTAACTGTTTGATGAGTTTAGGCCCTGAATGTTCCACATCCTAACTGATAGGTTGATGAGTTTAGGCCCTGAATGTTCCGCATCCTAACTGATAGGTTGATGAGTTTAGGCCCTGAATGTTCCACATGCTAACTGATAGGTTGATGAGTTTAGGCCCTGAATTTTCCACATGCTAACTGATAGGTTGATGAGTTTAAGCCCTGAATGTTCCACATGCTAACTGATAGGTTGATGAGTTTAGGCCCTGAATGTTCCACATCCTAACTGATAGGTTGATGAGTTTAGGCCCTGAATGTTCCACATGCTGACTGATAGGTTGATGAGTTTAGGCCCTGAATGTTCCGCATGCTAACTGACAGGTTGATGAGTTCAGGCCCTGAATGTTCCACATGCTAACTGATAGGTTGATGAGTTTAGGCCCTGAATGTTCCACATCCTAACTGATAGGTTGATGAGTTTAGGCCCTGAATGTTCCACATGCTAACTGATAGGTTGATGAGTTTAGGCCCTGAATGTTCCACATCCTAACTGATAGGTTGATGAGTTTAGGCCCTGAATGTTCCACATCCTAACTGATAGGTTGATGAGTTTAGGCCCTGAATGTTCCACATGCTAACTGATAGGTTGATGAGTTTAGGCCCTGAATGTTCCACATGCTAACTGATAGGTTGATGAGTTTAGGCCCTGAATGTTCCACATCCTAACTGATAGGTTGATGAGTTTAGGCCCTGAATGTTCCGCATCCTAACTGATAGGTTGATGAGTTTAAGCCCTGAATGTTCCACATGCTAACTGATAGGTTGATGAGTTTAGGCCCTGAATGTTCCACATCCTAACTGATAGGTTGATGAGTTTAGGCCCTGAATGTTCCACATGCTGACTGATAGGTTGATGAGTTTAGGCCCTGAATGTTCCGCAGTTGACAGGTTGATGAGTTCAGGCCCTGAATGTTCCACATGCTAACTGATAGGTTGATGAGTTTAGGCCCTGAATGTTCCACATCCTAACTGATAGGTTGATGAGTTTAGGCCCTGAATGTTCCACATCCTAACTGATAGGTTGATGAGTTTAGGCCCTGAATGTTCCACATCCTAACTGATAGGTTGATGAGTTTAGGCCCTGAATGTTCCACATCCTAACTGATAGGTTGATGAGTTTAGGCCCTGAATGTTCCACATGCTGACTGATAGTGATTTCATGTTGCAAAAAGAAAGAATAGCAGTCAGAACTACAGTAACTACTAAGTTGTTAAGAGTGAGTCTCTCTCTCTCTCTCTCTCTCTCTCTCTCTCTCTCTCTCTCTCTCTCTCTCTCTCTCTCTCTCTCTCTCACCACACACACACACACACACACACACACACACACACACACACACACACACACACACACACACACACACACACACACACACACACACACACACACACACACACACACACACACACACACACACACACACACACACACACACACACACACTTAACAAAGCAAGCACAGTCAGCAACACACAACACATGCAGGCAGTTGTCGTGTGGCTGGGTTTAGCTGTAATTGATCTATCTTAATTTCTTCCTTTGTTTCTCATGTTGGCTCTCTCTCTCTCTCTCTCTAAATATCCCTGTCCATCTCTCTCTCTCTCTAAATTCCCTGTCCATCTCTCTATCTCACTTGATGACCCTTCTCTCATCACTCTCTCGCTCTCTAAATTCCCTGTCCATCTCTCTATCTCACTTGATGACCTTTCTCTCTCACTCTCTCGCTCTCTAAATTCCCTGTCCATCTCTCTATCTCACTTGATGACCTTTCTCTCTCATCTCTCTCTCTCTCTCTCTCTCTCTAAATGCCCTGTCCATCTCTCTCTCTCCCTAAATGCCCTGTCCATCTCTCTCTGTAGCTGCTTCATCCTGTACCCCCACCCCCTTCCTCTCCTCCGACCCATAACGTCCCATAGAGCGGTGGGCCATGAAGCTGGTGTTGGTCTGGGTTGCTGTCTTGCCACCTCCATGGGTGGTCCTAGTTCCCTTTTCTACTGTGCTGTTTGTACAGTTCAGAGAGCCTTGTTGTTCTGGCATGTCTCTCCATGCTGGCCAAAGCCTCGGGCCTGCTGCCTGTTTTCTTTAACATGCTGATACATCTGCAGGATTTTGAAGAAAGAAAGAAGGAAGAAGAGAGAACAAGACACATGAGAGAAAGAAGTAAGGAGAGATAGATGGGGGGAGGAGAGAGAGAGAGAGAGAGAGAGAGAGAGAGAGAGAGAGAGAGAGAGAGAGAGAGAGAGAGAGAGAGAGAGAGATAGATGGGGAGAGAGAGAGAGAGAGAGAGAGAGAGAGAGAGAGAGAGAGAGAGAGAGAGAGAGAGAGAGAGAGAGAGAGAGAGAGAGAGAGAGAGAGAGAGAGAGAGGGGAGAGAGAGAGAGAGAGAGAGAGAGAGATGGGGGAGAGAGAGAGAGAGAGAGAGAGAGAGAGAGAGAGAGAGAGAGAGAGAGAGAGAGAGAGAGAGAGAGAGAGAGAGAGAGAGAGAGAGAGAGAGAGAGAGAGAGAGATAGATGGGGGAGGAGAGAGAGAGAGAGAGAGAGAGAGAGAGAGAGAGAGAGAGAGAGAGAGAGAGAGAGAGAGAGAGAGAGAGAGAGAGAGAGATAGATGGGAGAGAGAGAGAGAGAGAGAGAGAGAGAGAGAGAGAGAGAGAGAGAGAGAGAGAGAGAGAGAGAGAGAGAGAGAGAGAGAGAGAGAGAGAGAGAGAGAGAGAGAGAGAGAGATAGATGGGGGGGGAGAGAGAGAGAGAGAGAGAGAGAGAGAGAGAGAGAGAGAGAGAGAGGGAGAGAGAGAGAGAGAGAGAGAGAGAGAGAGAGAGAGAGAGAGAGAGAGAGAGATCAGGACACATGAAGAGAGACTGAAAGAAAGAGATGGACGGGTGTAGCAGTGTGATGTTGTTCCCCTAGATTATGCACCAAGTTGCACACATGGACCATTTCAAATAGGCCAGGTCAAGAAGGGATGTTAATAATTTGATAATAATAATAATAATAATAATAATAATAATAATAATAATAATAATAATAATAATTAAGTGTGTTTTTAAATTTAATTACAGCTGCATAGCTAATGTTAGTTTTTGGTGTACAAACACTTTTTCATATCTATATTGTACATACACGTAATGGTAAAGGTTTTGTATATTTTGGTTTGGCCCATCGTGGGTTATCTGTATTTCCATACCCGCTTATTGTTCTCTTTTGCCTGACCTTCAGCTAGCGATGTATGTTGTCCTTGGCTCTGCAATTGTTCAATAAAAAAACATGATAATGTTACACAATGTGCTGTTATGCAACCATATGTTTTGTTACAATGTGGACAATATAAAGATTTATGTTAACAAGTTTCACCGAGCTCGCTAACTAGGGCACCTATTGTAACTTGTGAGTACTTGGGACAGTGTTTGAGTGAGTATCTATGTGCTCGGGCAGGTGCCTGAGAGCTGTGACTGCGCCGAAGGGCTAAAATATTGTGTGTCGTCTCTTCGTGTGCAGAGCAAATAAAAAGAATCCAACCAGCAGACCTCCAGTTGTGGCAGCGTCCTAATTAAAAGTACACAACGCAGAACGAACCTCGCTACACTGGCACGTCAGAAAGCATTCATACCCATTGACCATAGCCCTCTGTCCGGATGTACAGGCGTAGTAAAGGCCCAGTACCCTACTTTTAATCTGATTGTACTTGTGGAATATAAAAATAAACGCTTGATATATGTTTTTCCAATTTCTTGAAATATTGTGCAAGTGTCATTACTGTGTTAATGTATTGTGCAATGTTTTCCTTCATGGCCATGGAAAGTGTACAGGTAAAACCTTAGACGACCAGCCTATGTACAATACAGTCATGTACATTTACATTCAGTGTTTTGTAAAGTTGTTAAGTAAATACTGCACAAAAAGTGGTTGATTTTCATGTTATTTGATCAAGAAAAATATTTTATTTGATGTGGATGTTTTGGGTATTTTCCCATAACTTTACACCTATTGATGTAAATGTCTGAGGACAAGGGTTTTGTTCTTTATGGATTCTATCAGAATGACATCACAGAGAAAGGGACAGGGTTTTTATGTTTTGTTCTTTCTGAATGACATCACAGAGAAAGGGACAGGGTTTTGTTCTTTAGAATGAATGACATCACAGAGAAAGGGACAGGGTTTTGTTCTTTCTGGATTCCATGAGAATGACATCACAGAGAAAGGGACAGGGTTTTGTTCTTTCTGGATTCCATGAGAATGACATCACAGAGAAAGGGACAGGGTTTTGTTCTTTATGGATTCCATGAGAATGACATCACAGAGAAAGGGATAGGCTTTTGTTCTTTCTGGATTCCATGAGAATGACATCACAGAGAAATGGACAGGGTTTTGTTCTTTCTGGATTCCATGAGAATGACATCACAGAGAAATGGACAGGGTTTTGTTCTTTAATATAATCTTTTGTTCTGGATTCCATGAGAATGACATCACAGAAAAAGGGACAGGGTTTTGTTCTTTATGGATTCCATGAGAATGACATCACAGAAAAAGGGACAGGGTTTTGTTCTTTATGGATTCCATGAGAATGACATCACAGAAAAAGGGACAGGGTTTTGTTCTTTATGGATTCCATGAGAATGACATCACAGAAAAAGGGACAGGGTTTTGTTCTTTCTGGATTCCATGAGAATGACATCACAGAGAAAGGGACAGGGTTTTGTTCTTTCTGGATTCCATGAGAATGACATCACAGAGAAAGGGACAGGGTTTTGTTCTTTCTGGATTCCATGAGAATGACATCACAGAAAAAGGGACAGGGTTTTGTTCTTTATGGATTCCATGAGAATGACATCACAGAGAAAGGGACAGGGTTTTGTTCTTTATGGATTCCATGAGAATGACATCACAGAGAAAGGGACAGGGTTTTGTTCTTTCTGGATTCCATGAGAATGACATCACAGAGAAAGGGACAGGGTTTTGTTCTTTCTGGATTCCATGAGAATGACATCACAGAGAAAGGGACAGGGTTTTGTTCTTTCTGGATTCCATGAGAATGACATCACAGAGAAAGGGACAGGGTTTTGTTCTTTATGGATTCCATGAGAATGACATCACAGAAAAGGGACAGGGTTTTGTTCTTTCTGGATTCCATGAGAATGACATCACAGAGAAAGGGACAGGGTTTTGTTCTTTATGGATTCCATGAGAATGACATCACAGAGAAAGGGACAGGGTTTTGTTCTTTCTGGATTCCATGAGAATGACATCACAGAGAAAGGGACAGGGTTTTGTTCTTTCTGGATTCCATGAGAATGACATCACAGAGAAAGGGACAGGGTTTTGTTCTTTATGGATTCCATGAGAATGACATCACAGAGAAAGGGACAGGGTTTTGTTCTTTATGGATTCTATCAGAATGACATCACAGAGAAAGGGACAGGGTTTTGTTCTTTATGGATTCTATCAGAATGACATCACAGAGAAAGGGACAGGGTTTTGTTCTTTATGGATTCCATGAGAATGACATCACAGAGAAAGGGACAGGGTTTTGTTCTTTCTGGATTCCATGAGAATGACATCACAGAGAAAGGGACAGGGTTTTGTTCTTTATGGATTCCATTTTGTTCTTTCTGGAGAATGACATCACAGAGAAAGGGACAGGGTTTTGTTCTTTCTGGATTCCATGAGAATGACATCACAGAGAAAGGGATAAGCTTTTGTTCTTTCTGGATTCCATGAGAATGACATCACAGAGAAAGGGACAGGGTTTTGTTCTTTCTGGATTCCATGAGAATAACATCACAGAGAAATGGACAGGGTTTTGTTCTTTCTGGATTCCATGAGAATGACATCACAGAGAAAGGGACAGGGTTTTGTTCTTTATGGATTCTATCAGAATGACATCACAGAGAAAGGGACAGGGTTTTGTTCTTTATGGATTCTATCAGAATGACATCACAGAGAAAGGGACAGGGTTTTGTTCTTTATGGATTCCATGAGAATGACATCACAGAGAAAGGGACAGGGTTTTGTTCTTTATGGATTCCATGAGAATGACATCACAGAGAAAGGGACAGGGTTTTGTTCTTTATGGATTCCATGAGAATGACATCACAGAGAAAGGGACAGGGTTTTGTTCTTTATGGATTCTATCAGAATGACATCACAGAGAAAGGGACAGGGTTTTGTTCTTTATGGATTCTATCAGAATGACATCACAGAGAAAGGGACAGGGTTTTGTTCTTTCTGGATTCTATTAGAATGACATCACAGAGAATAATTTTTCACATGTGATGAATACAACAGGTATAGACAGACCATACCGTGAAATGCCTCATTTCAAGCCCTTATCCAACAATACAGTTTTCAGAAAGAAAGAATAATTAACTGTTAAGAAAGTATTTACTAAATAAACTAAAGTAAAAAAAGTTCAATAATAAAAGAACGAGGCTATGTACAGGGGCTACCGGTATCGGGTCAACGTGCCGGGGTACAGGTCAGTCCAGGTCATTGAGATAATATTCTGTGGACAAGTCAAGGGGTGTGAATACTTTCTGAAGGCACCATAGAAAGGGAGGAAGAGAGAGGGACGCCGTGAAAGACCCAGACATCGCCCTGGTATTATTTTTCAACTGACATTTTCTACCGTGTGTGTGAGTCTAGAAATAAACCACGTCATCCCACTTTGCCCGACATCCATAAATTGTGGTTTGTTGCCATAGACCTCCCTCACATGTTGATGGGCGCATGATTTATACAACATTTTGACAGCTTGTTTCATGTAATGTACACATTCATATTTCCATCCGCGGGCACGCAATGTTCTCTGGTTCTCAGGAGTAAGTTATTTTCATGAATTTTGTCTGAACAAAAAGCATTTCCCCAAAGGGTGTGTTCCAACTGGATGAAATAGTGTCTCAGTTATCACAACCTTATGGGTCATTCCCTTTATCTGCTGAACAAGGTCATATGGTTCATTATTTGGACAGATGAAAACAAAAAAGCATCTCTTCATAAGGTTATGTCAAAGTAAATAGCTTATTCTGAATCTGTGAATTAATTAACAACTCTGAAAGGAATATTTTCTTTCATTACATTAGATATTTAATTATAATTGTGTTACAGTGCTGTTTCTGCCTGGTTTTACCTTGTATTATTTGGTAACAAGGAGTACTTTTTGGTACTTACCAAATGTGACGTAACAATGTTTTTGTTAAATAAATGCCAATTACACTCAGGAGAGTAGTGAATTAGTAATTACGATGTGATTAACATTTTACAATTTTGTCTCTAAGTAATCCCAGGTCTTGTAAAAAGTGGAGTTGTACAATAAAGTGGAGTCACATTTTCTTCAATTGAACAGAATTACTGTATTTCACATGTAAACTCTTTCATGCTGATAGCTCAAGCCTCGGATTAGCCTGTTGAGACGGGAACCACAGTGCCACATCTTCAAATCCCCAGGTGTGGGAGGACAGTGTTTGGTGTGACGTGTGTGGAAGCAGCTGTTTAGGGAGGGAGTTCCTGTGAGCACCGAGGTCAGAACACATTCACACAGCTACGCAGGAAACTAAGTTGTTTGTGTGTGTGTGTGTGTGTGTGTGTCTGTGTGTGTGTGTGTGTGTGTCTGTGTGCGCCTGCGTGCTTGTACATGTTTAAATGTTTGCAGAGAGATACATTGGACGACATCATCACAAAAAGGTCTGAGGCGTTCATCTTGGGGTCATCTTGGGGTCATCTTGAGGTCATTGTGACACAGACAAACAAACATACAGAGGCCTATAGGGGTCAAGGTGTGGTCAAGTGAGTAAAAGCTGACGTGCTCTTTGGAGGCACGTTTATATACCCTATTGGCATGTTTGGGCTGTAGGTCCAGAGCCTGAGAAACAAGTGAACGGTCAGTTGGTCAGTTTGTCTCATGCTAATCTCATGCTAATCTCATGCTAATCTCATGCTAATCTCATGCTAATCTCATGCTAATCTTGGTCAAATTTCAGAGAATTTATAGGTTGCATTCCAGGCTGTTGACAATGCAGATCAAATCAAATCACATGCGCCGAATACAACACGTGTAATGAACTTTACAGTGAAATGCTTACTGACAAGCCCTTAACCAACAATGGAGTTTTAATAAAAGCCCTAATAAAAAGAAAGTAAGAGATAAGGTTTGGGGCTGGCGTGGGGGTGCTGGGGGTGGGGCTGGGGGTGGGGGTGGGGCTGGGGTAATAATAATAATCTCCTTTGTCTTGATCATGTTGAGGGAGAGGTTGTTGTCCTGGCACCACACGGTCAGGTCTCTGACCTCCTCCCTATAGGCTGTCTCATCGTTGTCGGTGATCAGGCCTACAACTGTTGTGTCATCAGAAAACTTAATGATGGTGTTGGAGTCGTGCCTGGCCATGCAGTCATGAGTGAACAGGGAGTACAAGGGGGAACTGAGCATGCACCCCTGAGGGGCCCCCGTGTTCAGGATCAGCGTGGCGGATGTGTTGTTACCTACCCTTACCACCTGGGGGCGGCCTGTCAGAAAGACCAGGATCCAGTTGCAGAGGGAGGTGTTTAGTTCCAGGGTCCTTAGCTTAGTGATGAGCTTTGAGGGCTCTATGGTGTTGAACGCTGAGTTGTAGTCAATGAATAGCCTTCTCACATAAGTGTTCCTTTTGTCCAGGTGGGAAAGGGCAGTGTGGAGTGCAATAGAGACAGCATCATCAGTGGATCTGTTGATGCGGTATGCAAATGGAGTGGGTCTAGGGTTTCTGGGATAATGGTGTTGATGTGAGCCATGACCAGTCTTTCAAAGCATTTCATGGCTACAGACGTGAGTGCTACGTGTAGGTAGTCATTTAGGCAGGTTACCTTAGTGTTCTTGGGCACTGGGAATATGGTGGTCTGCTTGAAACATGTTGATATTACAGACTCAGTCAGGGCCAGGTTGAAAATGTCATTGAAGACACTTGCCAGTTGATCAGCGCATGCTGAGTACACATCCTGGGAATCAGTCTGCCGTTGCGGCCTTGTGAATGTTGACCTGTTTAAAGGTCTTACTCGCATCGGCTACGAAGAGCGTGATCACACAGTCGTCCGGAACAGCTGATGCTCTCATGCATGTTTTCAGTGTTACTTGCATCGAAGCGAGCATAGAGGTAATTTAGCTCGTCTGGTAGGCTGGTGTCACTGGCCAGCTCTCGCCTGTACTTCTCTTTGTAGTCTGTAACAGTTTGCAAGCCCTGGTACATCCAACGAGCGCCGGAGCCGGTGTAGTAGGATTCAGTCTTCGTCCTGCATTGACACTTTGCCTGTTTTATGATCGCCGGAGGGCATAGCGGGATTTCTTATAAGCTTCCAGGTATCTTGGATTGGTGTTTTACATATCAGCTAACCACATAATATGACATGGCAATATGATGCCCGACTGAGCATTCAATGACATGGAACAAGACCTGGAGTGTGACTGACAACTTGACCACACAGTTATGAGACTGATATAACCTACTCTGCCCCTGTTAACACAGTTATGAGACTGATATAACCTACTTTCTCCCTGTTAACACAGTTATGTGACTGATATAACCTACTTTCTCCCTGTTAACACAGTTATGAGACTGATATAACCTACTCTGCCCCTGTTAACACAGTTATGAGACTGATATAACCTACTTTCTCCCTGTTAACACAGTTATGAGACTGACATAACCTACTCTGCCCCTGTTAACACAGTTATGAGACTGATATAACCTACTCTGCCCCTGTTAACACAGTTATGAGACTGATATAACCTACTCTGCCCCTGTTAACACAGTTATGAGACTGATATAACCTACTCTGCCCCTGTTAACACAGTTATGAGACTGATATAACCTACTTTCTCCCTGTTAACACAGTTATGAGACTGATATAACCTACTTTCTCCCTGTTAACACAGTTATGAGACTGATATAACCTACTCTGCCCCTGTTAACACAGTTATGACACTGATATAACCTACTTTCCCCCTGTTAACACAGTTATGACACTGATATAACCTACTCTCCCCCTGTTAACACAGTTATGACACTGATATAACCTACTTTCCCCCTGTTAACACAGTTATGAGACTGATATAACCTACTTTCCCCCTGTTAACACAGTTATGAGACTGATATAACCTACTTTCTCCCTGTTAACACAGTTATGAGACTGATATAACCTACTTTCTCCCTGTTAACACAGTTATGAGACTGATATAACCTACTTTCTTCCTGTTAACACAGTTATGAGACTGATATAACCTACTCTCCCCCTGTTAACACAGTTATGAGACTGATATAACCTACTCTCCCCCTGTTAACACAGTTATGAGACTGATATAACCTACTCTCCCCCTGTTAACACAGTTATGAGACTGATATAACCTACTTTCTCCCTGTTAACACTGTTATGAGGGTAGCCTAGTGGTTAGGACTAGTAACCGAAAGGTTGGAAGTTCAAATCCCTGACCTGACAAGGTACAAATCTGCCGTTCTGTCCCTGAACAAGGCAGGTAACTCACTGTTCCTAGCCCGTCATTGAAAATAAGGACTAGTTCTTAACTGACTTGCCTAGTTAATAAATAAATAAAAAAATAAAAAAAATAAAGTAATAATAATAAAATTAAAATATAACCTACTCGCTACCTAAGGTTGATGTCCGTGTCCGTTTTGAATTAGCATAACACAACAATCCCCATAAACATCTGTCAGAGATGTCTATGTTTTTGTGTTGGATGCGTCTCAATGATATCATTCTGCCTCTATTTATTCCTGTCTCTCTCTCTGTCTCTCTCTCTCACTCTCTCCCTCTCTCTTTGTCTCTTTTTCTCTCTCTCACTCTCTCCCACCCTCTCCCTCTCTCTTTGTCTCTCTCTCACTCTCTCCCTCTCTATTTGCCTCGTTTTCTCTCTCTCACTCTCTCCCACTCTCTCCCTCTCTCTTTGTCTCTCTCTCTTTGTCTCTCTCTTTGTCTCTCTTCCTCTCGATTTGTCTTTCTCTCTCCCTCTCTCTCTCTTCATCTCTCTCTCTCTCTCCCTCTCTCTTCGTCTCTCTCTTCGTTTCTCTCTTCGTCTCTCTCTTTGTCTCTCTCTTTGTCTCTCTCTTTGTCTCTCTCTCTCTTTCTCTCTCTCTCTTTCTTTGTCTCTCTCTCTCTTTCTCTCTCTCTCTTTGTCTTTCTCTTCGTGTCTCTCTCTTTGTCTCTCTCTTTGTCTCTCTCTTTGTCTCTCTTTCTGTCTCTCTCTTTGTCTCTCTCTTTGTCTCTCTCTTTGTCTCTCTCTCTCTCTCTCTCTCTCTCTCTCTCTCTCTCTCTCTCTCTCTCTCTCTCTCTCTCTCTCTCTCTCTCTCTCTCTCTCTCTCTCTCTCTCTCTCTCTCTCTCTCTCTCTCCATCCTTCACTTCATAAGTAGCACCTCAACATGTCTCTTCTGGTTCGGGTTTCTAAAGGAAACAGTCCATTATTGGCCCGAGAAGAAAATGGCGTCGGGGAAACAATGGTGCCCCTTGAATTTCTCCGGCTCGTTTTGCATGTAATGGTATCTAGATTAAACACAATATTGTTGTTGGCCCGTGAGAGCCAATCCCCATTTTCTCTTACCATCGTAGGTAATGGGTTGTCTCCCAAATGGCACCCTATTCCCTATATAGTGCACTACTTTCGACCAGAGCACTATATAGCGAAGAGGGAGTCATTTAGGATGCACCCCGGTGCGTGTGGAAACGACCGTGTTTAAAAACACCGGTCTCCCTGAAAGGTTCCCTGAGGAAGGCAATTACAGCATGGAGGAGGAGAAAAATTAATGAATGAGGAACAGAGTTGAGCATTGAAAGTCATTTCTTTTATATCATAATGAAGAAGATGTCATTGACAAGGTGGGACCGATCAGCACTCCTACTCTGACGCATGATACATATAGCCCCTGAAGTACTCTCTTGCCATTGTACCAGAACAGCTCGGACTGTAGTGATATAGTGGTTCCCACAGGAGCTTTGGAGTATTTTGTGTTGTCATGGAATCGAATTTTCTACTTTACGTCCACCTCATGGACTACTGTTATGAGGACTCAGCTTTGCCTCTATCCATGCATCTATCTCCATGAACTCTGAACCTTTCCAAGCAATGTTCCCCCGGAGAGTTCATCAATGAGCTTGATGCCTTGATAAGCTCCTTTCCTGAGGACGGCTCACTTCTCACAGTTCTGGGCGACTTTAACCTCCCCACGTCTACCTTTGACTCATTCCTCTCTGCCTCCTTCTTTCCACTCCTCTCCTCTTTTGACCTCACCCTCTCACCTTCCCCCCCCCTACTCACAAGGCAGGCAATACGCTCGACCTCATCTTTACTAGATGCTGTTCTTCCACTAACCTCATTGCAACTCCCCTCCAAGTCTCCGACCACTACCTTGTATCCTTTTCCCTCTCGCTCTCATCCAACACTTCCCACACTGCCCCTACTCGGATGGTATCGCGCCGTCCCAACCTTCGCTCTCTCTCCCCCGCTACTCTCTCCCCTTCCATCCTATCATCTCTTCCCTCTGCTCAAACCTTCTCCAACCTATCTCCTGATTCTGCCTCCTCAACCCTCCTCTCCTCCCTTTCTGCATCCTTTGACTCTCTATGTCCCCTATCCTCCAGGCCGGCTCGGTCCTCCCCTCCCGCTCCGTGGCTCGACGACTCATTGCGAGCTCACAGGACAGGGCTCCGGGCAGCCGAGCGGAAATGGAGGAAAACTCGCCTCCCTGCGGACCTGGCATCCTTTCACTCCCTCCTCTCTACATTTTCCTCCTCTGTCTCTGCTGCTAAAGCCACTTTCTACCACTCTAAATTCCAAGCATCTGCCTCTAACCCTAGGAAGCTCTTTGCCACCTTCTCCTCCCTCCTGAATCCTCCTCCCCCTCCCCCCTCCTCCCTCTCTGCAGATGACTTCGTCAACCATTTTGAAAAGAAGGTCGACGACATCCGATCCTCGTTTGCTAAGTCAAACGACACCGCTGGTTCTGCTCACACTGCCCTACCCTGTGCTCTGACCTCTTTCTCCCCTCTCTCTCCAGATGAAATCTCGCGTCTTGTGACGGCCGGCCGCCCAACAACCTGCCCGCTTGACCCTATCCCCTCCTCTCTTCTCCAGACCATTTCCGGAGACCTTCTCCCTTACCTCACCTCGCTCATCAACTCATCCCTGACCGCTGGCTACGTCCCTTCCGTCTTCAAGAGAGCGAGAGTTGCACCCCTTCTGAAAAAACCTACACTCGATCCCTCCGATGTCAACAACTACAGACCAGTATCCCTTCTTTCTTTTCTCTCCAAAACTCTTGAACGTGCCGTCCTTGGCCAGCTCTCCCGCTATCTCTCTCAGAATGACCTTCTTGATCCAAATCAGTCAGGTTTCAAGACTAGTCATTCAACTGAGACTGCTCTTCTCTGTATCACGGAGGCGCTCCGCACTGCTAAAGCTAACTCTCTCTCCTCTGCTCTCATCCTTCTAGACCTATCGGCTGCCTTCGATACTGTGAACCATCAGATCCTCCTCTCCACCCTCTCCGAGTTGGGCATCTCCGGCGCGGCCCACGCTTGGATTGCGTCCTACCTGACAGGTCGCTCCTACCAGGTGGCGTGGCGAGAATCTGTCTCCTCACCACGCGCTCTCACCACTGGTGTCCCCCAGGGCTCTGTTCTAGGCCCTCTCCTATTCTCGCTATACACCAAGTCACTTGGCTCTGTCATAACCTCACATGGTCTCTCCTATCATTGCTATGCAGACGACACACAATTAATCTTCTCCTTTCCCCCTTCTGATGACCAGGTGGCGAATCGCATCTCTGTATGTCTGGCAGACATATCAGTGTGGATGACGGATCACCACCTCAAGCTGAACCTAGGCAAGACGGAGCTGCTCTTCCTCCCGGGGAAGGACTGCCCGTTCCATGATCTCGCCATCACGGTTGACAACTCCATTGTGTCCTCCTCCCAGAGCGCTAAGAACCTTGGCGTGATCCTAGACAACACCCTGTCGTTCTCAACTAACATCAAGGCGGTGGCCCGTTCCTGTAGGTTCATGCTCTACAACATCCGCAGAGTACGACCCTGCCTCACACAGGAAGCGGCGCAGGTCCTAATCCAGGCACTTGTCATCTCCCGTCTGGATTACTGCAACTCGCTGTTGGCTGGGCTCCCTGCCTGTGCCATTAAACCCCTACAACTCATCCAGAACGCCGCAGCCCGTCTGGTGTTCAACCTTCCCAAGTTCTCTCACGTCACCCCGCTCCTCCGCTCTCTCCACTGGCTTCCAGTTGAAGCTCGCATCCGCTACAAGACCATGGTGCTTGCCTACGGAGCTGTGAGGGGAACGGCACCTCAGTACCTCCAGGCTCTGATCAGGCCCTACACCCAAACAAGGGCACTGCGTTCATCCACCTCTGGCCTGCTCGCCTCCCTACCACTGAGGAAGTACAGTTCCCGCTCAGCCCAGTCAAAACTGTTCGCTGCTCTGGCCCCCAATGGTGGAACAAACTCCCTCACGACGCCAGGACAGCGGAGTCAATCACCACCTTCCGGAGACACCTGAAACCCCACCTCTTTAAGGAATACCTAGGATAGGATAAGTAATCCTTCTCACCCCCCCCCCCCTAAAAGATTTAGATGCACTATTGTAAAGTGGCTGTTCCACTGGATGTCATAAGGTGAATGCACCAATTTGTAAGTCGCTCTGGATAAGAGCATCTGCTAAATGACTTAAATGTAAATGTAAATGCAATGTATCCCCCCAACTCCCACCACCGCCCCCACTCCCTCCTTCCACATCTAACTTAATGAGGCTATATACAGGCTATGTACAGGGGGTACCCCTATCATGTCAATGCGCAGGATACAGGTTAGTCGAGGTAATTTGTACATGTAGGTGGGGGTGAAGTGACTGTGCCTAGATATTAAACAGCAATTAGCAGCAAAAACAGAGGGAGTGGGAATGCAAATAGTCACAGTATCCATTTGATTACTTGTTCAGGAATCTTATGGCTTGGGGGTAAAAGATGTTGAGAAGCCTATTGGTTCTAGACTTGGTGCTCTGGTACCTCTTGCCATGCGGTAGCAGAGAGAACCATCTATGACTGGGGTGGCTGCGGTCTTTGATAATTTTAAGGGACTTCCTCTGACACTGCCTGGTGTAGAGGTCTTGGATGGCAGGCAGCTTAGCCCCAGTGATGTATTTGGCCGTACACACTACCATCTGTAGTGCCTTGCGGTCAGAGGCCGAGCAGTTGCCATACCAGGGAGTGATGCAACCCGTCAGGAGGCTCTCGTTGTTGCAGATTTAGAACCTTTTGAGGATCTGAGGAGCCATGACAAATCTTTTTCGTTTCCTAAGGGGGAATAGGCTTTGTTGTGCACTCTTCACGACTGTCTTGTTGTGTTTGGACCATTCTAGTTTGTTGGTGATGTTCACACCAGGGAACTTGAAGCTCTCAACCTGCTCCACTACAGCCCTGCCGATGAGAATGGAGGCATGGCTCGCTCCTCCTTATCCTGTAGTCCACAATCATCTCTGTGTTGTCAGCAAACCTAATGGTGGTATTGGAGTCGTGCTTGGCCACTCAGTCGTGGGTGAACAGGAAGTACAGGAGGGGACTAAGCACTCCCCCCTGAGGTGCCCCTGTTTTGAAGGTCAGCATGGCAGATGTGTTGTTGCCTACCCTTACCACCTGGGCACGGCCCGTCTGGAAGTCCAGGATCCATTTCCAGACGATGGTGTTTAGTCCCAGGGTCCTTAGCTTAGTAGTGCCCTATATAGGGAGTAGGGTGCCATTTGGGAAGCATACCCATGAGTCATCTGTCTCGGACCCTATGAGTCAGCATCAGCTCACATTGAGGCTATCTAATCGCCTGTAAGATCAGCGGGGAGAACAGACTAGGCTACACCTTTTATCCCAAACCAAAGTCAACAAACTCCAAATTCCTGGGAAGCATTGCAGAAATTCTTGAAAGCACAGGGAGAAAGAAAACAAAGAGTGAGAGTGACTCCTCTATGTCAAAACTAGAGGATGAGGAGAAATAGGGAAGGTTGAGCAGCTGGAAGTAGTGGTGGTGGTGGTGGAGGTGGTGGAGGGGGTGGTGGTTGTAGAGGTAGTGGTGGAGGTGGAGGTGGTTGTAGAGGTAACGGTGGAGGTGGTGGTTGTGGAGGTGGTGGAGGTGGTGGTTGAGGTGGTGGTGGAGGGAGTGGTGGTTGTAGAGGTAGTGGTGGTTGTGGTTGTGGTGGTGGAGAGGTAGTGGTGGAGGTGGTGGTGGTTGTAGAGGTAGTGGTGGAGGTGCTGGAGGTGGTGGATGTTGTGGTGAAGGTGGTGGAGGTAGTGGTGGTTTAAGAGGTAGAGGTGAAGGTGGTGGAGGTGGTGGTGGTTTTAGAGGTAGTGGTGGAGGTGAAGGTGGTTGTAGAGGTAGTGGTGGAGTTGGTGGTGGTGGTGGAGGTGGTGGAGGTGTTGTAGGTGGTGGAGGTGGTGGTGGTTGTAGAGGTAGTGGTGGAGTTGGTGGAGGTAGTGGTGGTGGAGGTAGTGGTGATTGTAGAGGTGGTGGATCTGGTGGTGGTTGTAAAGGTGGTGGTTGTAGAGGTGGTGGTGGTGTTGGTGGTGTTGTGGAGGTGGTTGAAGTGGTGGTGGTGGAGGTAGTGGTGGTTGTAGAGGTAGTGGTGGTGGTGGTGGAGGATAGGTAGTGGTGGAGAGGTAGTGGTGGAGGTAGTGGTGGAGGTGGTGGAGGTGGTGGTGGTGGTGGTGGTGGTGGTGGTGGTGGTGGTGGTGGTGGTTGTAGAGGTAGTGGTGGAGGTGGTGGTGGAGGTGCTGGAGGTGGTGGGTGTAGTGGTGAAGGTGGTGGAGGTAGTGGTGGTTTAGGAGGTAGAGGTGGAGGTGGTGGTGGTTTTAGAGGTGGAGGTGGTGGAGGTGGATGTGGTTGTAGAGGTAGTGGTGGAGGTGGTGGTGGTTTGGAAGTGGTGGTGGAGGTGGAGGTGAAGGTGGAGGTGGTGGAGGTGGTGGTGGTTGTAGAGGTAGTGGTGGAGTTGGTGGAGGTAGTGGTGGTGGAGGTAGTGGTGATTGTAGAGGTGGTGGATCTGGTGGTGGTTGTAAAGGTGGTGGAGGTGGTGGAGGTGGTGGTGGTGTTGTGGAGGTGGTTGAGGTGGTGGAGGTGGTGGTTGTGGTGGAGGGGGTGGTGGTTGTAGAGGTAGTGGTGAAGGTGGTGGTTGTGCAGGTGGTGTTGGAGGAGGTGGTGGAGGTGGTGGAGGTGGTTGTAGAGGTAGTGGTGGAGGTCGTGGTGGTGGTGGTAGTGGTGATTGTAGAGGTGGTGGTTCTGGTGGTGGTTGTAGCGGTGGTGGTTGTAGAGGTGGTGGAGGTGGTGGAGGTGGTGGTGGTGGAGGTGGTGGTGGTTTTAGCGGTAGTGATGGAGGTGGTGGTGGTGGTGGTTGTGGAGGTGGAGGTGGTGGTTGTGGTGGAGGGGGTGGTGGTTGTAGAGGTAGTGGTGAAGGTGGTGGGGGTGGTGGAGGTAGTAGTGGAGGTGGTTGTAGAGGTAGTGGTGGAGGTGGTGGTTGTGCAGGTGGTGGTGGAGGTGGTGGTGGAGGTGGTGGAGGTGGTTGTAGAGGTAGTGGTGGAGGTAGTGGTGGTGGAGGTAGTGGTGATTGTAGAGGTGGTGGTTCTGGTGGTGGTTGTAGCGGTGGTGGTTGTAGAGGTTGTGGTTGTGGTTGTGGTGGTGGTTGTGGAGGTGGTAGTGGTTGTGGTTGTAGAGGTAGTGGTGGTGGTGGTTTTGGAGATGGTGGTGGTGGTGGTGGTGGTGGAGGTAGTGGTGGTTTTGGAGGTAGTTGTGGAGGTGGTGGAGGTGGTGATGGTTGTAGAGGTAGTGGTGGAGGTGGTGGAGGTGGTGGTGTAGGTGGTGGTTGTAGAGTTAGTGGTGGTGGTGGTGGTGGAGGTAGTGGTGGAGGTGGTGGAGGTGGTGGCGGTTTTGGAGATAGTAGGGGAGGTAGTGGTTGTGGTTGTAGAGGTAGTGGTGGTGGTGGTTGTGGAGGTGGTGGAGGTGGTGGTGGTTGTAGATGTAGTGGTGGAGTTGGTGGAGGTAGTGCTGGTGGAGGTAGTGGTGATTGTAGAGGTGATGGATCTGGTGGTGGTTGTAAAGGTGGTGGTTGTAGAGGTGGTGGTGGATGTAGAGGTGGTGGAGGTGGTGGAGGTGGTGGTGGTGGTGTTGTGGAGGTGGTTGAGGTGGTGGTGGTGGTGGTGGAGGTAGTGGTGGTTGTAGAGATAGTGGTAGTGGTGGAGAGGTAGTGGTGGAGAGGTATTGGTGGAGGTAGTGGTGGTGGTGGTTGTAGAGGTAGTGGTGGAGGTGCTTGTGGTTGTAGAGGTAGTGGTGGAGGTGCTGGTGGTTGTAGAGGTAGTGGTGGAGGTGCTGGAGGTGGTGGATGTAGTGGTGAAGGTGGTGGAGGTAGTGGTGGTTTAGGAGGTAGAGGTGGAGGTGGTGGTGGTTTTAGAAGTAGTGGTGGATGTGGAGGTGGTTGTAGAGGTAGTGGTGGAGGTGGTGGTGGAGGTGGTGGTGGTTGTAGAGGTAGTGATGGAGTTGGTGAAAGTAGTTGTGGTGGAGGTAGTGGTGAGTGTAGAGGTGGTGGATCTGGTGGTGGTTGTAAAGGTGGTGGTTGTAGAGGTGGTGGTGGTGGTGGTTGTAGAGGTGGTGGAGGTGGTGGAGGTGGTGGTGGTGTTGTGGAGGTGGTTGAGGTGCTGGTGGTGGAGGTGGTGGTGGTTTTAGCGGTAGTGATGGAGGTGGTGGTGGATCTGGTGGTGGTTGTAAAGGTGGTGGTTGTAGAGGTGGTGGAGGTGGTGGAGGTGGTGGTGGTGTTGTGGAGGTGGTTGAGGTGGTGGTGGTGGAGGTGGTGGTGGTTTTAGCGGTAGAGATGGAGGTGGTGGTGGTGGTGGTTGTGGAGGTGGTGGTTGTGGTGGAGGGGTGGTGGTTGTAGAGGTAGTGGTGAAGGTGGTGGGGGTGGTGGAGGTAGTAGTGGAGGTGGTTGTGGAGGTAGTGGTGGAGGTGGTGGTTGTGCAGGTTGTGGTGGTGGTGGAGGAGGTGGTTGTAGAGTTAGTGGTGGTGGTGGAGGTAGTGGTGGAGGTGGTGGAGGTGGTGGCGGTTTTGGAGATAGTAGGGGAGGTAGTGGTTGTGGTTGTAGAGGTAGTGGTGGTGGTGGTTGTGGAGGTGGTGGAGGTGGTGGTGGTTGTAGATGTAGTGGTGGAGTTGGTGGAGGTAGTGCTGGTGGAGGTAGTGGTGATTGTGGGTGATGGATCTGGTGGTGGTTGTAAAGGTGGTGGTTGTAGAGGTGGTGGTGGATGTAGAGGTGGTGGAGGTGGTGGAGGTGGTGGTGGTGGTGTTGTGGAGGTGGTTGAGGTGGTGGTGGTGGTGGTGGAGGTAGTGGTGGTTGTAGAGATAGTGGTAGTGGTGGAGAGGTAGTGGTGGAGAGGTATTGGTGGAGGTAGTGGTGGTGGTGGTTGTAGAGGTAGTGGTGGAGGTGCTTGTGGTTGTAGAGGTAGTGGTGGAGGTGCTGGTGGTTGTAGAGGTAGTGGTGGAGGTGCTGGAGGTGGTGGATGTAGTGGTGAAGGTGGTGGAGGTAGTGGTGGTTTAGGAGGTAGAGGTGGAGGTGGTGGTGGTTTTAGAAGTAGTGGTGGATGTGGAGGTGGTTGTAGAGGTAGTGGTGGAGGTGGTGGTGGAGGTGGTGGTGGTTGTAGAGGTAGTGATGGAGTTGGTGAAAGTAGTTGTGGTGGAGGTAGTGGTGAGTGTAGAGGTGGTGGATCTGGTGGTGGTTGTAAAGGTGGTGGTTGTAGAGGTGGTGGTGGTGGTGGTTGTAGAGGTGGTGGGGGTGGTGGAGGTGGTGGTGGTGTTGTGGAGGTGGTTGAGGTGCTGGTGGTGGAGGTGGTGGTGGTTTTAGCGGTAGTGATGGAGGTGGTGGTGGATCTGGTGGTGGTTGTAAAGGTGGTGGTTGTAGAGGTGGTGGAGGTGGTGGTGGTGTTGTGGAGGTGGTTGAGGTGGTGGTGGTGGAGGTGGTGGTGGTTTTAGCGGTAGAGATGGAGGTGGTGGTGGTGGTGGTTGTGGAGGTGGTGGTTGTGGTGGAGGGGGTGGTGGTTGTAGAGGTAGTGGTGAAGGTGGTGGGGGTGGTGGAGGTAGTAGTGGAGGTGGTTGTGGAGGTAGTGGTGGAGGTGGTGGTTGTGCAGGTGGTGGTGGTGGTGGAGGAGGTGGAGGTGGTTGTAGAGGTAGTGGTGGAGGTAGTGGTGGTGGAGGTAGTGGTGATTGTAGAGGTGGTGGTTCTGGTGGTGGTTGTAGCGGTGGTGGTTGTAGAGGTTGTGGTTGTAGTGGTGGTTGTGGAGGTGGTAGTGATTGTGATTGTGGTTGTAGAGGTAGTGGTGGTGGTGGAGGTGGTGGAGGTAGTGGTAGAGGTGGTGGCGGTTTTGGAGATGGTGGTGGTGGTGGTGGAGGTGGTGGTGGAGGTAGTGGTGGTTGTAGAGTTAGTGGTGGTGGTGCAGGTAGTGGTGGAGGTGGTGGAGGTGGTGGCGGTTTTGGAGATAGTGGGGGAGGTGGTGGAAGTGGTGGTGGTTGTAGAGGTTGTCGTGGATGTGATGGAGGTGGTGGAGATGGTGATGTAGGTAGTGGTGGTTGTAGAGGTAGTGGTGGAGGTGCTGGAGGTGGTGGAGGTAGTGGTGGAGGTGGAGGTGGTTGTGGAGGTGGTTGTTGTGGAGGTAGTGGTGGAGGTGGTGGTGGTTGTGGAGGTGGTGGTGGTTGTGGAGGTGGTGGAGGTGGTGGTGGTTGTGGAGGTGGTGGAGGTGGTGGTGGTTGTGGAGGTGGTGGTGGTTGTGGAGGTGGAGGTGGTTGTGGAGGTGGTGGTGGTTGTGGAGGTAGTGTTCCTGGCTACTGTGCTAGTCGAATAACATATTATAATTACATGCATATTTACTCTTATCTCTCTGTCTGATTTTTGCTCTTGCCATCCTCTTTCTCTCCCTCCCTCTCTCTCTCTCTCTCTCTCTCTCTCTCTCTCTCTCTCTCTCTCTCTCTCTCTCTCTCTCTCTCTCTCTTTCTCTCTCTTTCTCTCTCCTTCTCTCTCTCCTCTCTCTTTCTCTCTTTCTCTCCCTCTCTCTCTCTCTCTCTCTCCCTCTCTCTCTCTCTCTCTCTCGCTCTCTCTCTCCCTCTCTCTCTCCCTCTCTCTCTCTCCCCCTCTCTCTCTCTCTCTCTCTCTCCCCATCGCTCTCTCTCTCTCTCTCTCCCTCTCCCTCTCACCCTTTTTCTCTCCCCATCACTCTCTCTCTCTGTGGTGCTAAATTAAGGTCTGTGTTTACATTTACATTTACATTTAAGTCATTTAGCAGACGCTCAGTCTAACTTGCGTCATCTAGATTTAGTGCCGACCAGAGTAAAGCAGCAGGCCAGACCACTGTAGAGCAGGGAGGACTTTTAAGTGGTTTACACCTCACATGACCCTCCCTCTTCCTTTCTCACTAGTGTGATCTTCATTCTCTCCATCTACCCGTTCATCATCTTTCTATCAAACAATGTCTTCATTCCACCTCCTCTCATCATTCCATCCTTCCTTCAGTCTATCTCTCTATCCCTCCCTGTCCTCCCTGTCTCTCTATACTGGGTCTGGGTCTCTGGGTCTTGGTCTCTGGGTCTGGGTCTCTGGGTCGTGGTCTCTGGGTTGCTGGGTCTCTGGGTCTTGGTCTCTGGGTTGCTGGGTCTCTGGGTCTCTGGGTCTCTGGGGCTTGGTCTCTGGGTCTGGGCCGCTGGGTCTCTGGGTCTTGGTCTCTGGGTCTGGGTCGCTGGGTCTCTGGGTGTCTGGGTCACTAGGTCTCTGGGTCTCTAGGTCTCTGGGTCTCTGGGTCTCTGTGGATTGGTCTCTGGGTCTGGGTTGCTGGGTTGCTGGGTCTCTGGGTCTGGGTCTCTGGGTCTATATTCTCTGGGTCGTTTTTAATACATTTGAACATTTGGAGCTACTTTTTAAGTAAAAACCTCAACTTGTGCAATCCGTTAGGAGATAAAGAACATCACATTCTTCATTTCACCTGAAACATTATTATGAAGCTTACGGTAGTCCCCAGTCACGTGTCACGTGGTGTTTGTTTACAAGCACACAACGACAACGAGAGACTGAAGCCTTGTGAGTCACGCACTGTTGTTCAGCATGCACCAGGTTATCTAATTACATTAACTCACAACTAAATGTTTACCAGCTAGATATCTTTTAACTATTAAGTTAACTCTCTAAATTATCTGCAGTAGTTCATTTGATTTTCTAATTTAGTAGCTAGTTATGTTTGGCTTCTTCCAAAATCAAGCATTCGCTTGGTAACAGCAGAGAATCCACTCCTGGATAAAGAGCCTTTCTGGCTAATATTTGTTATGTGCGTGCAACAAACTGTGAGTTGAAGTTTAGAGTTACTTGTATACTTGTGTAGTTCAGGTCAGAAACTGTACAAAATGTCCGCAATGCGCCCATTAGCATTGAGTTTTCCTTCTGAGTCTCTGGGTATGAATCTCTGTGTCTGTGTCTGTGTCTAGGTCTGGGTCTCTGGGTATAAGTCTCTGTGTCTAGGTCTGGGTCTCTGGGTCTCTGGGTCTGGTTCTGGGTCTGCGTCTCTGAGTATGAGTCTCTGTGTCTAGGTCTGGGTCACTGGGTCTGTGGGTCTCTGGGTCTAGGTCTGGGTCACTGGGCCTGTGGGTCTCTGGTTCTGGGTCTGGGTCTCTGGGTCTGGTTCTGTGTCTAGGTCTGGGTCTCTGGGTCTGGTTCTGGGTCTGGGTCTGGGTCTCTGGGTATGAGTCTCTGTGTCTAGGTCTGGGTCACTGGGTCTTTGGGCCTGGGTCTAGGTATCCGAGTCTTTGGGTCTCCGTCTGTGGGTCTGGGTCTCCGTGTCTCTCGGGTCTCTGCATCTCTCGTGTTTCTGGGTCTCTGTGTCTCTGGGTCTGGGCTGAATCAAATGCTTGGCTGTTGAACCCAGGTAATTAATAACTCAATTAACAAGGTGCTGTTTGTACAGATGGACCCCCTCCTTTTCTTGCTGTTTCCTCTCTCCCCTTTACCGCTAGATATCACATGCTGTTTCCTCTCTCCCCTTTACCGCTAGATATCACATGCTGTTTCCTCTCTCCCCTTATCGCTAGATATCACATGCTGTTTCCTCTCTCCCCTTACCGCTAGATATCACATGCTGTTTCCTCTCTCCCCTTACCGCTAGATATCACATGCTGTTTCCTCTCTCCCCTTACCGCTAGATATCACATGCTGTTTCCTCTCTCCCCTTACCGCTAGATATCACATGCTGTTTCCTCTCTCCCCTTATCGCTAGATATCACATGCTGTTTCCTCTCTCCCCTTATCGCTAGATATCACATGCTGTTTCCTCTCTCCCCTTTACCGTTAGATATCACATGCTGTTTCCTCTCTCCCCTTTACCGCTAGATATCACATGCTGTTTCCTCTCTCCCCTTACCGCTAGATATCACATGCTGTTTCCTCTCTCCCCTTATCGCTAGATATCACATGCTGTTTCCTCTCTCCCCTTTACCGCTAGATATCACATGCTGTTTCCTCTCTCCCCTTACCGCTAGATATCACATGCTGTTTCCTCTCTCCCCTTACCGCTAGATATCACATGCTGTTTCCTCTCTCCCCTTATCGCTAGATATCACATGCTGTTTCCTCTCTCCCCTTACCGCTAGATATCACATGCTGTTTCCTCTCTCCCCTTACCGCTAGATATCACATGCTGTTTCCTCTCTCCCCTTACCGCTAGATATCACATGCTGTTTCCTCTCTCCCCTTTACCGTTAGATATCACATGCTGTTTCCTCTCTCCCCTTATCGCTAGATATCACATGCTGTTTCCTCTCTCCCCTTTACCGCTAGATATCACATGCTGTTTCCTCTCTCCCCTTATCGCTAGATATCACATGCTGTTTCCTCTCTCCCCTTACCGCTAGATATCACATGCTGTTTCCTCTCTCCCCTTACCGCTAGATATCACATGCTGTTTCCTCTCTCCCCTTACCGCTAGATATCACATGCTGTTTCCTCTCTCCCCTTACCGCTAGATATCACATGCTGTTTCCTCTCTCCCCTTATCGCTAGATATCACATGCTGTTTCCTCTCTCCCCTTATCGCTAGATATCACATGCTGTTTCCTCTCTCCCCTTACCGTTAGATATCACATGCTGTTTCCTCTCTCCCCTTACCGTTAGATATCACATGCTGTTTCCTCTCTCCCTTATCGCTAGATATCACATGCTGTTTCCTCTCTCCCCTTAAAGCTAGATATCACATGCTGTTTCCTCTCTCCCCTTATCGCTAGATATCACATGCTGTTTCCTCTCTCCCCTTATCGTTAGATATCACATGCTGTTTCCTCTCTCCCCTTATCGCTAGATATCACATGCTGTTTCCTCTCTCCCCTTATCGCTAGATATCACATGCTGTTTCCTCTCTCCCCTTACCGTTAGATATCACATGCTGTTTCCTCTCTCCCCTTATCGCTAGATATCACATGCTGTTTCCTCTCTCCCCTTACCGCTAGATATCACATGCTGTTTCCTCTCTCCCCTTTACCGCTAGATATCACATGCTGTTTCCTCTCTCCCCTTATCGCTAGATATCACATGCTGTTTCCTCTCTCCCCTTTACCGTTAGATATCACATGCTGTTTCCTCTCTCCCCTTTACCGTTAGATATCACATGCTGTTTCCTCTCTCCCCTTATCGCTAGATATCACATGCTGTTTCCTCTCTCCCCTTACCGCTAGATATCACATGCTGTTTCCTCTCTCCCCTTATCGCTAGATATCACATGCTGTTTCCTCTCTCCCCTTACCGCTAGATATCACATGCTGTTTCCTCTCTCCCCTTTACCGCTAGATATCACATGCTGTTTCCTCTCTCCCCTTATCGCTAGATATCACATGCTGTTTCCTCTCTCCCCTTATCGCTAGATATCACATGCTGTTTCCTCTCTCCCCTTATCGCTAGATATCACATGCTGTTTCCTCTCTCCCCTTATCGCTAGATATCACATGCTGTTTCCTCTCTCCCCTTACCGTTAGATATCACATGCTGTTTCCTCTCTCCCCTTTACCGCTAGATATCACATGCTGTTTCCTCTCTCCCCTTACCGCTAGATATCACATGCTGTTTCCTCTCTCCCCTTACCGCTAGATATCACATGCTGTTTCCTCTCTCCCCTTATCGCTAGATATCACATGCTGTTTCCTCTCTCCCCTTACCGCTAGATATCACATGCTGTTTCCTCTCTCCCCTTACCGCTAGATATCACATGCTGTTTCCTCTCTCCCCTTATCGCTAGATATCACATGCTGTTTCCTCTCTCCCCTTACCGCTAGATATCACATGCTGTTTCCTCTCTCCCCTTACCGCTAGATATCACATGCTGTTTCCTCTCTCCCCTTTACCGCTAGATATCACATGCTGTTTCCTCTCTCCCCTTATCGCTAGATATCACATGCTGTTTCCTCTCTCCCCTTACCGCTAGATATCACATGCTGTTTCCTCTCTCCCCTTACCGCTAGATATCACATGCTGTTTCCTCTCTCCCCTTTACCGCTAGATATCACATGCTGTTTCCTCTCTCCCCTTATCGCTAGATATCACATGCTGTTTCCTCTCTCCCCTTTACCGCTAGATATCACATGCTGTTTCCTCTCTCCCCTTATCGCTAGATATCACATGCTGTTTCCTCTCTCCCCTTATCGCTAGATATCACATGCTGTTTCCTCTCTCCCCTTTACCGCTAGATATCACATGCTGTTTCCTCTCTCCCCTTACCGCTAGATATCACATGCTGTTTCCTCTCTCCCCTTATCGCTAGATATCACATGCTGTTTCCTCTCTCCCCTTTACCGCTAGATATCACATGCTGTTTCCTCTCTCCCCTTATCGCTAGATATCACATGCTGTTTCCTCTCTCCCCTTACCGCTAGATATCACATGCTGTTTCCTCTCTCCCCTTATCGCTAGATATCACATGCTGTTTCCTCTCTCCCCTTATCGCTAGATATCACATGCTGTTTCCTCTCTCCCCTTATCGCTAGATATCACATGCTGTTTCCTCTCTCCCCTTACCGCTAGATATCACATGCTGTTTCCTCTCTCCCCTTATCGCTAGATATCACATGCTGTTTCCTCTCTCCCCTTATCGCTAGATATCACATGCTGTTTCCTCTCTCCCCTTATCGCTAGATATCACATGCTGTTTCCTCTCTCCCCTTTACCGTTAGATATCACATGCTGTTTCCTCTCTCCCCTTATCGCTAGATATCACATGCTGTTTCCTCTCTCCCCTTACCGCTAGATATCACATGCTGTTTCCTCTCTCCCCTTATCGCTAGATATCACATGCTGTTTCCTCTCTCCCCTTATCGCTAGATATCACATGCTGTTTCCTCTCTCCCCTTTACCGTTAGATATCACATGCTGTTTCCTCTCTCCCCCTTATCGCTAGATATCACATGCTGTTTCCTCTCTCCCCTTATCGCTAGATATCACATGCTGTTTCCTCTCTCCCCTTATCGCTAGATATCACATGCTGTTTCCTCTCTCCCTTACCGCTAGATATCACATGCTGTTTCCTCTCTCCCCTTATCGCTAGATATCACATGCTGTTTCCTCTCTCCCCTTTACCGCTAGATATCACATGCTGTTTCCTCTCTCCCCTTATCGCTAGATATCACATGCTGTTTCCTCTCTCCCCTTATCGCTAGATATCACATGCTGTTTCCTCTCTCCCCTTATCGCTAGATATCACATGCTGTTTCCTCTCTCCCCTTATCGCTAGATATCACATGCTGTTTCCTCTCTCCCCTTATCGCTAGATATCACATGCTGTTTCCTCTCTCCCCTTATCGCTAGATATCACATGCTGTTTCCTCTCTCCCCTTATCGCTAGATATCACATGCTGTTTCCTCTCTCCCCTTATCGCTAGATATCACATGCTGTTTCCTCTCTCCCCTTATCGCTAGATATCACATGCTGTTTCCTCTCTCCCTTTATCGCTAGATATCACATGCTGTTTCCTCTCTCCCCTTACCGTTAGATATCACATGCTGTTTCCTCTCTCCCCTTATCGCTAGATATCACATGCTGTTTCCTCTCTCCCCTTATCGCTAGATATCACATGCTGTTTCCTCTCTCCCCTTATCGCTAGATATCACATGCTGTTTCCTCTCTCCCCTTACCGCTAGATATCACATGCTGTTTCCTCTCTCCCCTTATCGCTAGATATCACATGCTGTTTCCTCTCTCCCCTTAAAGCTAGATATCACATGCTGTTTCCTCTCTCCCCTTACCGCTACAGCCAAGCACTAGAGAGGTGTCACGCCTTGGTCATTGTATTTTGTGTTTTCGTTATATATTTGGTCAGGCCAGGGTGTGACATGGGTTAATGTTATTGTATTTTCGTATTGGGGTTTGTAGTATTTGGGATCGTGGCTGATTAGGGGTGTTATATAGGCTTGGCTGCCTGAGGCGGTTCTCAATCAGAGTCAGGTGATTCTCGTTGTCTCTGATTGGGAACCGTATTTAGGTAGCCTGGTTTCGCTTTGTATTTCGTGGGTGATTGTTCCTATCTCTGTGTAGTTTCACCAGATAGACTGTATTTAGGTTTTATGTTCCGTTTGTTGTGTTTGTTTCTTATAGTTATTTCATGTATCGCTTTTGTTTTTCTTCATTAAAGACATGAGTAACCACCACGCTGCATTTCGGTCCGACTCTCTTTTGACAAACGAAGAACGCCGTTACAAGAGGTCCCACCAGAAACCACACGGCCGTGGGGGCTACAGCCAAGCACTAGAGAGGTCCCACCAGAAACCACACGGCCGTGGGGGCTACAGCCAAGCACTAGAGAGGTCCCACCAGAAACCACACGGCCGTGGGGGCTACAGCCAAGCACTAGAGAGGTCCCACCAGAAACCACACGGCCGTGGGGGCTACAGCCAAGCACTAGAGAGGTCCCACCAGAAACCACACGGCCGTGGGGGCTACAGCCTAGCACTAGAGAGGTCCCACCAGAAACCACACGGCCGTGGGGGCTACAGCCTAGCACTAGACAGGTCCTACCAGAAACTCCACAGTCATGGGGAC
The DNA here is from genome assembly GCF_023373465.1 of Oncorhynchus keta. Classification (NCBI taxonomy): domain Eukaryota; kingdom Metazoa; phylum Chordata; class Actinopteri; order Salmoniformes; family Salmonidae; genus Oncorhynchus; species Oncorhynchus keta. The sequence goes on along the minus strand of NC_068439.1, from coordinate 13,989,876 downwards.
TACAGACCAGTGCTGGAGAGGTCCCACTAGAAGCCCCACGGTCCTTGGGGCTACCACTAGGAAGCCATGACCCAGGGCCTCCCAAGTGTCGCAGTAGTCTAAGGCACTAGCTGCGCCACTAGAGATTCTGGTTTCGAGACCATGCTCTGTCGCAGCCGGCCACACACAATTGGCTTCTGGGTGAAGTGGGCATTGTGTCAAGAAATAGTGCAGCTTGGCTGGGTTGTGTTTCGGCAGACGCACGGCTCTCAACTTTCGCCTCTCCCGGGTCTGTACAGGAGTAGTAGCAATGATACAAGACTGTGATTGGATACCACGAAATTGGGGAGAAAATATATATTTTTTATTAAAAATTCAATATGTAACTGTAACTGCCCTGCCATGTCCTGTCCTGTCCCCCCCCCACTCTTTCCAGACATTTTCTGCCTCACCCTATCCTACCCCGCCCTTCCTTGTCCTGCCCCGCCCTATCCTGCCCCGCCCTGTCCTTCCCTATCCTGCCCCGTTCTGTCCTGTCCTGGCCCGCCCTGTCCTGACCTCTCCCGCTCCGCCCTGTCCTGCCCGCCGTGTCCTGCCCCGCCCTGTCTGGCCCCGCCCTGTCTTGCCCCGTCCTGCCCCGCTCTGTCTTGTCCTGTCCTGCCCCGCCCTGTCTTTCCCCATCCTGCCCAGCCCTGTCTTGCCCCGTCCTGACCCGCCCTGTCTTGCCCTGTCCTGCCCCGCCCTGTTTTGCCCTGTCCTGACCCGCCGTGTCTAGCCCCGTCCTGCCCCGCCCTGTCTTTCCCCGTCCTGACCCGCCCTGTCTTGCCCTGTCCTGCCCCGCCCTGTCTTGCCCCGTCCTGCCCTGCCCTGTCTTTCCCCATCCTGCCCCGCCCTGTCTTGCCCCGTCCTGCCCCGCCCTGTCTAGCCCCATCCTGTCTAGCCCCGCCCTGTCTAGCCCTGCCCTGTCTAGCCCCACCCTGTCTTGCCCCATCCTGCCCCGCTCTGTCTTGCCCCGTCCTGCCCTGCCCTGTCTTGCCCCATCCTGCCCCGCCCTGTCTTGCCCTGTCCTGCCCCGCCCTGTCTAGCCCCGTCCTGACCCACCCTGTCTTGCCCTGTCCTGCCCCGCCCTGTCTTGCCCCGTCCTGACCCGCCCTGTCTAGCCCCGTCCTGCCCCGCCCCGTCCTGCCCCGCCCTGTCCTGCCCCGCCCTGACCTGTCCTGTCCCGCCCCGTCCTGCCCTGTCCTGCCCCGCCCTGTCCTGCCCCGCCCTGTCCTGCCCCGCTGTGACCAGGCTCCTCCTTATGTTTTTATGACTTTTTCATCCCTATATCTCCCTTTCTCTCTAGTTTTGTCTCAGTCTCTCTCACACTTCAACTCTCTTTAATTATCTCTATAACTCTCTTTCTCTCTTTATACCTCTCTCTCGGGTTATGTGTCTGTCTCCTAGTGTTTTCTAGTTACATGTTTATACCTCTCTCTCGGGTTATGTGTCTGCTAGTGTTTTCTAGTTACATGTTTATACCTCTCTCTCGGGTTATGTGTCTGTCTCCTAGTGTTTTCTAGTTACATGTCTATACCTCTCTCTCGGGTTGTGTGTCTGCTAGTGTTTTCTAGTTACATGTTTGGGTGCTGTTTGCATGCTCTTTCTCTTTCTTTCTTTCTTTCTTTCTTTCTTTCTTTCTCTCTCTCTCTCTCATTCTCTCTCCCCCTTTCTCTTTTATTCATTACAAAGTGGGAATACTACTGAGAACACACAACCAGACACGATGTCTCTCCAGCGCCAGAGAAGGCTTCTTTGAAGACATGTAGAAAAGAACGCCAGTGTTTTCTGTAAAAACAATCGTTTTATGGTTTTCAGGGAGCTAAGCATTGCTGGTTGGCAGGAGAAATTACAAAACAGGGAGGGAGTGAGGGAGGTGAAGAAAAATAAAAGGTACAAATATTACAGTGTGGGGTTCTCAGCCTACAGATCATCTGTGGACTGAGAGAGATTGAGAGAGAGAGAGAGAGAGAGAGAGAGAGAGAGAGAGAGAGAGAGAGAGAGAGAGAGAGAGAGAGAGACAGCGAGAGACAGCGAGAGGGCAAGAGAGAGAAAGACAGAGAGAGAGAGACAGAGAGAGAGAGAGATAGAGAGAGACAGAGAGAGAGACAGCGAGAGGGCAAGAGAGAGAGAAAGAAAGAGAGAAAGACAGAGAGAGAGAGAGAGAGACAGAGACAGCGAGAGGGCAAGAGAGAGAGAAAGAAAGAGAGAGAGACAGAGAGAGACAAAGAGAGACAAAGACAGAGACAGCGAGAGGGCAAGAGAGAGAAAGAAAGAGAGAGAGACAGAGAGAGACAAAGAGAGAGACAAAGAGAGAGACAGTGAGAGGGCAATAGAGAGAGAGAGAGAGAGAGAGAGAGAGAGAGAGAGAGAGAGAGAGAGAGAGAGAGAGAGAGAGAGAGAGAGAGAGAGAGAAGGAGAGAGGGAGAGAGAGGGAGAGAGAGAGAGAGAGAGAGGGAGAGAGAGAGGGAGCAAGAGAGAGGGAGCAAGAGAGAGAAAGAGATTGAGACAGAGAGAGGGAGAGAGAGAGAGAAATAGAGACAGGGGAGAGAAAGAAAGAGAGAGAAGGGAAGAGAGCGAAAGAGAGAGAGAAGGAGAAAGACAGAGAGGTCCTTGAGGCTTGACTCCACTCTTTATGTTACTCCTCGTAAATGAGGAGAAACAATCTTTGAACCTGTCTGTGTACTCAGCCGGAAACCATAAACGGTCGGGAGTCTTAACCAGACCCATGCACACGTAATTGTTACAATCAAACAGACGTAAGCATGTAGGAGTGCTGCTCTGCCCCAAATTACCCCTGACATGTGGATCCAATATCCAATATTTGCCAAATCTCGTTTTATCTTGTGGGGATGCCTATGTGTTCCCAGATAATGGAGGTCTGTATGTCTGTGTGTTAAAATGTACAGTAAGTGAGTGTGTTGAGTTTTTAGTCCTCTGAGGGGTCTATTTTTATACCTTTATATAACTAGGCAAGTCGGTAAAGAACCAATTCTTATTTACAATGACGGCCTACCCCGACCAAACCCTAACAGCGCTGGGCCAATTGTAAGCCTATGGGACTCCCAATCACCACCAGTTGTAATGGAGTGAGATGGAGTGCCTTAGACCACTACACCACACTAACCTTAGGGAAAACAACAGGTGTCTCAGGAGTGGTCCCAGTCCTCTGAGGGTCTAACCTTAGTGAAAACAACAGGTGTCTCAGGAGTGGTCCCAGTCCTCTGAGGGTCTAACCTTAGTGAAAACAACAGGTGTCTCAGGAGTGGTCCCAGTCCTCTGAGGGGTCTAACCTTAGTGAAAACAACAGGTGTCTCAGGAGTGGTCCCAGTCCTCTGAGGGTCTAACCTTAGTGAAAACAACAGGTGTCTCAGGAGTGGTCCCAGTCCTCTGAGGGGTCTAACCTTAGTGAAAACAACAGGTGTCTCAGGAGTGGTCCCAGTCCTCTGAGGGGTCTAACCTTAGTGAAAACAACAGGTGTCTCAGGAGTGGTCCCAGTCCTCTGAGGGTCTAACCTTAGTGAAAACAACAGGTGTCTCAGGAGTGGTCCCAGTCCTCTGAGGGTCTAACCTTAGTGAAAACAACAGGTGTCTCAGGAGTGGTCCCAGTCCTCTGAGGGTCTAACCTTAGTGAAAACAGCAGGTGTCTCAGGAGTGGTCCCAGTCCTCTGAGGGTCTAACCTTAGTGAAAACAACAGGTGTCTCAGGAGTGGTCCCAGTCCTCTGAAAACAACAGGGTCTCAGGACCCAGTCTTCTGAGGGTCTAACCTTAGAAAACAACAGGTGTCTCAGGAGTGGTCCCAGTCCTCTGGGGGTCCCTTAGTGAAAACAACAGGTGTCTCAGGAGTGGTCCCAGTCCTCTGAGGGTCTAACCTTAGTGAAAACAACAGGTGTCTCAGGAGTGGTCCCAGTCCTCTGAGGGTCCTCCCAGTCCTCTGAGGGGTCTAACCTTGAGTGAAAACAACAGGTGAGGGGGTCTAACCTTAGTGAAAACTGTCTCAGGAGTGGTCCCAGTCCTCTGAAAACAACAGGTGTCTCAGGAGTGGTCCCAGTCCTCTGAGGGGTCTAACCTTAGTGAAAACAACAGGTGTCTCAGGAGTGGTCCCAGTCCTCTGAGGGGTCTAACCTTAGTGAAAACAACAGGTGTCTCAGGAGTGGTCCCAGTCCTCTGAGGGGTCTAACCTTAGTGAAAACAACAGGTGTCTCAGGAGTGGTCCCAGTCCTCTGAAAAAACAACAGGTGTCTCAGGAGTGGTCCCAGTCCTCTGAGGGTCTAACCTTAGTGAAAACAACAGGTGTCTCAGTGGTCCCAGTCCTCTGAGGGTTCTAACCTTAGTGAAAACAACAGGTGTCTCAGGAGTGGTCCCAGTCCTCTGAGGGGTCTAACCTCAGCAGGTGTCTCAGGAGTGGTCCCAGTCCTCTGAGGGTCTAACCTTAGTGAAAACAGCAGGTGTCTCAGGAGTGGTCCCAGTCCTCTGAGGGGTCTAACCTTAGTGAAAACAACAGGTGTCTCAGAGTGGTCCCAGTCCTCTGAGGGTCTAACCTTAGTGAAAACAGCAGGTGTCTCAGGTGGTCCCAGTCCTCTGAGGGTCTAACCTTAGTGAAAACAACAGGTGTCTCAGGAGTGGTCCCAGTCCTCTGAGGGTCTAACCTTAGTGAAAACAACAGGTGTCTCAGGAGTGGTCCCAGTCCTCTGAGGGTCCCAGTCCAACGGTCTAACCTTAGTCTCAGGAGTGGTCCCAGTCCTCTGAGGGTCTAACCTTGAAAACAACAGGTGTCTCAGGAGTGGTCCCAGTCCTCTGAGGGTCTAACCTTAGTGAAAACAACAGGTGTCTCAGGAGTGGTCCCAGTCCTCTGAGGGTCTAACCTTAGTGAAAACAGCAGGTGTCTCAGGAGTGGTCCCAGTCCTCTGAGGGTCTAACCTTAGTGAAAACCAGGTGTCAGGAGTCCCAGTCCTCTGAGGGGTCTAACCTTAGTGAAAACAACAGGTGTCTCAGGAGTGGTCCCAGTCCTCTGAGGGGTCTAACCTTAGTGAAAACAACAGGTGTCTCAGGTGTCCCAGTCCTCTGAGGGTCTAACCTTAGTGAAAACAACAGGTGTCTCAGTCCCAGTCCTCTGAGGGTCTAACCTTAGTGAAAACAACAGGTGTCTCAGGAGTGGTCCCAGTCCTCTGAGGGTCTAACCTTAGTGAAAACAACAGGTGTCTCAGGAGTGGTCCCAGTCCTCTGAGGGTCTAACCTTAGTGAAAACAGCAGGTGTCTCAGGAGTGGTCCCAGTCCTCTGAGGGGTCCTGAAAACAACAGGTGTCTCAGGAGTGGTCCCAGTCCTTTGAGGGTCTAACCTTAGTGAAAACAACAGGTGTCTCAGTCCTCTGAGGGTCCCAGTCCTCTGAGGGTCCCAACCTCTGAGGGGTCTAACCTTAGTGAAAACAACAGGTGTCTCAGGAGTGGTCCCAGTCCTCTGAGGGTCTAACCTTGAAAACAACAGGTGTCTCAAAGTCCTCTGAGGGGTCTAACCTTAGTGTGTCTCAGGAGAGGTCCCAGTCCTCTGAGGGGTCCCAGTGAAAACCTCTGAGGGTCCCAGTCCTCTGAGGGTCTAACCTTAGTGAAAACAACAGGTGTCTCAGGAGTGGTCCCAGTCCTCTGAGGGGTCTAACCTTAGTGAAAACAACAGGTGTCTCAGGAGGGGTCCCAGTCCTCTGAGGGTCTAACCTTAGTGAAAACAACAGGTGTCTCAGGAGTGGTCCCAGTCCTCTGAGGGGTCTAACCTTAGTGAAAACAACAGGTGTCTCAGGAGTGGTCCCAGTCCTCTGAGGGGTCTAACCTTAGTGAAAACAACAGGTGTCTCAGGAGGGTCCCAGTCCTCTGAGGGTGTCAGGTGTCTCAGGAGTCCTCTGAGGTCCCAGTCCTCTGAGGGTCCTCTGAAACCTTAGTGAAAACAACAGGTGTCTCAGTCCTCTGAGGGGTGGTCCCAGTCCTGAGGGTCTGAAAACAACAGGGTCTCCTCTGAGGGTTCTACCCAGTTCTGAGGGTTCTAACCTTAGTGAAAACAACAGGTGTCTCAGGAGTGGTCCCAGTCCTCTGAGGGTGTCTCAGGAGGGTCCCAGTCCTCTGAGGGTCTAACCTTAGTGAAAACAGCAGGTGTCTCAGAGTGGTCCCAGTCCTCTGAGGGGTCTAACCTTAGTCCTCTGAGGGTCTAACCTTAGTGAAAACAACAGGTGTCTCAGGAGTGGTCCCAGTCCTCTGAGGGTCTAACCTTAGGTGTCTCAGGAGTGGTCCCAGTCCTCTAACCTTAGTGAAAACAACAGGTGTCTCAGGAGTGGTCCCAGTCCTCTGAGGGTCTAACCTTAGTGAAAACAACAGGTGTCTCAGGAGTGGTCCCAGTCCTCTGAGGGTCTAACCTTAGTGAAAACAACAGGTGTCTCAGGAGTGGTCCCAGTCCTCTGAGGGTCTAACCTTAGTGAAAACAAAGGTGTCTCAGGAGTGGTCCCAGTCCTCTGAGGGTCTAACCTTAGTGAAAACAACAGGTGTCTCCCAGGGGGTCTAACCTTAGTGAAAACAACAGGTGTCCAGGGGTGGTCCCAGTCCTCTGAGGGTCTAACCTTAGTGAAAACAGCAGGTGTCTCAGGGGTGGTCCCAGTCCTCTGAGGGGTCTAACCTTAGTGAAAACAGCAACAGGAGTGGTCCCAGTCCTCTGAGTCTAACCTTAGTGAAAACAACAGGTGTCCCCAGTCCTCTGAGGGTCTAACCTTAGTGAAACAACAGGTGTCTCAGGAGTCCCAGTCCTCTGAGGGTCTAACCTTAGTGAAAACAGCAGGTGTCTCAGGGTGGTCCCAGTCCTCTGAGGGGGTGAAAACAACAGGTGTTTCAGGAGTGGTCCCAGTCCTCTGAGGGGTCTAACCTTAGTGAAAAACAACAGGTGTCTCAGGAGTGGTCCCAGTCCTCTGAGGGTCTAACCTTAGTGAAAACAACAGGTGTCTCAGGAGTGGTCCCAGTCCTCTGAGGGGTCTAACCTTAGTGAAAACAACAGGTGTCTCAGGAGTGGTCCCAGTCCTCTGAGGGTCTAACCTTAGTGAAAACAGGTGTCTCAGGAGTCCCAGTCCTCTGAGGGGTCTAACCTTAGTGAAAACAACAGGTGTCTCAGGAGTGGTCCCAGTCCTCTGAGGGGTCTAACCTTAGTGAAAACAACAGGTGTCTAGGAGAGGTCCCAGTCCTCTGAGGGGTCTAACCTTAGTGAAAACAACAGGTGTCTCAGGAGTGGTCCCAGTCCTCTGAGGGTTCTAACCTTAGTGAAAACAACAGGTGTCTCAGGAGTGGTCCCAGTCCTCTGAGGGGTCTAACCTTAGTGAAAACAACAGGTGTCTGAGGGTCTAACCTTAGTGAAAACAACAGGTGTCTCAGGAGTGGTCCCAGTCCTCTGAGGGGTCTAACCTTAGTGAAAACAACAGGTGTCTCAGGAGTGGTCCCAGTCCTCTGAGGGTCTAACCTTAGTGAAAACAACAGGTGTCTCAGGAGTGGTCCCAGTCCTCTGAGGGGTCTAACCTTAGTGAAAACAACAGGTGTCTCAGGAGTGGTCCTCTGAGGGGTCTAACCTGTGAAAACAACAGGTGTCTAACCCAGTCCTCTGAGGGTGAGTGAACAACAGGTGTCTCAGGAGTGGTCCCAGTCCTCTGAGGGGTCTAACCTTAGTGAAAACAGCAGGTGTCTCAGGAGTGGTCCCAGTCCTCTGAGGGGTCTAACCTTAGTGAAAACAACAGGTGTCTCAGGAGTGGTCCCAGTCCTCTGAGGGTCTAACCTTAGTGAAAACAACAGGTGTCTCAGGAGTGGTCCCAGTCCTCTGAAACCTTAGTGAAAACAACAGGTGTCTCAGGAGTGGTCCCAGTCCTCTGAGGGTCTAACCTTAGTGAAAACAACAGGTGTCTCAGGAGTGGTCCCAGTCCTCTGAGGGTCTAACCTTAGTGAAAACAACAGGTGTCTCAGGAGTGGTCCCAGTCCTCTGAGGGTCTAACCTTAGTGAAAACAACAGGTGTCTCAGGTGTCCTCTGAGGGTCTAACCTTAGTGGGTGTCCCAGTCCTCCTCTGAGGGTCTAACCTTAGTGAAAACAACAGGTGTCTCAGGAGTGGTCCCAGTCCTCTGAGGGTCTAACCTTAGTGAAAACAACAGGTGTCTCAGGAGTGGTCCCAGTCCTCTGAGGGTCTAACCTTAGTGAAAACAACAGGTGTCTCAGGAGTGGTCCCAGTCCTCTGAGGGTCTAACCTTAGTGAAAACAACAGGTGTCTCAGGAGTGGTCCCAGTCCTCTGAGGGGTCTAACCTTAGTGAAAACAGCAGGTGTCTCAGGAGTGGTCCCAGTCCTCTGAGGGTCTAACCTTAGTGAAAACAACAGGTGTCTCAGGAGTGGTCCCAGTCCTCTGAGGGGTCTAACCTTAGTGAAAACAACAGGTGTCTCAGGAGTGGTCCCAGTCCTCTGAGGGGTCTAACCTTAGTGAAAACAACAGGCACTGCATGGTTTCCTAAGGACTCAAAGCGAGGCGACCACCTCTGTTGATGCCATTTTCTTCGTTATATTACAATTACAAAAGTTTCCAGTCTAACTTACATGAACATGGGTCGACAATGACCAAGGCCAAGGCTGGGATCTCACACGTACATCCTAACATGCTTGACTGTGTAATATCTTACCCTTCTAAATATTCCAGAGGATAGTATCCATGGAGACAGATTCCAGAGCCTAATGCCTGTAGACCAGTCCATCTCAGCCTTTACTAGACTTTCTAGAATACCTGGTCCACATTAACATGCCTTGTAAAATATTTCCCATACGTAAGAGTGTGTGTGTTTGTGTGTTTGATCCAGTTCAGCGAGCTAACATTAATGGGCATGTCTGAGACCTCAGGTAACAACTGGTTTCCTATTCCACAGAAGCAGCTATAGACCCTAGTATTACTGTGTTATTATATTACGGTGTGTTAAAACACAGGTTATATGGACCCCAGGACACACTGGCTCAGACTTATACGCCTCGCGACACACATAAAAAGCATAGAAATATGTACATTGTTTCAAGATGAACTAATACATAGGATTCCATTTCCTCACTCGCACCAGGCATTTGAGAAGTTCACTCAAGCCAACCGAGTGGCGCAGCAGTCTAAGCACTGCATTGCAGTGCTAGAGACGTCACTACAGATCCAGGTTCGATCTCGGGCTGTGTTGCAGCCGACCGGGAGACCGATGAGGCAGTGCACAATTGGCCCAGCGTCATCTGGGTAAGAGGAGAGTTTGGCCGGCTGGGATGTCCTTGTCCTATCGCACTGTAGTGACTCCTTGTGGCGGGGAGGGCACATGCAAGCTGACTCAGGGCGACAGCTCATTGTGTTTCCACCTTTTTTTAACCAGGTAGGCAAGTTGAAAACAAGTTCTCATTTACAACTGCGACCTGGCCAAGATAAAGCAAAGCAGTGTGACACAGACAACAACACAGAGTTACACATGGAGCAAAACAAACATACAGTAGAAAAATAAGTCTTTAAACAATGTAAGCAAATGAGGTGAGATAAGGGAGGTAAAGGCAATAAATAGGCCATGGTGGCAAAGCAAATACAATATACCAATTAAAACACTGAAATGGTAGATTTGACAGTAGATGAATGTGCAAAATACTGGGGTAAAATAAATAAATGAATACAGTAGGGGAAGAGGTAGTTGTTTGGTTTAGTTTACTCATGTGTCTCAAATGGTACCCTATTCCAATATAATGCTCCAGTTTCTTGGTCTCTTTTGTAGAAAGAGGGAAAAATCAGTTTTTTGTAGATCAATTGTTTCATTTTATGTTGAAGGCAATAAATAGTCAGAATACATGTTTGGTTACCTCAGTGCCTGTGTGGCCAGTTCTCCCATGATACAAGGAAGTATTCAACGCCAGGAGGTGATGTGGAAACCGGCCACTAGGAGCAACAAAAAGTTATGCTACCTTCAAGTAAGGCTTTGGTTTTACTAAGGTGTTGTGGACGGGGATGGTGGATGGGAACAAGCATCTGCCTCTGATTCCAAAGGTTGCAAATTCAGATTTTGAGATTTTTTATTTAAGCCTTTCCCAAAACGTAACCCTTACCTTAACCATTCAGAGTTAATGCATAACATTAAGAATTTGGAGTTAATGCCTTAACTGAACCTTAAACACTTCAAAATGTGATGTGTGGAGCTACTTCGAAATGTGACGTTTGGAGCTACTTCAAAATGTGACGTTTGGAGCTACTTCGAAATGTGACGTTTGGAGCTACTTCAAAATGTGACGTTTGGAGCTACTTCAAAATGTGACGTTTGGAGCTACTTCAAAATGTGACGTTTGGAGCTACTTCGAAATGTGACGTTTGGAGCTACTTCGAAATGTGACGTTTGGAGCTACTTCGAAATGTGACGTTTGGAGCTACTTCAAAATGTGACATTTGAGAAACATGGATGAACATGTAATTCTGAAGTGAGACTGTGACAGCAGCTAGGTGGTCCGGTGGTAACAGTTGCGTACCCTGGCAGACACATGCGTCTACTCTATGTATCATGAGTATTCATAGCCTTCTTAGTGCTTGCAAGAGCATTTTGAACTGCAGTAGCACAGTGGTCGAAGCCACGCGCTCTTGCTCCGAGCCTCATGACAGAACTGCTCTTTATCAGGGACTCACAAGGCTCTTTTTTGAATTTCCTCATGCAGCAGGTACATTCTCCGTGACAAATGAGTCTGTATGCAGGTGTGCATTGGATTTTCTTTCTTCACTGAGTCATTATTTGAACATACTGAAGAGTCGGGATTAGGAGGAGACCAAGATGTCGCATCTCCAGAGACACTGGTCTTAAACAATACAACTAATCCCCACTTACTGGGCGTGACCTCTCAGTTAAACACCAACCCCTTCACCTCCAAGGCTGCACCATTCTGAGTTGAATCCCAGTGAAAAAAAACACCTTGGTCATATTTGAAGAATTTTCCTGATTCAACCCTGTAGTTTATGTGTTTAGGAAAAATACTTTCACGAAGCAATAAATATACGTCTTCCTTTTCTTTTCGCCCAGTGGGAGCCATCTTGTCTTTCACGACAGGTTGTAAAAATGACAAAATTACAGAAGTTTTAACCGTATAAAAGAATATACCTGGACGTTAAGAGCAGGGGTTTGGAATCTTGAGGAAAACACCTCTGTTGGATCTCACCCCTTTGACCTCTCACCTTTCACCTCATAGCAAAGGCATCCTGGGATAGATACAACCTCTATCTGCCTGTCAGACACGGTTCTCTTGGTTTCCCAGACCTCGGCTCCCTAGGCTTGATGAGTTTCCAACCTCCTTCCTACTGCGTCGGAGCGGAACATAATGACTGATTATAAACAATGTTATTCATCACAGATCCTCTCCCCCATTCTGACTAGCGTGACAATGGGATGGGATTGGGAGGAAACACTTTGCATTCTCAAGCGTAGACCCTTTCATGTGTATTTTATAAGGTTTTGATTCAAAGATGTTCTATTGTCTCTACAGTACATGCCAGGGAATTATATGTAAGGAGAGGGGGGAAAATGGAAAGATAGATAGATACAAAAGTATGTGGACACCCCTTCAAATGAGTGGATTCGGCTATGTCAGCCACACCTGTTGATGACAGCTGTATAAAATCGAGCACACAGCCATGCAATCTTCTTATATAAACAGTGGCAGTAGAATGGCCTTACTGAAGAGCTCAGTGACTTTCAACGTGGCACCGTCATAGGATGACACCTTTCCAGCAAGTCAGTTGGTCACATTTATGCCCTACTAGAGCAGCCCTGGTCAACTGTAAGTGCTGTTATTGTGAAGTAGAAATGTCTAGGAGCAACAACGGCTCAGCCGCAAAGTGGTAGGCCACACAAGCTCACAGAAAGGGACCACCGAGTGCTGAAGTGCGTAGCGTGTAAAAATCATCTGTCCTCGGTTGCAACACTCCCTACCAAGTTCCAAACTGCCTCTGGAAGCAACGTCAGCACAAGAACTGTTCATTATTCATGAAGTGCTGCCTCACATCAGCTAGAGTGATGTAAAGCTCGCCTCCATTGGACTCTGGAGCAGTGGAAACACTTTCTCTGGAGTGATCAATCACACTTTACCATGTGGCAGTCGAATCTGTGTTTGGCAGACACCAGGAGAACGCTTCCTGCCCCAATGCATTGTGCCAACTGTAAAGTTTGGTGGGGGATGAATAATGGTCTGGGGCTGGTTTTCATGTTCAGACTAGGCCCCTTAGTTCCAGGGAAGGAACATTTTAACGCTCCAGCATTCAATGACATTATATTCTAAGTTGGAGGCATTCTATGCTTCCAATTTAGAATAGATATAGACAGATGTAGAAAAGAGGGAGAGGAAGAGAGAGAGAGAGAGAGAGAGAGAGATGATAGAGCAAGTTGTCTTTCTATGGTTTGATTAGGCCAAGTGCATATGCAACACAAGTCTTCAGGGTTATGTCTAGTTCAAGCGGGCTCCAAAGTAATCCGACTTATAAGAAACCCAGAAACCTGTGCATATGACTTTTATTTGTGGTTGAAAAACCAGTCCCTAAGGATTTCACCTAAACGAATGTGACTCTTTAGGACTTGAGCTGTTTCCTGCTCTTTTTCAACTCTGTGATAACGCTGTCTTCAAGCTCTTCAGGGCCTGATGGAGGTAAGTGCTTCGCAGTTTGCCTTCGTGTGAACCCGGCTTTTCTCCCCCGCTGGCGAGGAGAGATGGGAACTGGGGGCCAGGCCACAATAAAGGGCCAAGTCTGAAACTGAAGCCTTCAGCTGGAATTAGGGTGTCAAGTGTCCTTCCACAGACTTTTGATCAGCAGCGTTTGATTGGACTCTCAGCTTCTCTCTTAACAAATTCCAGTCGTGTGAATTTATCTGCGGTGTACTCCTCTAATATTGTGACATCCCCGTTTGTGCAGACACACACACACACACACACACACATACACACACACACACACACACACACACACACGAACACACACAAAATTACATACATGATCACACACGCACACACACACACTCCCGCACCGTATGGAATGTTTAGTTTCAGATTATTCAGAGATTTTTAAGTAGCCTAATTGGATTTGATTAGTTTCACCACTAATCAAAGTGAATAAAATATCACACAAAGGGAACCAGAATCCACAAAGGAAGCTATAGATAGTTCAATTGAGCCTCTTAAGGATCATCTAATTTTTTTCAATTTTCGCCTAAAATTACATACCCAAATCTATCTGCCTATAGCTCAGGCCCTGAAGCAAGGATATGCATATAATTGGTACCATTTGAAGGAAACACTTTGAAGTGTGTGTAAATTTGAAATGAATGTAGGAGAATATAACACATTAGATCTGGTAAAAGATAATACAAAGAAAAAAACAACAGATTTTTTTGTATATATTTTATGTACCGTCGTGTTTGAAATGCAAGAGAAAGGCCCTAACGTATATTCCAGCCTAGATGCAGTTTTGATTCTGGCCACTAGATTACAGGAGTGTATGTGCAACGTTTTAGACTGATCCAATGAACCATTGTATTTCTGTTCAAAATGTTGTATCAAGACTACCCAAATGTACCTAGTTTGTTTATTAATAACTTTACATGTTCAAAACTGTGCACTCTCCTCAAACAATAGCATGGTATACTTTCACTGTGCTACTGTAAATTGGACAGTGCAGTTAGATTAACAATCATTTAAGATTTCTGACAATATCAGATATGTCTATGTCCTGGGAAATGTTCTTACTACTTACAACCTCATGCTAATCATATTAGCCTACGTTAGCTCAACCTTCCCGCAGGAGACCCACCAATCCTGAAGAAGACACACACACACACACACACACACACACACACACACACACACACACACACACACACACACACACACACACACACACACACACACACACACACACACACACACACACACACACACATGATGCTTTACAATACTGATGATCTAGCACAACTAGCTCTACCATATTGACTAGCTTGATGGCCACAATATAAAGCAGACAATATAAACCAGACAATATAAAGCAGACAATATAAAGCAGACAATATAAAGCAGATAGTATATAAAGCAGACAGTATAAAGCAGACAATATAAAGCAGACATTATAAAGCAGACAATATAAAGCAGACAGTATAAAGCAGACAATATAAAGCAGACAATATAAAGCAGACAGTATAGAGCAGACAGTAAAAAGCAGACAATATAAAGCAGACAATATAAGGCAGACAATATAAAGCAGACATTATAAAGCAGACAATATAAAGCAGACAATATAAATCAGACAATATAAAGCAGACAATATAAAGCAGACAGTATAAAGCAGACAATATAAAGCAGACAATATAAAGCAGATAGTATATAAAGCAGACAGTATAAAGCAGACAATATAAAGCAGACATTATAAAGCAGACAATATAAAGCAGACAGTATAAAGCAGACAATATAAAGTATAAAGCAGACAGTATAAAGCAATATAACAATATAAAGCAGACAATATAAGGCAGACAATATAAAGCAGACATTATAAAGCAGACAATATAAAGCAGACAATATAAAGCAGACAATATAAAGCAGACAATATAAAGCAGACAGTATAAAGCAGATAATATAAAGCAGACAATATAAAGCAAACAGTACAAAGCAGATAATATAAAGCAGACAATATAAAGCAGACAGTATATAAAGCAGACAGTATATAAAGCAGACAATATAAAGAAGACAATATAAAGCAGACAATATAAAGCAGACAATATAGGCAGACAATATAAAGCAGACAATATAAAGCAGACAGTATAAAGCAGACGATATAAAGCAGACAATATAAAGCAGACAGTATAAAGCATACAATATAAAGCAGACAATATAAAGCAGACAATATAGGCAGACAATATAAAGCAGACAATATAAAGCAGACATTATAAAGCAGACATTATAAAGCAGACAGTATAAAGCAGACAATATAAAGCAGACAATATAAAGCAGACAATATATAGCAAACAGTATAAAGCAGACAATATAAAGCAGACAATATAAGGCAGACAATATAAAGCAGACAATATAAAGCAGACAATATAAAGCAGACATTATAAAGCAGACATTATAAAGCAGACAATATAAAGCAGACAATATAAAGCAGACAATATAAAGCAGACAATATAAAGCAGACAGTATAAAGCAGATAATATAAAGCAGACAATATAAAGCAAACAGTACAAAGCAGACAATATAAAGCAGACAATATAAAGCAGACAGTATAAAGCAGACAATATAAATAAGACAATATAAAGCAGACAATATAAAGCAGACAATATAAGGCAGACAGTATAAAGCAGACAGTATAAAGCAGACAATATAAAGCAGACAATATAAAGCAGACAATATAAAGCAGACAGTATAAAGCAGACAATATAAAGCAGACATTATAAAGCAGACAATATAAAGCAGACAATATAAAGCAGACAGTATAAAGCAGACAGTATAAAGCAGACAATATAAAGCAGACAATAAAAAGCAGACTCGGTCAAAGATTTCTGCCTTTTTTTTTTACTTGCCAAGTCACCAAAACCAATGTTATTGGCCAATACTCAGTCTTAGATATTTGATTCACCAGAAGTTCTGAACGCGCTGAATTGAAAAAGCACCAGTGTATGTTTGCAGTGGAGGCTGCTGAGGGGAGGACGGAGTCGATGGAATGCCATCAAACACATGGACACTGTGTGTTTGATGTATTTGACACCATTCCACTGATTCCGCTCCAGCCATTACCACAAGCCCGTCCTCCCCAATTAAGGTGGCACCAACCTCCTGTGGTATGTTGATACCCTCGTAGATCTTGCCTTATTTACACACACTGTTCAATACTGCTGGTTCCAATGGCCCAGCTAGGGCATGGTGCTTGATTTTGATTGCGGTGTGATTCCCACATCATTCGTGCAAAATAACCATGTTGTTTTGCATAAAACAAGTCTGGTTAATGACACCACGTAATCGGAGGCTGCAGCCATCCATCTCCAGCTGTGACTGAGCTGTTCCTCATGTTGTTGGTCCCCCTCCTAGTCCCTCTTCACTTCACAGTACACACATCTCCCTAGTCAGCTCAATGAGCACATAAAGATGGGAGGGAGAGAGAGGTGGGTGGGTCGATGAGTCCCATATTTAGGCAAAGGAGCAACGCCCTTTACTCAAAAAAACCATTTCAAATCATCCCTCTTATCCTCTTGTGTTCTGGCTCTGGCACAACCGATCAGTTTCAGGATCAATCAGACGCCCCCGAATGTGTTCGCATTCAATGAAGGGTCGGGGAGGTACTCATATCCAGACTCATTGCGGAGACGAAACTAACATCCGTGGGCGTGGCGTGGCATAGCGTTTGGCCGGAGCAAGGAATCTGGGTCGCCAGGCAAGGGTCAGCCAGGGATGTTATTCAACCCTTCTAGCTGCTACATCCATGGATTAGTGTGTGTGTGTGTGTGTGCGTGTGTGTGGTCCATAGCCAAAACCATATGGTCACGGTTAGAAGGTGGATTATTTTCAATGGTTGAATGATCAAAACATATTTCCCAACTCCCTCACCACCTCCGCCACGGGAAAACAAATGAATCCTACATTTTAATGGCATTCCAGGGAATCTTTGTGCGTGGGGCTGCTGTTTCCGTGTTTCACGGATCTCAATGGTGTGGCAGGGGCAATCTGGCCTGGAATTTCTGGCTGGGAGATCAGAGGGGGTGATTTATATGGAAGTATTTTATGGTTAGGGGAAGAGAGAGAGTAGAAGGAAGAGGGGGAAGAGAGGGAGGAAAGGGAAGAGAGGAAGGAGAGGGAAAAGAGGGAAGAGAGGGAGGAGAGGGAAGAGAGGGAAGAGAGGGAGGAAAGGGAAGAGAGGAAAGAGAGAAAGGAGAGGGAAAAGAGGTAAGAGAGGGAGGAGAGGGAAGAGAGGGAAGAGAGGAAGGAGAGGGAAAAGAGGGAAGAGAGAGAGGAGAGGGAAAAGAGGGAAGAGAGGGAAGAGAGGGAGGAGAGGGAAGAGAGGGAAAAGAGGGAAGAGAGAGAGGAGAGGGAAAAGAGGGAAGAGAGAGAGGAGAGGGAAAAGAGGGAAGAGAGGGAGGAGAGGGAAGAGAGGGAAAAGAGGGAAGAGAGAGAGGAGAGGGAAAAGAGGGAAGAGAGAGAGGAGAGAGAAAAGAGGGAAGAGAGGGAGGAGAGGGAAGAGAGGGAAAAGAGGGAAGAGAGGAAGGAGAGGGAAAAGAGGGAAGAGAGAGAGGAGAGGGAAGAGAGGGAAGAGAGGGAAGAGAGAGAAGAGAGGGAAAAGAGGGAAGAGAGGAAGGAGAGGGAAAAGAGGGAAGAGAGAGAGAAGTGGGAAGAGAGGAAAGAGAGGGAAGAGAGAGAAGAGAGGGAAGAGAGGAAGGAGAGGGAAAAGAGGGAAGAGAGGGTTGAGAGGGAAAAGAGGGAAAAGAGGGAAGAGAGGAAGGAGAGGGAAAAGAGGGAAGAGAGAGAGGAGATGAAAGAGAGAGAAGAAAGGGAAGAGAGAGGAGAGGAAAGAGAGAGAATAGAGGGAAGAGAGAGAATAGAGGGAAAAGGTAGGCAGACAGACAGAAATACACAGTACTTTAATGGAGGTCTGAGGCACAGAGACAAGCCAAGATGAGGAGGAGAGTCTGTAGGGTTCGGGCTAGGGTCTGATACAAGGAGCCAAGCTAAGCTGGGGAGTCTGGGGGTTGTATTAGCGTTGTGAGTTAGGGTCTGGAGGGTTAGGATCAGGGAGCCAGGGAGGCACTGAGACAGGGAGACAGGGAGACAAGTGGAGGCACTGAGAAAAGTCTGGAGGGTGACGTCTGAGGGTTAGGGTTGGGTCTACCTCTGACAAGCCTCCCAGTAAACCAATAAAAATGATCAAGCATCTCAGAAAAGCGCTACAAATAGCCCACAGAAACAAGGTTCATGAAATCGATAACATGCTAGTACCAGGTAACATTCATATACTGTCTCTGAAACTCACTTAGATCATTCCCTTGATGATACAGTGGTAGCAACACATGGTTATAACATCTACATGAGAGACAGGAATGCCAATGGGGGAGGTGTTGCTATTATATTCCTGTAAAGCTTAGAGAAGATCTCATACCAAATGCTGTTGAAGTAATATGGCTCCAGGTTCACCTGCTTATTCTTGTGAGGTGTTGCTATAGACCACAAAGTGCAAACAATTAGTATATGGATAATGTATGTGAAATGCCCTATAATGTATGGGATATAAACAGAGAGGTATAAGTTACGTAAATTTCACTCAAGAAAAAACTTCAAACAGTAACCTATACCTGAAACCTGGTTCAGGTAATCTGTCAACCTACCAGGGTATTTACAAATCATCCACATGTATTGATCAGATCTTTACTAATGCTGCATACATTTGCTGCATATTGATGAGGAATTTAAAAATTGTATGTTTGAGAGAGACGAGGCGAAGGCGAATGGCAAATAAGTCTGGCTGCACAGCTGATCGGCAAACAAACTGTAGATTGAGAAATCGTGTGACTAAACTAAACAAAATGAAGAAGAAACTGTCCTATGAAACAAAGATAAATTATATAAAGAATGATGTAAAAAGCTTTGGAGCACCTTTAATGATATTTGGGCTACCCAAGAAGTGCAAAGAACCTCTTTATTGGCCCAATCAGCCTGTTACCAACCCTTAGCAAACTATTGGAAAAAATGGTGTTTGACCAGATACAATGCTAATTCACAGTAAACAAATTAACAACAGATAACAACAGATATTCAGGACACTTATAGGGAAGGACTTTCAACATGTACAGCACTTACAAACATTACTGATGATTAGCTGAAAGAAATTCCTATTGACATTATCAATCATAATCATAATCTGCTGGAAGAGTAGCCGCTGCCTTGGTTGGCACTAATGGGATCCATAATATACCCCATGGTGGGAACTAATGGGGATCCATAATAAACCCCAGGAAGAGTAGCCGCTGCCTTGGTTGGCACTAATGGGATCCATAATATACCCCATGGTGGGAACTAATGGGGATCCATAATAAACCCTAGGAAGAGTAGCCGCTGCCTTGGTTGGCACTAATGGGATCCATAATATACCCCATGGTGGGAACTAATGGGGATCCATAATAAACCCCAGGAAGAGTAGCCGCTGCCTTGGTTGGCACTAATGGGATTCATAATATACCCCATGGTGGGAACTAATGGGGATCCATAATAAACCCCAGGAAGAGTAGCTGCTGCCTTGGTTGGAACTAATGGGTTCCATAATATACCCCATACCTGACTACAAAGATTAGATGCTGCAATGGCAGCAAGCCCCCAAGCCCCCGGTACCTGCTTCACCAAGCCCCCAGTACCTGCTACAAAAAGCACCTAAGGTACCTATTCCACCAAGCCCCCGGTATCTGCTCCCCCAAGCCCCTGGTTCTGCTCCCCCAAGCCCCCGGTACCTGCTTCCCCACCCCTCCAGTACTCACCCCCGAAGCACCCAGTACCCACTCCTCCATGACCCCAGTGCATTCCCGACAACCCTGGTACCCGCTGGTACCCACTGGTACCCGCTCCCCCAAGCCCCCAATAGCTGCTTCCTGTACGTCCTTGGTATCCGCTCCCCCAATCCCCCAGTATCTGCTTCCCAGCGCCCCCGTTACCCGTTCCCCCAATCCCCCAGTACCTACTTCCCAGCGCCCCCATTACCCACTCCCCCGCTCCCAGTACCTGCTTCCCAGCGCCCCGTTACCTGCTCCCCCAATCCCCCAGTACCTGCTTCCCAGCGCCCCGTTACCCACTCCTCCGCTCCCAGTACCTGCTTCCCAGCGCCCCCCGTTACCCACTCCCCGCTCCCAGTACCTGCTTCCCAGCGCCCCCATTACCCGCTCCCCCAATCCCCCAGTACCTGCTTCCCAGCGCCCCCCGTTACCCACTCCCCGCTCCCAGTACCTGCTTCCCAGCGCCCCTGTTACCCACTCCCCCAAGACTCCCAGTACCTGCTTCCTAGCGCCCCCATTACCCACTCCCCCAATCCCCCAGTACCTGCTTCCCAGTGCCCCCGTTACCCACTCCCCCGCTCCCAGTACCTGCTTCCCAGCGCCCCCCGTTACCCTGCTACCCCAAGCCCCCAGTACCTGCTTCCCAAACGCCCCCCGTGCACCCTGCTCCCTATAACTATAACTATAATAGCATGCTCCCTAAGACTATAACTATAATAACAGTACCCATTCTCCCAAGACTATAGCCGGCACCTACTATAACACCAAGTCTCCAGCCACACCTCCCCCACAACTATAACTAAAATAACCTGTTACCTGTTCCCCCACAACCCCTGGTACCTGTTCACCCAAGACACCCCAGTGTCACCCAGGGTAATGTATGGAAGACAATAAATATATTTTTTAAACTGAGACTAACTATAATAACCTGAAGACTATAACTAACTATAATTACCTGTGCTGAGAGTCAGGAACTGTCAGTCATTACAAGCCCCAGGCCCCTAACATCTGTGTAACTATGTGCATGTAATAACATGTACGTGTGGTTGTGCTCTATAATAACATGTGCATGTGGCCCCATTCCCTGAAGACTCACAGTTGTCTCTGGCCCTGGGCCCCGTTACACCAGCCTGAACCTGATACCGCTACATCAAACACAGACACATACGTAACACATGAACACACACTACACACAAACACAGACACATACAGACATGAACACACACAACACAAACACACACACATAACTATAATTGGAGTGTGCAGTATTGTTAATAACCTGAAGATTGTCTGTGTCTATAACTATAACTATAATTACCTGCTATAAATACTATAACTATAACTATAATAGCCTAATTACCTGAAGACTACAACTATAACAACTTGAATACTATAACTATAATAACCTGAATACTATAACTATAATAACATGAAGACAACAACTATAATAACCTATAAGACTATAACTATACAAACTAAAACTATAACTAAAATAACCTGAATACTATAACTATAATAACCTGAAGACTACACACCTACAACTAAAATAACCTATAACTAGACTATAGACTATAAAAACCTGTAGACAACTATACTATAATAACCTGAAGACTACAACTATAATAACCTGAAGACAATAAATATTTTCAAAAACTGTAGACAATAACTATAATAACCTGAATACTATAACTATAACTATAATAACCGGAAGACTATAACTATAATATCCTGTAGACTATAGCTATAAAAACATGTAGACTATAACTATAATTACCTGAGACTACAACCACAACTATTATAACAACCTGAAGACTACAACTATAATAACCTGAAGACTAATAAATATAATTTTTGAAACTACAACTAGACAACTATAATAGCCTGAAGACTACAACTATAACAAATAACCTGAATACTATAACTATAATAACCTGAAGACTATAACTATAATAACATGTAGACTATAACTATAATAACCTGAAGACTATAACTATAATAACCTGAAGACTATAACTATAACTATAATAACCTGACTAGACTATAACTATAATAACTATAATAACCTGAAGACTATAACTATAATAACCTGAGACTATAACTATAATAACCTGAGACTATAACTATAACTATAATAACCTGAAGACTATAACTATAACTATAATAACCTGAGACTATAACTATAACTATAATAACCTGAAACTATAACTATAATTAACCTGAGACTATAACTATAACTATAATAACATGTAGACTATAACTATAAAAACATGTAGACTATAACTATAAAAACATGTAGACTATAACTATAATTACCTGAAGACTATAACTATAACTATAATTACCTGAGACTATAACTATAACTATAATAACCTGAGACTATAACTATAAAAACATGTAGACTATAACTATAAAAACATGTAGACTATAACTATAAAAACATGTAGACTATAACTATAATTACCTGAAGACTATAACTATAATTACCTGAAGACTATAACTATAACTATAAACTATAACTATAATAACTACTGAAGACTATAACTATAACTATAATAACCTGAAGACTATATTACCTGATAACTATAACTATAACTATAATAACATGTAGACTATAACTATAAAAACATGTAGACTATAACTATAAAAACATGTAGACTATAACTATAAAAACATGTAGACTATAACTATAATTACCTGTAGACTATAACTATAATAACCTGAAGATTCTATACCAAAATAACCTGAAGACTATAGCTAATAATATCCTGTAGGCTTTAACTATAAAAACATGTAGACTATAACTATAACTATAATAACCTGAAGACTATAACTATAATAACCTATAAGACTACAACTATAACTATAATAACCTGAAGACTATAACTACTATAATAACCTGAAGACTACAACTATAACTATAATAACCTGAAGACTATAACTATAACTATACATGTAGACTATAACTATAATAACCTGAAGACTATAACTATAATAACCTGAAGACTATAACTATAACTATAATAACCTGAAGACTATAACTATAATAACATGTAGACTATAACTATAATAACCTGAAGACTATAACTATAATAACCTGAAGACTACAACTATAACTATAATAACCTGAAGACTATAACTATAATAACATGTAGACTATAACTATAATAACCTGAAGACTATAACTATAGTAACCTGAAGACTATAACTATAATAACCTGAAGACTATAACTATAATAACATGTAGACTATAACTATAATAAATAACCTGAAGACTATAACTATAATAACTTGTAGACTATAACTATAATAACCTGAAGACTATAACTATAATAACCTGAAGACTACAACTATAATAAATAACCTGAAGACTACAACTATAACTATAATAACCTGAAGACTATAACTATAATAACATGTAGACTATAACTATAATAACCTGAAGACTATAACTATAATAACCTGAAGACTATAACTATATAATAACTATAATAACCTGAAGACTATAACTATAATAGACATATAACTAGACTATAACTATAATAACCTGAAGACTATAACTATAATAACCTGAAGACTACAACTATAACTATAATAACCTGAAGACTAAGACTATAACTATAATAAATGAAGACTATAACTATAATAACCTGAAGACTATAACTATAATAACATGTAGACTATAACTATAATAACCTGAAGACTATAACTATAATAACATGTAGACTATAACTATAATAACCTGAAGACTATAACTATAATAACATGTAGACTATAACTATAATAACCTGAAGACTATAACTATAATAACATGTAGACTATAACTATAATAACCTGAAGACTATAACTATAATAACCTGAAGACTATAACTATAATAACATGAAGACTATAACTATAATAACATGTTGACTATAACTATAAAAACATGTAGACAATAACTAAAATAACCTCAAGACAATAACTATAACTATAATAACCTGAATACTATAACTATAACTATAATAACCTGAAGAATATAACTATAAGAACATGTAGACTATAACTATAATAACATGAAGACTATAACTATAATAACATGTTGACTATAACTATAAAAACATGTAGACAATAACTAAAATAACCTCAAGACAATAACTATAACTATAATAACCTGAATACTATAACTATAACTATAATAACCTGAAGAATATAACTATAAGAACATGTAGACTATAACTATAATTACTTGAAGACTATAACTATAATATAAATATAATATCCTGTAGACTATATGTAACGGCGTTCTTCGTTTGTAGAAAGAGAGTCGGACTGAAATGCAGCGTGGTGGTTACTCGTGTCTTTAATAAATGAAGAGCGATACATGAAATAACTATTACAAATGCAAAACAACAAACGGAACGTGAAAACCTATTTACAGCCTATCTGGTGAAACTACACAGAGACAGGAACAATCACCCACGAAATACAAAGTGAAACCCAGGCTACCTAAATACGGTTCCCCATCAGAGACAACAAGAATCACCTGACTCTGATTGAGAACCGCCTCAGGCAGCCAAGCCTATACTAGACACGCCCCTAATCAAACACAATCCCAATGCCTACAAAAAACCCAATACGACAATACAATAACCCCATGTCACACCCTGGCCTGAACAAATGATAAAGAAAACACAAAATACTAAGACCAAGGCGTGACAGAACCCCCCTAAGGTGCGGACTCCCGGACGCACCTCAAAACCATAGGGAGGGTCCGGGTGGGCGTTTGTCCATGGTGGCGGTTCCGGCTCGGGACGTGGACCCCATTCCATTAATGTCCTAGTTCCTCCCCTTCGCGTCCTGGGATAATCCACCCTCGCCGCCGACCATGGCCTAATAGTCCTCACCCAGAACCCCACTGAACTGAGGAGCAGCTCGTGACTGAGGGGCAGCTCGGGACTGAGGCAGCTCGGGACTGAGGGGCAGCTCGGGACTGAGGGGCAGCTCGGGACTGAGGGGCAGCCCGGGACTGAGGGGAAGCACAGTACTGAGAGAAAGCCCAGTACTGAGAGGAAGCCCAGTACTGAGAGGAAGCCCAGTACTGAGATGAAGCTCAGGCAGTTAGTAGGCTCCGGTAGATCCTGGCTGGCTGGCGGATCTGGAAGATTCTGGTTGACTTGCAGATCTAGCTGCTCTATGCAGACTGGCAGATCTGGAAAAGACTGGTTGACTGGTTGATCTGGAAGAATCTGGTTGACTGGCAGATCTAGAAGATCATGGCTGACTGGCGGATCTAGCTGCTCTATGCAGACTGGCAGCTCCTTGCAGACTGACAGCTCCTTGCAGACTGACAGCTCTGGCTGCTCCATGCAGGCTGACAGCTCCTTGCAGACTGACAGCTCCTTGCACACTGGCAGCTCTTTGCAGACTGACAGCTCTGGCTGCTTCTTGCAGACTGACAGCTCTGGCTGCTTCATACAGACTGACGTCTCTGGCTGCTTCATGCAGACTGACAGCTCTGGCTGCTTCATATAGACTGACAGCTCTGACTGCTCCATGCAGGCTGACAGCTCTGACTGCTTCATACAGACTGACAGCTCTGGCTGTTTTATGCAGACTGACAGCTCTGACTGCTCCATGCAGGCTGACAGCACCCTGCAGACTGGCAGCTCCTTGCAGACTGACAGCTCCTTGCAGACTGGCAGCTCTTTGCAGACTGACAGCTTAGGCTGCTCCGAACAGGCAGGAGGCTCCGGCAGCGCTGTAGAGGAGGAAGGCTCTGATAGCGCTGAACAGGCGGGAGACTCCGACAGCGCAGGAGGGAAGGAAGGCTCTGATAGCGCTAAACAGACAGGAGACTCCAGCAGCGCAGGAGGGAAGGAAGGCTCTGATAGCGCTGAACAGACAGGAGACTCCAGCAGCGCTGTAGAGGAGGAAGGCTCTGATAGCGCTGAACACGCGGGAGACTCCGACAGCGCAGGAGGGAAGGAAGGCTCTGGCTGTGCTGAACAGGCGAGGCGCACTGAAGGCCTGGTGCGTGGTGCTGGCACTGGTGGTACTGGCCGAGGACACGCACAGGAAGCTTGGTGCAGGGAGCTGCTACCGGAGGACTGGTGTGTGGAGGTGGCTCTGGATAGACCGGACCGTGCAGGCGCACTGGAGCTCTTGAACACCGAGCCTGCTATGCACCTGCACTGGAAACACCGTGTGCTCCATAGCATAACACGGTGCCTGCCCGGTCTCTCTAGCCCCCCGGTAAGCACAGGGAGTTTGCGCAGGTCTCCTACCTGGCAAACTATAACGGGGGACATAGATCAACCTAGAGACTATAATGGGGGACAGAGATCGCCCTGAAGACTATAATGGGGACAGAGATCGCCCTGAAGACTATAATGGGGACAGAGATCACCCTACATATTATAATACAGACTGTAATGGGGGACAGAGATTGCCCTGCAGACTATAATGGGGACAGAGATCCCCCTACATACTATAATACAGACTATAATGGGGGACAGAGATTGCCCTGCAGACTATAATGGGGACAGAGATCGCCCTACAGACTATAATGGGGGACAGAGATCGCCCTACAGACTATAATGGAGACAGAGATCATCCTACAGACTATAATGGGGACAGAGATCGCCCTGCAGACTATAATGGGGACAGAGATCGCCCTGAAGACTATAATGGGGACAGAGATCACCCTGAAGACTATAATGGGGGACAGAGATCGCCCTACAGACTATAATGGGGACAGAGATCGTCCTACAGACTATAATGGGGACAGAGGTCGCCCTGCAGACTATAATGGGGACAGAGATCGCCCTGAAGACTATAATGGGGACAGAGATCGCCCTACAGACTATAATGGAGACAGAGATCATCCTACAGACTATAATGGGGACAGAGATCGCCCTGCAGACTATAATGGGGACAGAGATCGCCCTGAAGACTATAATGGGGACAGAGATCACCCTGAAGACTATAATGGGGGACAGAGATCGCCCTACAGACTATAATGGGGACAGAGATCGTCCTACAGACTATAATGGGGACAGAGGTCGCCCTGCAGACTATAATGGGGACAGAGATCGCCCTGAAGACTATAATGGGGACAGAGATCGCCCTGAAGACTATAATGGGGAAAGAGATCGTCCTACAGACTATAATGGGGACAGAGATCACCCTGAAGACTATCACCCTTATTTACATTTTCTAGCCAAGTGTAAATCTCCTAGATTTACAGTATCTAGCACTGAGTAATTCACCCTGATGTATTATAAAGCCCAGTGTAACTCACCCTGATTTACAGTTCTAGCCCACTGTAGCTCACCATGATGTATTGTCTTGCGCTGGGCAAATGTAAATCAACTTGATGAATTTTCTAGCCCTGTGTAAATCACCCTGATTTACAGTATCTAGTCCTGTGTAAATCACCCTGATGTACAGTATCTAGCCCTGTGTAAATCACCCTGATGTACAGTATCTAGCCCTGTGTAAATCACCCTGATGTACAGTATCTAGCCCTGTGTAAATCACCCTGATGTACAGTATCTAGCCCTGTGTAAATCACCCTGATGTACAGTATCTAGCCCTGTGTAAATCACCCTGATGTACAGTATCTAGCCCTGTGTAAATCACCCTGATGTACAGTATCTAGCCCTGTGTAAATCACCCTGATGTACAGTAAATCACCCTGATGTACAGTATCTAGCCCTGTGTAAATCACCCTGATGTACAGTATCTAGCCCTGTGTAAATCACCCTGATGTACAGTATCTAGCCCTGTGTAAATCACCCTGATGTACAGTATCTAGCCCAATGTAAATCACCCTGATGTACAGTATCTAGCCCTGTAAATCACCCTGATGTACCCCAGTGTAAATCACCCTGATGTAAGTATCTAGCCCTGTGTAAATCACCCTGATGTACAGTATCTAGCCCAGTGATAAATCACCCTGTGTAAATCACCCTGATGTACAGTATCTAGCCCTGTGTAAATCACCCTGATGTACAGTATCTAGCCCTGTGTAAATCACCCTGATGTACAGTATCTAGCCCTGTGTAAATCACCCTGATGTACAGTATCTAGCCCAGTGTAAATCACCCTGATGTACAGTATCTAGCCCTGTGTAAATCACCCTGATGTACAGTATCTAGCCCTGTGTAAATCACCCTGATGTACAGTATCTAGCCCTGTGTAAATCACCCTCACCTAGCCCTGTGTGTATCAGTATATCTAGCCCTGTGTAAATCACCCTGATGTACAGTATCTAATGTAAATCACCCTGATGTACAGTATCTAGCCCTCACCCTGTGTAAATCACCCAGTGTAAATCACCCTGATGTACAGTATCTAGCCCTGTGTAAATCACCCTGATGTACAGTATCTAGCCCTGTGTAAATGATAAATCACCCTGATGTGTACCCTGTATCACCCTGAGCCCAGTGTAAATCACCTAGCCCAGTGATGTGTACAGTATCTAGTAAATCTAGTACCCCCTGTGTAAATCACCCTGATGTACAGTATCTAGCCCTGTGTAAATCACCCTGATGTACAGTATCTAGCCCTGTGTAAATCACCCTGATGTACAGTATCTAGCCCAGTGTAAATCACCCTGATGTATGCCCAGTGTAAATCACCCTGATGTATCTAGCCCAGTGTAAATCACCCTGATGTACAGTATCTAGCCCAGTGTAAATCACCCTGATGTAAATCACCCTGATGTAAATCAGTATCTAGCCCTGTGTAAATCACCCTGATGTACAGTATCTAGCCCTGTGTAAATCACCCTGATGTACAGTATCTAGCCCTGTGTAAATCACCCTGATGTACAGTATCTAGCCCAGTGTAAATCACCCTGTAAATCACCCTGAAATCACCCTGATGTACAGTATCTAGCCCTGTGTAAATCACCCTGATGTACAGTATCTAGCCCTGTGTAAATCACCCTGATGTACAGTATCTAGCCCAGTGTAAATCACCCTGATGTACAGTATCTAGCCCTGTGTAAATCACCCTGATGTACAGTATCTAGCCCTGTGTAAATCACCCTGATGTACAGTATCTAGCCCTGTGTAAATCAAATCACCCCTGTGTAAATCACCCTGATGTACAGTATCTAGCCCAGTGTAAATCACCCTGATGTACAGTATAAATCTGATGTAGCCCCCTGTGTAAATCACCCTGATGTACAGTATCTAGCCCTGTGTAAATCACCCTGATGTACAGTATCTAGCCCTGTGTAAATCACCCTGATGTACAGTATCTAGCCCACCCTGATGTACAGTATCAGCCCTGATAAATCACCCTGATGTACAGTATCTAGCCCAGTGTAAATCACCCTGATGTACAGTATCTAGCCCTGTGTAAATCACCCTGATGTACAGTATCTAGCCCTGTGTAAATCACCCTGATGTACAGTATCTAGCACCCTGTGTAAATCACCCTGATGTGTACAGTATCTACAGTATCTAGCCCTGTGTAAATCACCCTGATGTACAGCCCTGTGTAAATCACCCTGATGTACAGTATCTAGCCCTGTGTAAATCACCCTGATGTACAGTATCTAGTATCTAGCCCTGATGTGTAAATCACCCTGATGTACAGTATCTAGCCCTGTGTAAATCACCCTGATGTACAGTATCTAGCCCTGTGTAAATCACCCTGATGTACAGTATCTAGCCCTGTGTAAATCACCCTGATGTACAGTATCTAGCCCTGTGTAAATCACCCTGATGTACAGTATCTAGCCCTGTGTAAATCACCCTGATGTACAGTATCTAGCCCTGTGTAAATCACCCTGATGTACAGTATCTAGCCCTGTGTAAATCACCCTGATGTACAGTATCTAGCCCAGTGTAAATCACCCTGATGTACAGTATCTAGCCCTGTGTAAATCACCCTGATGTACAGTATCTAGCCCTGTGTAAATCACCCTGATGTACAGTATCTAGCCCTGTGTAAATCACCCTGATGTACAGTATCTAGCCCAAATCACCCTGTGTAAATCACCCTGATAAATCACCCTGATGTACAGTATCTAGCCCTGTGTAAATCACCCTGATGTACAGTATCTAGCCCAGTGTAAATCACCCTGATGTACAGTATCTAGCCCTGTGTAAATCACCCTGATGTACAGTATCTAGCCCAGTGTAAATCACCCTGATGTACAGTATCTAGCCCTGTGTAAATCACCCTGATGTACAGTATCTAGCCCTGTGTAAATCACCCTGATGTATTATCTTTTTTTTAACCTTTATTTAAGCAGGCAAGTCAGTTAATTAAGAACAAATTCTTATTTTCAATGATGGCATAGGAACAGTGGGTTAACTGCCTGTTCAGGGGCAGAACGACAGATTTGTACCTTGTCAGCTCAGGGGTTTGAACTTCCGGTTACTAGTCCAACGCTCTAACCACTCGGCTACACCCTGATGTTTAGCCCTGTAAATCACCCTTTATTTAAGTGTAAATCACCCTGATGTACAGTATCTAGCCCAGTGTAAATCAGATTAAGTATAAGAACAGTATCTATGTGTAAATCACCCTGATGTATTTTAAATCACCCTGATGATGGCATATGGAACCTGCCGCTCCCAGTGAAACTCAGATTTTTATTATCTCGCCCAGTGTAACTCACCCTGATGTATCTAGCCCAGTGTAACTCACCCTGGTGTATTATATAGCCCAGTGTAACTCACCCTGATTTATTATCTAGCCCAGTGTAACTCACCCTGGTGTATTATATAGCCCAGTGTAACTCACCCTGATGTATTATCTAGCCCAGTGTAACTCACCCTGATGTATCTAGCCCAGTGTAACTCACCCTGATATATCTAGCCCAGTGTAACTCACCCGGATGTATTATCTGAAACAGTGTAACTCACCCTGATTTATCTAGCCTAGTTTATTTCACCCTGATTTATGTAGCCGAATGTAACTCACCCTGATGTATTATCTACTCCAGTGTAAATCACCCTGATTTACATTGTCAACCCCAGTGTAACTCACCCGGATGTATCTAGCCCAGTGCAGCTCACCCTGATTTATTATCTAGCCCAGTGTAACTCATCCTGAATTACAGTATCTAGCCTAGTGCAACTCACCCTGGTTTTTATTATCTATCCCAGTGTAACTCATCTTGATTTACACTGTCTAGTCCAATGTAACTCACCCTGATTTATCTAGCCTTGTTGTCAAGGAGCATTCGACGAGTAATTCACAACATTTATGTGTGTATGTACGTGTGTGTGAAAAGCCTGCCTGTTGAACAGGGATGCCAGGTTGAAAAGCCTGCCTGTTGAACAGGGATGTCAGGTTGAAAAGCCTGCCTGTTGAACAGGGATGCCAGGTTGAAAAGCCTGCCTGTTGAACAGGGATGCCAAGTTGAAAAGGCTGCCTGTTGAACAGGGATGCCAGGTTGAAAAGCCTTTGGAACCCAAAGCCTTTCAGCCAGGCTCCAGAAGAGCCACCTATAACAGCCTATTGTTCTGTACCCCCAGGACCCAAGGGAAGATATAAACCCAGCTAGACTCTTTGTGCCACATTGAAAGGAAAGATTGGCTAATTTGCTCTCAGGTGCAATTTAATTGGTTGCCACTGCACTGTAAATGCATTTAGTATAGTATAATGGTGTCAGTGTGTCTGTGTTTGTGTGTGTCTATAAACTGTATCCCAGGAGAATTCTGCCATTCCTTTCACACCCATCATCAGATAATTCCCAAATGCATGGTGATTTCTGGTCAGGGTGATTTCTGGTCTGTGGCATTGTTCCCAGCTGTTTCCAGTAGTATCAGTCAAGCTCACAGAGGAAAAACATTTCCTAAGCTGTGAACTTGGCCACCTCGGCACCTGTGAGCGTTTGCGATAAACGCTTTTGATAAGACATACGTTTGGAATGGGGACATACTAAATATTTATCTATCGTCCTTGAGAGAGGGCAGGGGAAACGACCCTACTTAAACGTTATGTAGAAATTGAGCTAGAAGTTTAAAAAAAGAGGGAGACAGAGAAAGAGAGGAAAGAAAGAGAGAGTGAGAGTAGGAGAGGGAGAGAGAGAGACAGAGATACAGAGAGAGAGAAAGAGAAGGGGAAAGAATGCTTGTCCTTCAACGACAGAGAAATCAAATGTGTTTCACATTGAAGAACACAAGAACCAAATGTGCAACCGAATTCACTGTGTTTGTTTTCTCTCATTCATTTATCTCTTTTTTTGTCATAAATGGCTTTTCTCGACCTACTCAAATACACAGACTTGACTTTTCCAAATATCCCATGTCCAGTAGAGAAGTATGTAGATAATCTGCCCAAACACACTCCGACTTCAGACAACCTTCCAATTCCTCATCCATTAGCTTTGGAGAAATGGATGTAGTTACTGGTCCTGTTGAAATCCTTCCTTCTTTCTTCTTCCTTCCTTCTTTATTTTTTTATTTTTTTATTTAAAAAAAAAATCCTTCCTTCCTTCCTACCTTTCCTCCTTCCTCTCTTCCTTGAGGGAGGTAATCCCTACATCAAGGAGATAGAAAGGAAGGATATATTTTAGGTAACACCTCTAATGCACATGAGGATGTGCATCCTTTTGTTCCAACTCAAGCCCATGACTGGTTTAATCAAGATGTGCAAGACAGTGCTGGGGTAGAACAAATGCCTGCCCAACCCAAGACTAGGTTTGAGGAACAAGATCCAGACATCCTATAACTTACAGTTACAACCCATAGGAATGGAGGAAGGAGAACAGAAGGCCTGAGGGTGATCTGTCTAGACGTTCCAGTCAGAACTGGTCACCCATATCTACTTTGGATATCGTAGGGTTCCAATACTATAGTAATTCGTTCAACAGTTCATTTGTACCCTCCCTGATTTCCAGTGTTGTTGTGTGTGTGTACATTTGTGAAAATGTATACAGTATGTACAGTGCCTTGGGAAAGTATTCAGAACCCTTGACCTTTTACACATTTTGGTACATTACAGCCTTGTTCTAAAATGGAATAAACAAAACTATTTCCTCAGTAATCGACACACAATACCCCACAAAGCAAAAAAATGTTTTTTAGAAATGTTTGCACATATATTTTATTTTTTTAAACTGGAATACCTTAGTATTCAGACCCTTTGCTATGAGACTTGAAATTGAGCTCAGGTGCGTCTTTTTTCCATTGATCATCCTTGATATGTTACTACAACTTGATTAGAGTCAACCTGTGGTAAATTCAATTGATTAGACATGATTTGTAAAGGCACACACCTGTCTATATAAGGTCCCACAGTTGACAGTACCTAACAAAAACCAAGCCCTGAGGAATTGTCCGTAGCGCTCCAAGACAGGATTGTGTCATGGCACAGATCTGGAAAAGGGTACCAACACATTGAAGGTCACCAAAACACAGTGGCCTCATCATTCTGAAATGAAAGAAGTTCGGAACCACCAAGACTCTTTCTAGAGCTGGTTGCCGAGCCAAACTGAGCAATCAGGGAAGAAGGGCCTTGGTCAGGGAGGCGACCAAGAACCCAATGGTCACTCTGACAGAGCTCTAGAGTTCCTCTGTGGAGATGGGAGAACCTTCCATAAGGACAACCATCTCTGCAGCACTTCACCAATCAGGCCTTTGTGGTAGAGTGGCCCGACGGAAGCCACTCCTCGGCAAAAGACAAATGGCAGACAATGCTTGGAGTTTGCCAAAAGGCACCTAAAGACTCTCAGACCATGAGAAACAAGATTCTCTGGTCTGATGAAACCAAAATTGAACTCTTTGGCCTGAAGGACAAGCATCACATCTGGAGGAAACCTGTGGGGACATTTTTCTGCGGCAGAGACTGGGAGACTAGTCAGGATCGTGGCAAAGATGAACGGAGCAAAGTACAGAGAGAGCCTTGATGAAAACCTGCTCCAGAGCACTCAGGACCTTAGACGAGGGCGAAGGTTCACCTTCCAACAGGAAAATGACCCTAAGCACACAGCCAAGACAAGATTGAGCATTTCTGGAGAGACCTGAAAATAGCTATGCAGCAACCCATCCAACCTGACAGAGCTCGAGAGGATCTGCAGAGAAGAATGGGAGAAACAGGTGTGCCGATCTTGTGGCATCAAACCCCACAAAGTACTGAGTAAAAGGTCTGAATATTTGTGATATTTCCATTTAACATTTTTAATAAATTAGCAAAAAATGTTGTCATTATAGTGTATTGTGTGTAGATTGATGAGGGGAAAAAACGATTTAATCAATTTTAGAATAAAACTGTAACTTAACAAAATGTAGAAAAAGTCAAGGGGTCTAAATACTTTCCGAAGGCACTGTATGTCTTTATTTTGCTGCGAACTGAAACGCTCCGGGACCCCAAGACCAATCCCTGGCAGTTTGGAGCATCAGAAGCAGTGAGCATGGCCAGCCAGTCATTCGTGGTATGTGCTGTGGATATAAGATAGGCCAGATTGGGAAGGCAGTGAGCCAGAGGAATGGTAATTACTGGTGGAAATCAAACACCATCAATTGTAGGGTTTCAACATTTCTGACTGTCCCCCTCCCCTTTGGCCCTTCTCTCCCCTCTCCACCTCCGCTTACTCACTCAATCACTCACTCACTCACTCACTCACTCACTCACTCACTCACTCACTCACTCACTCACTCACTCCACCCTTCCTAAACTATCAGACTCTCTCTTCCTTCTCCAACCCTCCTTTTACTGTTCTCTATCCTCCACCACTCACCAAATCTCTCCAACTTTCTCCGGTTTTGCCCCATGTTTCTAAGTTTTCACCCTTCTTAAAATCCTTTAACACTCTACGCTCCTCTCTACCCTTCTGTCCGCTCCCTTTCAAACTCCCTCAACCCTACTCCTTCTCCACCACCCTCAACCCACCCCTTCACCATTCTCCACCCACCCTCAACACACCCCTTCACCATTCTCCACCCAACCTCAACCCACCCCTTCACCATTCTCCACCACCCTCAACCCACCCCTTCACCATTCTCCACCCACCCTCAACCCACCCCTTCACCATTCTCCACCCACCCACCCACCATTCTCAACCCAACCCACCCCTTCACCATTCTCCACCCACCCTCAACCCACCCCTTCACCATTCTCCACCCACCCTCAACCCACCCCTTCACCATTCTCCACCCACCCTCAACCCACCCCTTCACCATTCTCCACCCACCCTCAACCCACCCCTTCACCATTCTCCACCCACCCTCAACCCACCCCTTCACCATTCTCCAGCAACCTTTTCTAACCATCATTTTGCCCTCCTTCAGCTTGCGCAAATCCCTACTTTCCAAACTCTCCGCTCTTTCCTCCCTTCTCTCCCTCTCTAATACCCTACTCTTCCTTCTTCATCCTTCTCCATCAGCCATTTGTCCATTCATCTCACCTCTTCTCATTCCAGTTGGGAGTGTAAAAGTTCTGAAAGAATAACCTAAACTCTAAGCCATACATACCGATGTCGGATCTTCATTTGATCACAATGTTGTTGCTGGAAATGTCCTGTACAGCCTGAAGTTAAAATGTGTAGTGTATTCAAATCAAATTCAAGGTTTAAAAAGGATTCTAAAAATGTTTCATATCCACTTACAAAATGTCAGACTTCATTTGCCGGGACGAAAAAAGGATCAACCCCTTCAACAATATCCATTAATTATAATCCAGACAATGATTCACAAAGAGATGTTTTAATATCAGACGTTGTGCCTTCTACAGTCTGACAGGGTCCCTGACACTAACCAGTCACTGTGCAATCAAAAGGACTTACTGACAAAGTAGTGCCCTGTAGTAGTAGTACCATGTATACAGTAGTAGTAGTACCCTGTAGTAGCAGTACCCTGTAGTAGTAGTAGTACCCTGTATACAGTAGTAGTAGTACCTGTATACAGTAGAAGTAGTACCTGTATACAGTAGTAGTAGTAGTACCCTGTAGTAGCAGTACACTGTAGTAGTAGTAGTACCCTGTATACAGTAGTAGTAGTACCTGTATACAGTAGAAGTAGTACCTGTATACAGTAGTAGTAGTACCCTGTATACGGTAGTAGGCGTAACCCTGTATACAGTAATAGTACCCTTTATACAGTAGAAGTAGTACCTGTATACAGTAGTAGTACCCTGTTCAGTGGTAGTACTACCCTGTATACAGTAATAGTAGTACCCTGTGTACAGTAGTAGTACCCTGTATACAGTAGTAGTAGTACCCTTTACACAGTAGAAGTAGTACCTGTATACAGTAGTAGTAGTAGTACCCTGTACAGTGATAGTAGTACCCTTTATACAGTAGTAGTAGTACCCTGTATACAGTGGATGTATTACCTGTATACACTACTAGTAGTACCTTGTTCAGTGGTAGTAGTACCCTGTATACAGTAATAGTAGCGACTAGTATACAGCAGTAGTAGTACCCTGTGTACAGTAGTAGTAGTACCCTGTATACAGTAGAAGTAGTACCTGTATACAGTAGTAGTAGTACCCTTTATACAGTAGAAGTAGTGCCTGTATACAGTAGTAGTAGTAGTACCCTGTACAGTGGTAGTAGTACCCTGTATACAGTAGATGTATTACCTGTATACACTAGTAGTAGTACCCTGTTCTGTGGTAGTAGTACCCTGTATACAGTAATAGTAGCACCCTGTATACAGTAGTAGTAGTACCCTTTATACAGTAGAAGTAGTACCTGTATACAGTAGTAGTAGTAGTAGTAGGCCAAGCTATCCCTCTCAGCACTGCCTGGACTGTTGCTTTCTGTTTGAGTTATATTAGGTTTTATTTTAATCATTTTCATAGTACAGTATACAGTATTAGTAGTAGTAGTAGCCCGTATACACTAGTAGTAGTACCCTGTATACAGTAGTAGTAGTAGTACCCTGTACAGTAGTAGTTGTACAACAACTACAGTAGTACAGTAGTAGTTGTTGTAGAGAGCCATTTGGAACATAGCCTACTGCATGTTCCTCCCTGCGGAGTAACAGGCCTGTGATTGATGCAGGGGGAGAAGGGATAGCGGCTGGACCCTGAGACCTTCAGCTGCTACAGTCACATAGGTCCACTGTGTGAGTGTGTGTGTGTGTGTGTGTGTGTGTGTGTGTGTGTGTGTGTGTGTGTGTGTGTGTGTGTGTGTGTGTGTGTGTGTGTGTGCGTGCGTGCGTGCGTGCGTGCGTGCGTGCGTGCGTGCGTGCGTGCGTGCGTGCGTGCGTGCGTGCGTGTGTGTGTGTGTGTGTGTGTGTGTGTGTGTGTGTGTGTGTGTGCGTGCTTGCGTGCGGGTGGGTGTGCGTGTGTGTGTATAGAGAGGTTGTTGAGAGAATGTCTGGGCCAGAGTGTTGGCAGACAGAGAGGGAGAGTGTTTTACGAGCTGAATGTCGACCCCTCTTATCTCCCATGACTTCTCTGGGTTACAGCAGCCACCCGCCCGTCTGGCCCAAGACAAATAGCAGAAGGAAGAGACACATTAAGAGCCAGGAAAACACTCACATACACAAGCACACACACACACACACACACACACACACACACACACACACACACACACACACACACACACACACACACACACACACACACACACACACTGATTTGAGCGTATTAAGCAGCCGGTCCAGACAGAAGAATTGAGCCTTGCACATTGTCGTCTGTTCCCGCTGCGCCATGGCAACAAGCACTTCCTATTTCCTGTTTTCCGATGGTGCGAAGGAGAGGTGTTCACCCAGACAAACACACACACACGCACACGCACGCATACGCACCACGACCATGCACGAGCGTACACACATACGTCCATGCACACACACATACACATTTGAATGTGTTACTATTTGAATGTGAAATGTGAGTGTGATAAAGACTTAATTATTTGGTGTGAAAAGTTTTTCTGGCTTTTTGCAACAGCAAAGTGGAGTAAAAGAGAAAATAATACCATGAGTGTTACGTTAATACCATGAGTGTTCCGTTAATACCATGAGAGTTCCGTTAATACCATGAGAGTTCCGTTAATACCATGACAGTTCCGTTAATACCATGCAAGTTCCGTTAATACCATGAGAGTTCCGTTAATACCATGAGAGTTCCGTTAATACCATGAGAGTTCCGTTAATACCATGAGAGTTCCATTAATACCATGACAGTTCCGTTAATACCATGAGAGTTCCGTTAATACAACGACAGTTCCGTTAATACCATGACAGTTCCGTTAATACCATGAGAGTTCCGTTAATACCATGAGTGTTCCGTTAATACCATGAGTGTTCTGTTAATACCATGAGAGTTCCGTTAATACCATGAGAGTTCCGTTAAT
Organism: Oncorhynchus keta; assembly: GCF_023373465.1. Lineage (NCBI taxonomy): Eukaryota > Metazoa > Chordata > Actinopteri > Salmoniformes > Salmonidae > Oncorhynchus > Oncorhynchus keta. Next base: position 13,952,063 of record NC_068439.1, on the reverse strand, counting down.
ACCATGAGAGTTCCGTAATACCATGAGAGTTCCGTTAATACCGTGAGAGTTCCGTTAATACCATGAGAGTTCCGTTAATACCGTGAGAGTTCCGTTAATACCATGAGGGTTCTGTTAATACCGTGAGCGTTCCGTTAATACCATGAGTGTTCCGTTAATACCATGACAGTTCCGT